>NW_017257720.1:1359337-1381451 GCF_001594055.1 Mycetomoellerius zeteki | reverse complement strand
CACACACACACACACACACACACCGCATATACGTATACGCACTAACACATAGTGGATTAGAACTGGCCTAGCTATTCTACTTTCACACATTTCTAATTTTTTAAATATTATTAGAAAAACATGGTATTGTAGCTTATAAATAAACTTTCTATATCATTATTGAATATGTACCTGTTCATCCAAAATAATATTATTCTAAACTAGAAACTGAATTCGCATAACCAATGTGTAGAATTTAACATTGAATGTCTATCTGGAGTAATCCAAATTCGTCGAGATTCACAATTACCGTGTTCATTCATGCGTACAGTAAACTCGCATAAATTAAACTGCACTAGTCACAGAGACCATTTCGTTAAGCTACTATAATAAGGTCCTAAAGAGTGCTGTATTGCTCCGGGGATTTTTCTTTTTGTACACACCATTTCACTGCACCAACATCAACATTGACGTCGAAGGACATGTACTAACAAAAGACTTGAATCCCCTTCTCTTTCGATTTCAGGTTTTCTACCAAGGAGTCGGCTACGCACGCCATCGTAGCGGTACACAACACAGACATCAACGGCCAAACAGTGAAGTGCAGTTGGGGCAAGGAGAGTGGAGATCCTAATAATGCTCAACAAACTGGACAGGTAAACGCTTCTCTATCTTTTCCTTTTATCCGCTCTACCAAGAGGACGGTTTCAACGTGAAATTTCGCTCTCCGAAATGTTCTTCACCAACATTTACATCGTTGCTCGTATCAAACCAGAAAACTTTTCTACTTTATTTCATGAATAAACATTGTCGTCGATTTTCCTTAAGGAAAAGGTTGGAGATAATTTTCCAACATATGAAAAAACAGTGACTTTACGTGCATCAGTGAATATGAATCACAAGCGACTATATTGCAGGAAGTTAGTATTGAAAGGGAATAATATATGTTGACACTGATATCAAATCTAATCTCCATTGTCTGCGTGTGTTAAAGCAACGAATGCAGAGCGACAGATTGTTCCACATAAATATAAAACACAAGCTTGCTGTTTTTATATGTTGTTTTATTCACTGAAACTTAGTGATTCGGTCTCGCCGAGACGAGACGAGACTAGCTCAAATCTCGTCTCGTTCTCGATTTGGTCTCGAAATTTTTAGTCTCGTCTCGGTATCGGCTTGGTCTCGACAATGACAATCTCGTCTCGGTCTCGATCTTGAATCGAGACTCTCAGTCTCGATGATCATAATAAGTGTTTTTTTCAATTTCTTCTATGATCTATGCGATTAAACTTTTAAACTTATTCATTATATTTTATGAATTAATTAAATTTTTAAACTATTTTATTAATTTGTGTATTAGTAATTTAAATTTTTTGAAAAATAAATTAATATATTTGGTTTAAAGGATATTTTTTTATGATTTAATTATTTTGTAAAGCATCATTAGTTATTAGAAAACATAGGAATAGGTTAAACGAAACATCGGCACATAATTTTATGCATAAATTCTTGGCTGACTTGTAGTCTCAAAGATAAATTTTAGAACATTAATATATTGTAATAATAACTAATGATGTCTTGTAAGTAATTTTTATTAAAGATTTTAATTCTTAATTTTTTGTATCAAAAATGTCAGTACAGTTTAAAACTTATTAAATATCTATATAACAATATATCTATATAAAAAGTTTATATATAATATAAATATCTATATAAAAAATTTAAGACTATATAAATATCTTACGCGTTGGAAAATATATCTTACATATTACAAAATTCGAGAGTCTCGTATCAGTTTCGAATTCGGACCTTAAGTCTCGTCTCAGTCTCGTCTCGGTATCGATATCGAGACTAGTCTCGGTATCGTTGGAAACACTACTGAAACTGAATAATGAATATTCTCGTTTCAAAGAAGCAAGTGCATTCAAAGAAGGAAGTAGTTATCAGATTCGATCGCGTTCGGTTCCTTCCGGTTTCGCGCGGCTAAAGTGTCTCTGTATATCGGTATATATGGTCTGAAAGTCCGACGAAAGAGTAAAGGCGGAAACGGAGAGAGGACAGGGAATCGGGCAAGATTCCGGTCTATTCAGGTGCCTCTCTTCGAAGTGTGTCGGGTCGGGTCTCTTAGCAATTAGCTCCGTTAGGATGGGTAGGTACGCCCGATCTGGGAATGGTACTCGAAGTACTTCCCAAACCCTCTCGCACTCCCCGGTAGTACTTCCGTGCATCCATCCACTGCTACTCGGCCCGTGACATCGCTCTAATTGATCTCTATTCCCATAACGCGTTTCTCCCAGGGGAGCCGAGATATCACGTTAGTACGTATCCTGCCATACCCTGTTCTCGTATTCAACGGAATCGAACTAGTTTGCGTGATATCCCGGTTCATCGTACTGCTTTAATGAAGAGCATAATAGCTGCACATTATTTCCGTACTTCTTAGAAACAAAACTATCGAAAAATCAGTGCAGTTTAAGTATATACACTAATAATGATAATATTATTTTCTCTCTCCTCAAAATTGTTTTCTCCCGTTTAATATCACAAAGCTTTGGAACAAAATTTTCAATGTTATTTAGATATTATTAGATATTATTCGGCAAATAAATGATTGTATAAATGAAAAAAAAATATATTCTTTTGTTTCATAAATATTAAATGTGCACGCACAAAAAACCAAACTGTATATTCTCTGGAAAATATTATTTCATGATAATTTGGTAGAATAATTTGATCTGATTTCACATTGTGCACCGTAAAAGAATGAATGAATTCACGCGAGAAACAGCGAAATAATAAAAAATAATTTACGTGACGGCAATGAAATGATCGCGTTGAAATTCTCGCGTCGCCCATTTCAAGTGAACGACCACACAAATCTTCGACGGAACGAAATTACCATTCCTGACCCTATCGACATCGTTAAGCATAAAATCCAGACAATGTTCTTGCTCTTTTCTATTTCATTCGCGGGTGTCGGAGGCGTCGGTGGCGTCGGCGGTGCTGGACAACTAGGATACTGGTATCCGCCCCAATCTTATCCCACGACAGCGACACAAATGCAAGCTGGTGGCTTTCTTCAAGGCATGCAGGGATATACCTATGGACAGTTCGCCGGATATCAACAGGCGCAATATATGGGGTAAGCTTTTCACATGAGATAAAGTTCCTTTTTCCCGAAAACCAAGTTTTTGACGACGAAATTTTCAATAATCGGAGATTTAAATGTAACATGAATATATAATCCCTCCATCTTTTTGCGGTATCAATGGATTGTAAACCAATTCGGAAATTTTTAATTTATATAATTCTAAAATTCATATTAAAGACTTTACATTAAGGACATAAGGAACATAATTATTCATATAGCTATATTAAGAACATATAGCTCGAATTTGTATATTAATTATAAAGATTCATTAATCTATATTATTACTTTTAATAAATTTATCTAATTGCCAATAACATAAAATACAGCATTTAGATAAGTTTTAAACACATTTATCAGTTAATTGTAACAAAAAATATTGACAATACAATATTACGTAATATGCGATATGAGAAACATTAATATTGTACCAAGCAGAACACGAATCCTAACATTTGTATGTAGAGGAGAAGGTGGTATTATGGCGCCCTATTTACATTTCATACTGTAATAACTACTGGTTAATAATCAGTATTTAAACCTAAAATTTAACAATTACATTCGTCAAAGTGTTGTTTATTGATTCTAGACTCAAAGTTATGAAACGTTTATTATTTAGGACATTAGTTATAAAAATGTAGCAACATTGAATGATGGCTAAAAGAGAAACAAGGATGGTAATGTGGCCTTCCATAAAAATATGTATAATAGATTTAATAAAATTGGTTTTGTTTAAAAAAAGTTTGGTTACACAAAATTAAAAAAAGTAAAATATTGCAGAATGTAAGCAAATGTATATGACGAACATATAATTTCTTTCGCATATAGGCTTAGTATTCAGTACTAAAAATTTATGGTACATATAACATAAACTATAAACTACATGAATTAACAATAGAGTTACAATCGATTTACGAAATAATTATTTTGATATGAAAAGCGCTCGAGGCAATCAGCACGCTTAGAGTGCCACATTAGCAAAATGCCATTCTATTATTTAATATTGCGCTCAATAACTCAAAGTATAATTAAATAATATGTTAAATAACAAACAATACATATTATATATTCATGTGATAATACGCTCTAGTGATAATACGCTTCTTCAAGAAGAATGAAGTATATAATTAAATGCTGAAATGTACTTTAAAAACGTTATCAAATATTTGAAAGTAAAAATGCGTTATAATAAATGCTGACTATTGTATGTGTACTGGCATATTATTGTCACGACGGCGGGGCTACTGAGCAAATAATTTCTTCACCAGTAATCACTAAAATTCATCACCTATAAATAGCAGAGATATTAAGAGGTCATTATATCTACACTGGCTATAATACCACCTTCTCCTCTACTATTCTATAAAATTATATGACGATTATAAAATTATTTGACGATTATATACATTTTTTACATACAAACATAGAATGGGAATGGGTGCTGTTCATGCTGCTGGCACAGCGGCAGGATGGGGTCAGGGATTACCTGGGGGACCACAGTTACCACCACACCACGCCACGACGGTCACGGCACCCCCAGGGGTGCAAGCCGCACCCCCACCACCACCACCACCGGCACAAATGATGGCCTACCCGATGCAACAGTTCCAGGTAACCATTACTTTATCTATCCCATCTGTATACGCGTGCAAGTGTGCGGCGTATTTGTTTGTGTGATGTTCGTTGGCTAACACCGGAGTGTTTCGCTTTTTACATACCTTTGCATCTTGCCCCTGTTACATCCAAAAGCAATTTCGTCGGTGCCAGTATTGGCTTGTAAATGTTGCACGTGGAAACTCGATTCGATATCAAAAGGATATCGAAAGCATGTGTCGACAGAAGAGTACGCATAGTATATATACATACGTATGTATGTGTATCTATATACATACATGTATATATGTATATGTATATATGTATACATATTATATATATATATATATATTGTCGGTGATCTTAGGAAACCTCGTAAACTTAATACTTGATATATCATTGGAGAGATCGAGCGAAAAAACATGGTACAATTTTGCACGGGTAGAACAATAAACATAACTACAATAACATATATGATATAATTAGCTGCATACATATATTCGGTATATTTTAGCTTGAGTTAACGATATTGCGAGGTTATGAGAGCAACCGCGATATGCTAATTTTAGTAATTCATACCAGCATTATTTACAATAATTACATAACGTATGTAAATAAAAACTTGCACACACGCGCATTTTCTTAAATTTTATTATTGTAAAAACTCAAGATTATTTTCTCTGTCAGATTAACAATACATTGTCTGCAATATCATAGCTACGTGTTATGTTATCAAACTTCGATTTTTCCATTATTAATTTAGACCACAAAATTATTCATCCACCATAAATAAATCGGAAGTTTGCTTAATAATTATTGAGAAATAGTGCTGTGTATGAATGAAATATGAACTACTGTCGGGACTATATATGCTTATGCATTAAAGCTTTTACGATGTTTTTTTTTTATAGACAGAGTTGGGTAAAAGACAGAGAGAGAATAGAATATTCATACTATATGTTATTTGTATTCGTATAACTTGAAATTATAATAAGATCAATAAAATGGTAAGTATTCATCTTACATAAGAGAAATGATACAATATGTTACCCATCTCTACTATGTAAAATAGATGTACTTTTTAGCTGGTTGCGAAGAATGCGTTAATTTTCTCATTGACGAAAGTGCTTTACGGCAGTTGTGATTGTACTATGGTAATTGTGTGGAGAATGTTTATAGTACGCATGTATCTAATAGATCCACATAATTAACGGCGAGAAATAATAGAAACTTTATATAGCATTATTTCGATTATCTTGTACCGAATTTCGAGAGATATTACTAGAAACTGAGAAAATAAAAGTTACTTTAATTTTTTTGTTGAAACATTTAAAAAACGATGTTTGGTGTTACAATGATATTCGTGAAATTAAGAAGATATTATATTACATTAAACAATTATGTTTTGTACTTTCTTATATAATTATCTTTTCAACGTAATTTTCAATCCATTGACATACAATTGCACTCTTACTAGCAAAGTAATTTTTATTTTTTGTACACCAGACATTGATAAAGCAAGACAGACTCGCTTTCCCGCTCGACACGTGGTTATAGGAGATTGTCGAGATTTAGTTATGTTGCAAAAAAATTGTGGTTCATGGCAGTGAAGTGAAATATGATACTTATCGTAGTTGTTGTCCAGAAAAGTACACCTCGACCATCTTGCTTTCTGCACAAAATGCACACGTAAGAAAGTGCACATTGCACACAGGCACACACGCCATCGCTAAAAACGACACTACTACAAAAAAAAATCTGGAATATTTGAAAAGAGATCAGGGATGGCTTCGGGCAAGCGCAGCGAATGCATTTCAACTCAGCACCGCTTTTAATGCCCCGCGTTCTTTTTGCTTCAAGAACAATTTCTGAACTTGACAACTTGAAGTCTCAGAATTGAGAACGACTATCTTAATTTAAAAGCTCGCTAAAAACTCTAGTCTGAAATTTTCAAATTAACTCTGTTGTTTCTTTATATTTTCCTTTCTATCATTTATTAAGTAAATAGAAAAAACTTACATGAAATATATTAAAAAATGTTTTGACATTTATAATTTTATATTATATAAAAATAGTATTATTATTACAAAATCACATCTTATTCCGACATTATGTATTTCATACATTTTTACTTATTATTTAAGTCTAATTTTTTAAATTATATAAACTTCAGTGATAAAATAAAACAATATGAATTTGTTTTTTAGTATTTTCAACATATATGTACACTATTATATCACAATAGAAAACAACAATTCATAAATTTACGGAAATGGAGGGTAAATCGGCTCGAGGTTAAGAGATCCTACTTTAAGAGAAAATACAGTTATTAGGAATAAAAGAATAAGTTTTCTGATCAACAGGACTATAGTAGACTTTGTTGAAGTACAATAAAACTGAAATAAACTGAACTGAATCAATGAGCGAATATCTGATTGTAAATCCGATTTGCTCACTAATTCCTTTCATCCGCTGTACTTTAATTTAATGATCCGCAAAAATCTCTCTAAATGGATTGGCAAAAATAAAAAACTAGTAAGTATCATAATGTTTTCGGTTTTTAAGTTACTCATATATATATATATATATATATATATGTTCATATTACGCATTAAAAAAATTGTGTCAAGATACTCATGTGAACATTTTTCCATACATACAGCATTTTCGGTTAACTTTGAAATGAGTCACATATTTAATAATAGTTTATAGAAAATTTTTAGATGACTATTATCAGAGAAAGTATGGATAATTTAAGATAGCGTAGTATATTGTAAACGCTGTATCGATTTCGGCTTTCGGTCATTAATCTGCAACTGTTTGCAAATGCCAGTAAAACGGCCTGTCGCTCATATTGTATATATGCTTAAGGAGATATACACATATCACGCAGCTATAGTTGTTTAGTGAGTCTTTTGTACATATCGCACATAGATCGCGGAGTAAAAGGTCACGTACCATTGCTCGTCTATCGCATCAAAAGAGATATTCCGGTGAGGAAAGTTAGCTCGCTTTCGCACAAATATCTCTCTCCGAAAAACCGAGTTCGCATTATATCACTGCATGTCAAGCGAGATATCACTTTGAAAGTTGCTTGAAAATCAGCCACCGAAACCATCCTCAATTGAGAGAGAACACGAGTTCTTAATAACAGTACCGATCAAACAATGAAAGAGGGATGAAACGTGGGAAATATATCGCCACCGGGATAAATTGCAATTGGCTTTCCGTTTATTTTGCTAATATTTTTTTGTTACGAGAGTTACAAAGTTTTGCGTTTGATCGCAAGCTCTAAGAAAACAAATTTATACACGGATATTCGCAATTTACAATCATGAGCTAAAAGCTGCGAAGTTATGAACATGCAAATATCCCCATGTAAATTTGTCCAACGTGTATTAAACTTTAACGTGCAGCTAACAATACAAAATGTATATTAACCAATAGAAAATTAACAAAAAAAAACTTAATATAAAATTAAGAGAATATTAGATGAATGTTATAAATATAGTATGGATATAAAAAGTTATAATAACTCTCTACGTAGATCTTAACTTGCATGAATATGGAATGCAAAATGTAGACATTGCATGCATTATGCTTCTTGCACCTTATCTAATTCAGATCGGGTATCCCTCTGGAGTGCCTTTTTTTATTTCCTTATTTTTATAAAGTATTATTTTATGTTCGATTACACTATGTTTTTATATATTATAATTTTAATCCAATTCTAACACAAATTGAATAATTATTTTGAAATAAAATGTAAGAATTTTAATAAATATTTTACGATTTACGACCTTAATTGTTACTTTCTTAATTGGAATAAATTTAATTAGGATTTATATGATTTCTTTTTATTATTATAAATTATTATATTAAATTATATTTAAAAGATCGAATGTACCTATATGTGATAGTATTATACTCGGTTCTCTTATTGTTCACATCCAGGAAGGGATGCTCGAAATTTTCAAAAAGACTATCTTTATTTACATATTTCGATTCGCAGGCACAGTGATCGCTACCACTATCATCGCACGGCCTGGCTTATCCTTTCTTTCGAATAACAATTAGCATCAGGATAACTGCATCTACAACCTGGCTCAACCTCGCATTCAGCCTGAAATTACTCGCTGCAGCTTGTTTTTATGCAAAAGGATAATATTTTCGACGAACGAAAAGGAATGGAAGAAAACATGTAAGAAACGAAAGCAAAAAAAAATGTGTCTATTCGCGTCTAATTTGTAAAGGAGCACGGCAGTGTCTCACGCCATGTCTTAGCGTCGAGACGTTACCATGTCTCCAGATCAGCATGACAATTTATAATATTCGATTTTATAGTAGTCTAAACTTAATTTATCCAATGACGACTGAGCAGGGATTAGGCCATGAAAACTCATTAACCTAATCTTGCGGTTAATGCGCCGTCGCCTATGCGATAAATTATAATACAAGCAGTTTACTCTACTTGTTATATTATATTGTTATTATGCAATCTTTACATGTTTACTGTGTCACATGGTTGAGGTTGAGTCATGGTGAAGGTAGATTCAGATCGATTAGAATCCATGTAGTAGGAGAATGTGAGAAACTGTAATGAAAAAGCAAGAGTGAAGATGAGACAGAAGCGAGAGAAAGAGAAAGAGAATGAATGAAAGAGAGAAAGAAAGCCAAAGTTAGAGAGCACATAAACGAGCGCGAAGACGAGTGAAAGAGAGGGAGAGAGAGGACTATTGTCGAGCATATTTCTATTACTTTCTTGAAATTCGGACCAAGATTTAACCAGCGTTTGTGTGTTCAAATGGTAAAGTGTGTTCTTGGTTGCGGTCCAGCTAGCGGATGAGGACTGGCTGACGCCTAGCCTTCTAGTGTGATGGTAAGCAAGTACACCCCACCAACAGGAACAACTTCTACAGCAACAACAGTTACCACCACCATCACCACCATCATTTCCTCCTCCACTACTACCACCACCTCCAACAACAACAACAATAACAACATTTCCGTCATCATCGATGCACAATCGACCGCGACAGCAAAAGCAGTAGAATTCATGCCACTTCGGCTTGACGACGCGCGAGTCGAAAGGCAGTAATCACGAAAAACAGATAACACTTGTTTAGTAAAAACGAAGAAACAAAGTGAGAAATAAAAAAAATAGTAATTAAGAATCATAATCCTAGGTAATTTTGCGCAAGATGCATCCGACATCCCTATTTCCCCTGTAAGTTTTCACGTCCAGTGTAAGAAAAAAGAACTGCTACCGATTACTAAGCGGAGATACCTCTCGTCCAGCCTGTAGGATAATCTAGCATCTTACTCGGCTTGAAGAAATAGATAGCGTTTGCCGTTATACAGTAGTATCCGAAGCTTCAATACAAAACACGAAATCCGGCATACATGTGAATAAGTCATTTGACGGTCTGACAGTGTTTACTTCTTTTTTTTTTTTTAGCGAAACTGGCCAATTATGCATATACTATGTATCGTCCAGCGATAATGAGAAATACGAGTCCGCTTACGTTCAATGGCGTCGTGGTTTATCAGATTCCTTTTAACAAAGAGCATAAATTCCTTGATCCTCTCTATGATAAAAAGAAGAGTGCCGGATACAGACTCGTTACACGGATTCATTATTTTTGTAGTTTGGGCTTAACAGCGAAAAAATAACTCAAAGACATAATGTCGAAGGGGACGCTCGCGGTCGAATGCGACGGCTGGCGAGCGGCTGCGGTGTATAAATGATAAATACAAAGATTAATCGACGCATACTCTCGTGAAGATATATAAATATATAAATATATATATATATATAAGTGAAAGAATATATACATAAAAGAGTAAAGATTATTATAAACAAAATTCAATTAGCTAGTTAGATAGGCATGTTATATTAAAAGTTATTCGAGGTCGATTCGATATTCGGCGGCAAGGAGGAAGTGGATCTTGTGTATATTCAGTAGCGCAGCATTTGTACGGGGATGAAATAATCTTTACCACTTTGTACAACTCGCCCGTCTAAAAAAAAAACCATGGGAATTACTACTGGATCCACAGATTTTATCCCATTTGCCACTGCGAAAAGACTTCGTATCTCGATCATTATATTTATTTATCAGATTCGTGGCCAAACGATAATTCACACACTAAAATCTTTGCAGGCAATTTATAGCATCTGTTTTTATCATTCAAATTTGTCTTTTGGACGTGACACGCGTAGATCTGTTGGATACTTTTATAAAACAGACATGTACACGCCAGAAGAGGCATCGACAAATTAGCACGTTCCAAACTGAGAGAGTGACGAAACGCGCAAAACCGATCAAATCACCGTGGTTTT
The DNA here is from genome assembly GCF_001594055.1 of Mycetomoellerius zeteki. NCBI lineage: Eukaryota > Metazoa > Arthropoda > Insecta > Hymenoptera > Formicidae > Mycetomoellerius > Mycetomoellerius zeteki. The sequence goes on along the minus strand of NW_017257720.1, from coordinate 1,370,388 downwards.
TAAGTAAATGTTAGATTTTTATATAAGATGACTATGTACAACCAAAGGATATCGAGATTTTGACGTTTAAGCAATAAAACGTTAAACTTAGGAAGAAAAAAGGCAGCCATCGATCCCTCCGTCTCTTTATAAATCAATCTCGCTGCGTAAACGAGAGAGAGTACACGAATTCTTAACAACGAAAAAAATTAATACTAATAGAATGAAAAGAAGATAGCTAGAAAAGATGGTGCGTGCACACGTGTATTTTAAATTATTCGGGGAGCAGTAAAACGATCACAATATCCTCGTTGTCCCGAATTTCGACTTGACCAAATTGATACAAAAGAAAGACGAGACCGAAACTCGTATAAATCGCGAACATGTAAGCAATTGCATGAGTGCAATCGTACGTATAGCAGAGCGTTAGAGAGGGAGGGAAAGAAAGTATGAAAGCGAAAAAAGAGAAGAATGAGAGGGAGAGAAAGAGAACACGAGAAAAAGACCGAGCGACGAATAAACTGCACAGCACAAGCGAGAGACGAGGAAAAAGGGGTTAAGTAATTCGTAGATAGACATATTGCACAAACAGCACGAAAGTTAGATTAGACGAGTTAAGTTTTTTGTTCACGCGTGCCCTGTCCGCGCGGCAGCCGTTTAGAATCTCGATCGTACATAATTTCATCATCGACGTGCTCCTCTGCCATTAAGACTATCCGCTTGCTGGAGAAAAATCGATCAAAGGAGGTGGTACAAGAAACGAATCGAGGTGCTAGCACGAGTTTCAATACTTGAAAAGATGGGAAGCGGCTGGAACTTATTGCAACCCGTTTCCGTTATTTCTGTGCTCGATCGTTTGTATCTCCATCGTCCTGTTTCTTGCTCTTCGTATCTACTGCCTCTTCTTACCCCTTCGGTTTTAAGTACCACAACTCATATATCGATAATATCTTGTCTTCGCTTTTTCTTCGAAAAGCGTTCATATCGAAGCAACGAGTAGAATCGGGACAAATACAGAAACTAGTAGAATTTAAATCTTAAATTACAAAAAAAATTTGGATTTAATGTTTGTTTTTGAAATCTAAAATGTCCAATTTTTTAAAATTATATATTGTATAAAATTCTTACAATGAATTTTTCGCTGTGAAACTCTAAAAATTATAAGCTGAAATCCTAAAAATTTATCTGTTTTATATAAAATATTTTTAAAAATAAAATTTAAATTTAACATGAATCTTTAATATCATTGCTTCTATTTATATTGGAAGAGATTCACTGTTCAAAAATGTTGCCCTTTATAAAGTAATAATTTATTCAAATATTTCTCTTAATTCTTTTTCAAATATTTCTCTTACGATATATTTCATACATATTTCGTGGATACATAATCTATAATTTTGCTCACACAGAGACGACAAAAAACAAAAACAAGAAGAGAAAGAAACAGGTTCGGTTAGATTAAGAGGTGAAGAGAACATATCGATGATGACTGAAATAAAAACGAGATAGGACGAGTGGTAGACGACTTTGATATTAATCAAAAGATAGACGGATCGTGCTTTAAGCGAATCAAAAGCGTGTTCGACGTTTCTCAATCAAAAAGATCAATGATCAAAGTACGGCACACACGAATGTTCGAAACGTAGTGAAGGAAGTGGGGAACGGCACAATCAAATCTGCCCAACATCGCATAAAGTTTAAATGTTTCGTGAAAGTAGAGAAAAAAAGGTGAGAACGAGAGAGAGAGAGAGAGAGAGAGAGCGAGAGAGAGAGAGAGAGAGAGAGAGAGAGAGAGTGTGTGTGTGTGTGTGCGCGCGCGAGCGTGTGCGTGCGCGCGTGTGTATGTGTGTGTCTACCAACGATCCGTCGCGATTGTGTCAACCAGATAAAAGAGTGATTTTCCCATCAGAGGAAAGCTCGACAATAAAAATCGCCACATTTCAGCATTTTCAATCGCGATGAATGATTCTGATGTAGTAATTTATACATAACCAAAATTAAGGATAATAGTGTTATCGCTATATTGGCTGTATTTTTGTCGCCTTGCTCTTATTTAATTTGCAGCTTAATAAAAAAATGTAAAAGAGAATCGTTCTGAATTGTTATATCTAAGTTCTGTTTTGTACGTTGAGCGAAGATCATTAAAAGATATATTATCAGATTTATTTCTAATTTGTGTTGTTGCTGGTATATATGTTTACCTTAGAAATATATTTATTCATACATATGTTTAATTATCTGCACATAATTTTCTTATTGAATGCATTTAGCTTATTTTAAATTTTATTATGTCTTTAGTTTAGTACAATATATGAATTATCATGCACGATCGCACGTGATGTAAGCGCGACCACAATTATTTCTTGCAGTTTTTGCATGTGATGAACATCGATTTTAATCATCTTTCGATTCAGTTCTGTCGTAACCTGCACCTTGAAAAAATTTTGTCTTTATCATTATAATTAAATATTATTCTGTCATTGTTTATCTTTATAATATAACAATGTTAATATCTAACAAGGTATTAAGGAAATTAAAAATATCAGTGTAATATCAGAGTGTAAATATATTTACAATAAAATGCAGGTTACAATCGCGATTTGCAAAACTTTCATATTATTTAAAATTCTAGCTTAAAACGAAATCGTTATGTTTTATATAACCGAATCTCGTTTTCTAATAGAAATTGGGTGACTAGCCTCGAGGACACGGCACGAGTATGCAAAGAGAAAGCAACAAAATTATAAATAAATATATATACATACATATAAATACAAAAATGCATATATATATTATATATATAAATATATATACTTGCGCGCAGCGGCGGCGAGGGCTGTTATTTTCAATCGTCGTGCGTAAAACAAAGCACTGTGCGTGAAAAAGAGAGAAAGAGTTAGCTTTTAAGAAACGACATGAAAAAGAACATATATAAGTAAAAAGAAAATATCGTGTACATTATTAGTTAGGCAAAAGAAATAAAAATATAGGTTATTTTTGTGAAAGGTGGAACGAGCGAGGGGAGAGAGGGGGAACAGAGAGAAAGAGAGCGAGAGAAAGAGAGAGAGAGAAAGAGAGAGAGAAAGAGAGATTGTGTGTGGCAAGAGGGACCCAATGGCAGATTGTAATACGAATTATGCAATAAGAACTTGTTATCGCGTGCGTTTGCATCTGTCAATCAACTTCTGTACAGTAACGTATACCAGGAAGCGTTTAATCAACAAAAGGATATTAATTGGATTTGACACACTACTTTTACGTTCCTTACGTTCCGCCCAATCACTCCCCTTATCGAATTGCTCGCTATGCACTCCGACTCGATTCCACCTTCGACAGAGAAAAAGTGAGGGATCCCGCATTCTTTCAAAGAATTAGCGTGGACACCCGATCTTGTAAAAAGTATTTAAAAAAAAGGCGCCTTAAACATGAAGGCGTGTGTATAACTTGATGTAGTCCTGTACGTTGTCTAGGACATATACCGAGTGGAGCTAGCCGATTGAGCGAATCGTCGCGTTAAACAGGAAACCAAAGTGTAGCATAAAGTGATAGATAGATAATTATTAATGTAATCTGACTTAGTAGGCAAAACAAAGGGGCAATGGAATCGCGGACGGAAACGACGGATGACGGGGAAGTATGAAACGGGGCGAAATAAATTGTAAAAAGAGGAGGTAAACTTTAACGAAAACCACACCGTAGGGCAAAACTGGTAAAAGAGATCCACTTATGGTACCTAAGATCCACTCATGGACCTATTCGGGAAAAGGGACACGCGCGCGCATACACGAGGTGTAAAAACATATACGCGTATGTAAATACACACAACACCAAATACACAAAATGCACACAGCATACGTGTAGAATATAGCGGCGAGAAACTTAACAAAAGCTCTAGACGTAGTCTAGTCTAATCTAGCTTGTCGATCATTAGGTTAACGAAATAAAAGCGTTCATGAGGGATAGTGCAATAACTAATATCCGCAAGTTATAACTCAGCACTCTTATACGGCAGGACACGTGTATATGCATACACCGAAAAACAGATATTGGCATGTATAAACATATGTACATGTATACACATACACACAGGAACGCGTGCTGCGGCTGCTGCCTCCATCCTTTGCCCGCGTCCTTAACTAACAGTTCTCAGATTCTATAATCTGACAATTGGCGTATTAGGTAACGTGATTCATACTATTTCGAGATTTTTACTATTACATTGTTTCAGCTTTACCGAAGCGACCGCTCCTGGTTATCCAATCCTCATCGAATTACTACAGTCTCAAGTTACAACAAAATTCAATACGTGCCTTTTTTTTTCTTTTTCGCTCCTCGATTCCTATCACGTAGCGTGTTTCTTCTCTTCTCTTAGTATCTCGTAACGGGCACTGTGTCATTTCGACTCTTCTTCATCCGTGCGTCTCCTCCCTTGATGCTCTCTTATTTGTTTCCACGATTATCCTGATGCCACCGCATACATTCCTCCGCCTGAACAGACTTATCTCGCGGAGACTTACCAAACGATAGTCGACAATCATTGAAGAAACATACATTTAGAAACTTGTACGTGTTCTTTTCACCGAGGGCTAGGTATTAATTATCGTCACCGACGTGTTTGCACAAGTCTTGTGCAGGCAATGGACAGAGGAGGTGGCATCGGTCCTGGAGAAAGTAAGAGAGCAAGGAGTATTAATTGCCTACGATGCTATCCTATCGTGTTCGCGCGCGCGCCGCGTAATGCTTTTTGCCTCTCGCAAGTGTACCACAATACGTGATTTTGATATCGATCAACACGTAGGTACCGCGATGCACACATGAAACATATCATCGAGCCAATCAGCCGATCCTACCACTCCCAATTAGGAACTACAATGACGAGGGATGTGGAATGCAATTAAGCGATTGATGCTTCAAGTTACTCAAACTGCAGTTGTGCTCACGAAAAATATTTTTTCTCTGTTTGCGACGCTAGAGCGGTGATGCTTAGGAACGAAGCTTAGTCGATCCCATAAAATTTATTGCATACTACGTTTATTTTGACTATGACAAATTGCGTGCGTAGCAATGACAATCGTCATAATTTACTTCGATGTAATCTGAACGTGATATCAAGAATAGTATTCATGGGCTGTGTACTTAAATTAAGATATCGTTTTAGTTTCCATTCATAATTACTGATCTTCGCACTTTCGTGAAACTTTTTGTGAATTTCGAATATCTGTGAATGACAAATGGATAGGTACAACATAGTAAGTTATTGGAATTTTTAGCGTTTTGATTAATATACAATATATAGATATATCAAATGTATAATATTTTACCAGAATAATTTCATTGATTGTTATTAAAAAAAAAAACAATTAATTTCATAATCTTCTAAAAAGCACTATTGTTTTGTAACTAAATTTTTAATCGTAAATCGCAACTAAACGCGTATATTTTCTTTTTAACCGAGGTGCATTTAACTTAACTATTTATATTCAGATGTGCCCCTCGAGAGTCTAACATAATTCTTAGCGGGACGAGGGCAGCAGTCGAGCCAAATTGGGATACTTACTGATGCAAAGCACCGTGGAAACAGCTTAGTGTTAGAGCAAGAATGTTTAAGAAAAAAAAGCACACAGTGAAAGAAAACAAAAGTAGGAGCCGTAAGCGTAGATACCGAGCATAAAACATAAAGTAATGTATGTATATAATCATATATAATTATACAAGGAAGACTACAAACAAGACATGCGCATCTATATATAATACAAATATGTATATTATATATACATACATGCATATATATATGTGTAAGATGATACATTAGCCAACAGATAGAAGCTATATCGAGTATAAGCTTAACGAAGGAAAGAAGGGAGCGAACGAATGCGGATGCGCGGCATATGTAAATGCGCGCTCCGTGACATACTGTGTTAAATACTTTTAGTTATAAGAAATAAGAAAACACATTGAGATGTAACTAGTAAGAGAAGATAGATATGGCTAGCCTGCCGGACCCCCTGTGCCCCTAAATATAGATATATGTAATGTATAGAGCGATAGCGGGAGAGAAAGAGAGAGAGAGAGAGAATGCGCGAAAGAAAGCATGTATGAGAGAAAAGAGATAAACAGGGCGAACATGCGAGGAAGAAATGGAAGAGTGCGAATATGTTGGATGGAATATAAGGAAAAAAAGCGGATGAAAAAGCGTGAGAGTGAAAAAGAAATATAGAGAGAGAAAAATGAGACGTGGTATGCTTCAGCGGAAAAAAAAAACGTTAAGTAAAATTTCAAAAAGAGAGTACGATAATTATGATCGCGTCCGATTCATACAGAGATTACGACGTTCCTTCATTTTTCTCGTAGCTTTTCGTACGATTTGACGAAGTATGCGTTGCGGGGCTCCGTAGATATGGCCCTTCTCCCTACCCCGATGCGATACGCGGCATATCACTTACGACCGTACGCTAAGAAGTTAGGTGCCTTTATCCACTTCTTTATGTATATGCATTTCGGTAAAGAGAAGGACAACGAGAAACTGAAAAAAAAAATAGCAAAAACGCGGACGGTGGGGGGGAAAAAAATATATATACATCAGTAAAACATGCACATATTGTATATCACGCATGAAACGGCGCGGCGGAGCTCGAGGGAAGGGGTCGACATCCATCCATCGTGCATCGTTCGGCACTGTGCTCATATTACGAAAACAGCCCACCGAAATGTCGGCACGAAAATAAACGGCAACAAAGCGTCATAATAACGAAAGCGACGGGAGCGATCAAGCTCGTGACTTAAGTATACTTCCGCGATTAAACGTATTGGCCCGCGGGGTCCCATGGCAGCCTCGTTGCATATTTAAGTTAAGGAGCTGGGAACGGCTCGAGAGCGTTACGCCGAGCGAGAGCTGTATAATGTATATGTAATTTGCAACGATGCGTGACGGCGCACGCACAAGAGACAACAATACACAAATCACACGCATACACATGTAGAGAGAACGAGAGAGCCGTGTGTACTACTCGCGCGGACGGTAGAGACAGGCATGTGTACACAGGGATGTGTACGCTTGCAGAAACAATTTTCACACACTATACACGCAACACTACCGCGAGACGCCCTGGGACGTTCGTATGAAAAAAGAAACGTGTATGATATTATATATACATAACATAGCGTAAAAGTACATTATAAATAATGATGAATATAAATAAAAATATATATAAATACTATGGAAAAAGTAAACAAAGTATAAATATGAAGGAAGTATATAAACGAAAATATAGGATAAAACACGCATAGGCTTAAGAATACAAGATATTATTATGATGATGTATGGTTGGTTTATAATGTAAAATATATTATAGAAAATGTATATGTGTTATTTTAACTTCCAATCAATCCTGCATCAACCCTTAGAATAGAATAGAATTGCTTGCTTATGTACAGGATGTCTCGTAAAGACCCGAACAACGCTTAAGGGGAGATTCCTGAGATTATTTTGAGACGAAAATCCTAATACGAAAATGTCGAGGCTACAACAATTTTTTTAATATAAGCTAACTTTAAATGCTTATAAGTAAAAAACCATTTTACTTTTACAGCCTCTATTATTTCTGGATTCTTTGGAACATTCTAAGATGAAAATCCTAATACGAAAATATCGAGGCTATAATAGTTTTCGAATTACACACTCTACCTTTAACCAATTATAATTCAAAAGTTATTATAGCCTCAACATTTTGGTATTAGATATTTTCGTCTCAAAATGATCTCAGGAATCTCTCCTTAAGAGTTGTTCGGGTCTTTACGGGATATCCTGTATACACATTATTCTTGATATATCCTTATATATTGTTTTTTTTTATTAATTTTTAGCAACTGTATATATTTATATACATTTGCGAAAATAAAAAAAATTGAATTTGCCAATAATTTTACGAGTTTTTTCTCATCCATAATTTTTGTGCGGCTAGAATAATTTCGTAGCAATAATCTTTCCCATCTGTTTATATGATGAAAACAAAGAGCATTTAACTCTAAGTACAAACAGCGCGTAACAATTAAACGTTTGCATTCAGCAGTAATTAAACGTAAACATCGCTCGCATCGATAGTAGCCGCGAGATATAACGGCTATATGCGCTTGTTCTACCCGTTAAAAAAATAAGGGTTGGGCACCACAACGCAGGTAATTATACAAACGTAGCGAACACGAAAACGAAGAGAAGAAAATATGCGCACCATACAAAACATTAACCGAGCAAAAATGGAATTACAATTCCATTTTTTATCAAACGCAATTTTTTCCCAAATATATTTTTTATATTTATCTTATAATTTATCTTTAAAATAATTTCTATGATATATAAAAGCTCTTTTAATTAAGGAACGTTGTTAAAATTAACAGGAAAACTATTTGAAAATTTCTAAAAGACAAAAACAGGATCAATGAAAATAAAAAGGACATGGTAAATGATTTAGCCAATTTAAATATCATGAATATCATATATATTCCCCAATATTCTTTAAATCTTTCAAGTATTTCGAAAAAATACGAGAACGTTAAAAACTTGCAATACATGGTGTGTGCATGTACATCATTCAAATGTACTTCTATGATTAAATGCACTTTAATCTCCCCATAACCGAATAATATGAGTATAACGATACCTGAAATTGAAAATAAACAATTGAACTGACGATTTTCAACAAAGTTTGTGTTGGGAGTCGCGGGTGCAACTGTGGATGTGATATACCCTTTGCGAGGCAGTACCCGTGCATTCGGGCGCACCTGTGTACACGTTTCTGCGTAGACAGGGGATCGTGTGTTGCGTATAGCCGGTAGATACAGCCGTGCTTAATTGCGAGGCAGGGGTGCGATGCCCGGTTATTTTAGCCCAGACTGACAGACGCGCGGACATGACAGCCGAGGAAGTCCGAGCTCCCTGTTCGCGCCGCGTGTGCAGCAGTAGCAGTAGCAGCAGCAGCAGCAACAGTAGCATCACAGTAATGCTCAACCACTCACATGTCGTATTGCGCTAATCATTTTCTTGACAGTTGCTAATTTTGTCGGGTCGGAAAACATCGCTTCCTTTTTCACAAAAAACACACTTTCTCTCCACTTTTTAAATCTCCACATCACACGGGATAATTTCAAATTTGTTTTAGGAAATTGATTGTAATGATAATACTACGATACATGTGACGATACATGTAAATATTGCAATAGAATAAATATGCGAGCAATTGTTTACTTTATCAGCATAATAATATTTTCAAATCTGACAAATTACATTTAATCAATTCCAAAGTCTCTTATACCTTATACAATATCATGTTTGGATAATGTGATAAAAATAATGATTTTCAAATTTTCGTAATATATAAATTGTTTGTTCTATCATTGACGAGATATTTACCGTTACAGTAAGCTTTTCTTAATGAAATTATTAAGAAATAAAGCTGCAAATGAATATCACATTTGCAATTGTAACACGCAAACTAATTCTTAAAAAATATGTTAATTGTGTGCATTAAAGTCTTTTTAATATGCAATAAATTGAAAAATCGCATAAAAAATGTATAATTCTTACACAAATCTTATAAATTTAAAAGTACGTTTTAATTATCAATAAATATGTATTATATTTTGAATAGTAAGAAATAGCGGTATATTTCTTGATTGCCAAGTTTAGGGTTAATGATTACAAAAATTTGGGAACCTCTATCATATGAATACACACTCACCAATATACGTATACAATGTATACGTACGATCTATTACGTATCTTCACGTACGTGATGTATAGATAGGCGGTCGTCTCTCTGTATGCGCATGCACACGCGCGCAGATCTCCGTTAATACATCGAATACCCAACGGCCGTACAAGAGAATAGCGTAGTATAAAGCATAAACTACAATTAGTGGTAATCCGCGTGACACGGGCATGGCACCCTTTGCGCATATTAGAGCATTAGCTACCGACTCATACGAGCGAACCGTACATCATTTCGGGACGTGCCCACGTCTACTAGCAAAATCGTTAAATTTACGAAGAAACACGACTCACCGATACATAATGACTGAATATAACTTGTTTAGCATATGACTCGTACAATCATACAAATCGTATCCTTATTATTACAAATGGTAGATTTTTTTACATTACTAGATTTGTTGATCACTAAATTTGATGAAATTTATAAAAAATACCAATTATCATAAACTAAATGTCAAAATAAAAAACAAACTAGCAAACTATACTTTATTAGAAATGAATAATTATATAATATTATTCCTATTTGTAACGCGCAGTTTCGTAATTATTTGCTGCTTCTAAGTTCCGAAAGCTCGTTACATCAATTATAGTGATAAACGGATCTCGCAAATGTGGTTGGTTAATGTGGTTCTCGCGATTATCGAGACATTGACGGTGCATCTTATGGATAAGGGCGCTGTGAATTCTGCCACTTACCAGTACAGTCAAAGTACGGGAATAGGAACACCGCAATTTTATGGTTTCGCGGAAATAGATATGGACTACAGTCAAGAGCCAAGTGAGGCAAAACGCAATTATAAAAAAAGGAAAGGTATCAGTCTATTCTGCAAAGATGCATCGTCTGCAGAATCTGTTTTAAGAGGATGAAAGACTCTTGAAATGTAAGTTCTTTTTCTAAGATTGGTGACGTAAAGTAGAATTACTTAAAAAGAAATTACAATGTGAGTCTAATAGCGTTTTTCACTGGCAGAGCTGGTGTGCACTCAGTGCACTTTAAAGCCGTTATACACAAATCGACGTAAAGATGTATGTTTAATAAAAATATAGAAATAAATTGAACTGTAAAATCCTCAATACATTTTATTGTGGTATTTGATAAAATATACATTAGGTATTTTATTAATTGAGATATCTCACTTTTACATTCAGTTTAGATTAGTGTACAACAGCTTTAATGTGCACTGAGTGCGCACCAATTCTGCCAGTGAAAAACGCTATAACACTGTATTACACTGAAAAAAAGATTAGCTGCTGCAGCAAATTAGATGGTAAAATATGGCATAGTATTTTTAATTAGCTGCAGCAG
>NW_017257720.1:1317855-1359185 GCF_001594055.1 Mycetomoellerius zeteki | reverse complement strand
CAGCCAATCTTTTTTTTCAGTGTAGGTCATTATCGGTAAGAAGGCAGTTTATATGATATACCAATTGCGACTACATAAATGCAGTGTGGCGGTAGTATCATTGAATTAGTTAGGCCGGAAAAATGAATAACGCGCGGATCGTGATCGATTCGAAGTATGATCGACCGCGGGGTTTCGTCCTGGTCTCCATTACTGGACTCATCAGTAAGGCGATGTAGTGGGACCTGCCTTAGACGCCCGAGAAAGTATTAGATCGGGATTTTATTTAAACGGAATTCGTGTAACTGGGGTGTTTACGAGAATCCGCGCGAGACCCGTGAGACCTCTGGAGGCGAGCCGCCACAGCAGTATTTATATTATTTTACGTATTTCTTACTTATTTTACATATTTCTCATTAAAGTTTATATAAAATAAAGTCACATAGGTAAAATGACGTTTTTATAAATCATCATTTTATAGTAAAAAAAAGTGAATTAATGCAGACATATGATCATTAATAAAACAAAGAAATCAGTCCTTTTTTTATTTTGCTAAATTACTGCTTTGCATGTAATGCAATAATCCATAGAATTTGAATTACATTTTTTAATGTAAAATTTTTTATATATAGATCAACATTTGTAAAAAAGTTGTAGCTAATCATTATAATTCAAATTACACGTCTTTTTATACGAAATACTTTGTCAGAAAGAGTTCGAAATAATTAATTTTGTCTTGGACTAAATTGCGAAGCTAGGATGAAGTTTGGTTTTACAACTGAATTCAGGAATTGTGTGGTACGTTCACGCTAGATAACCTGTGCCATATCAACAGTCAGTTCCAGTTACTTTGTAGTAATTTGCCTAACAGATAGCTATGGAGTAACTTTTACTAGCGAATACAAATCAAGTGACCTGCATGAGTATCCGTAGTTAAAAGTTTAAACTTGTTGACTAGATACACTTTTCAACACTGTATTGTGTGATATTCCCCAAGATTCTCATAGATTTTTCAAATTAGTTCTGACTTTATATTTATAATCTGTTATTACAATTTTCATTTAGTTAATTTAGTACACTTTTTACTTAGAGGAAAGTCGCCGATACTGACATAGGTCTCCTAAAGTGACACCGCCTTATTTCTCAGAAACTAACTATTGCACTTTATTAATACTAATAAAATCATGATCTGTTTAACTAATTAAAGAAGTATAAACTCATAATTTGTATATTTGTGGCTTGTTTCTGTACCAAATCAGCTAAAAACGAATTCTACGAATGCGAAAATAAAATTCTTACGATTTTCTTTTGCAAATTGCGTGGTTTAAATAATAGTGACTATATTATCGATAATATTACGTCATTTTAAATGCTTGTAGTTTCCTAAATCAGTTTTATTTATATTATTTTTTCTCTTAGTCTTTTCATAATACGATTTTAAATTTAAAATTAGGGTATAGCGTAAACCGCCACACCTGTCTGTAAAACAGACCATGAGCTAACTTAATCTTTATAATGTTGTTTTATATTATAGTGTCAAATAAGTCTATTGGAGCTGAAGGCAATCGTGCATATATGGAAAAACTCTTGAAAAACTATCGCATTACATATTCGTATCTTACAGAAGCATAAAATAAATATGCATATAATTCAATAAAAATGTTTTATAACGAAATTTCTGGAAAATCTTATATACATTCTGGAAAAAGATTCTGGAAAATCTTATATACATTCATTTGTACTTTATACAGATAATGCTTGTAAAATAAAAAAAATATGAATACGTAGCATTACTACCTACTGTGTCAGTTTTGGAGCCCATTTTGTTAGACGCTCATTTTTGCTTACCTTACGCAAAAATTAATTATTGCAAAATTGCAAACAGTATTATAAAAGATACTTTTAGTTTGTTCTTATGTTTTTAAAGTTTTATTTTTATCTTTTGTTTAAAAAATATTGTCTAAAATCAAAGTGATATGTCGGTATCGGCGATTTTCCTCTATTTTATTTGCTCAAAATAAAGAAACTCAATTATAGTTGAAACAAATGTATAATTAATATCTATGTTATTCAGTTTCATCATGTTAATTTATTAAAAACTTGTCGAACAAATATTAGTTTTGCATGATATTACAATATTTTGTCAAAAATAGTTTTGTCTTTTTTTACTAATATTTTTATTTCTTTCTTAAAAATAACTTTTTCATGTATTAACTATATGCGAAAAAGTAAAAGTTTGCCTGTATTTGAGTACGCCTAATGATTTAACTTCGTCCTTATTTTTTAATTACATAGATATCTGAAATTAAGCTTATTAATTTAAATACATATATTGTGAATATATTGCCGATAATGAGTTTGGAAATGAGTTTATATAAAGTTTTCATTATATATTTTTTAACTCATGCAAAATTGAGAGAGAGAGTGAGAGGGGGGGAGAGAGAGAGAGAGAGAGAGAAAGAGAGAGAGAGCTACTTCATACAAAATCTGTAAACAGCGCGCGATATATGATTAATGTGTAATACCCGCGCGAAACAAGATGAATAAAACGCATTTACGATGTTTTATCAGTGAATGTAAAACATTTATTTTCAGAATAATCATTTATTAACTGTTGCATGATATTACTCGATCGTTACGTGATTATTTTCTAACAGCGCTAATCTTCATAACCATCATGGTGTATTTCGCTGACAATAGAAATAAACAAGTAATGTCCTATAGTATGGTATGTGCCAATTAAGTCTAATTGATGCCTAACCCGGACAAAGGATATGTGGTACGGAATTCCAATTCCTTTATTTCAATCAACAGAAAAGTTTAGAGCAACAGCCTCGGAATGAAGCAAATGTGGTTCGCAGAATTGGCCTCATCGGTCACCAGAGAAGCGTGGAACAGCGTAGTTCCCTCTACCATTCTCATTTGCGGTTGTCGGTCCACTGCCATTCCGCCGCCCTCGCAACCGCTTTCGTCCTTTACACCTTCGTATATTTCGTTCCAGCAACATCACGTTACGTTGTAAGTCTCCTCCGAACGGCCGTAAGATGCATAGTGATTGATTGTTCGGTGCTTCAGTATACACCGAAACTATTGAAAACGGTCGAAGCGGGCGTTGGAATCCAGCAATTCGATTCTCACGCAACGTACCGATTAGACCATCTTGCAACAATAGACGATGTAATCACAAAACGAAAGAATAACAACATTTATGTCAGCAAGCATTTTCTGAATTTTATATATATATTCTACCAATTAATCTATTATATAATCTAAATATATATCATCTAAAATATCTATCAATTGATTCTATATCATAAGATACAGATGTATATAAAAATGTTTTCTTTTTATATACTTTAATTGTTAATATTTTGAATCAATAAATTGTTATTTACAAATAATCTATGATTATATATATTTCTTTCCTATCCCCATCTTTCCAATTTTATTGTATAGCTTATATAAATCTATCAGGAAATAATATTTTCAAACAGTTGCTATTGATAATAATAAACTGAATTTTTTCAAAAGTTTCTTTAACTCAATAAAAAACAAATAATATAAATGTCTTTAAAAGAATGTCGTAAATCCAAAAATTTTTTTTATGTTTGTTGTAATATAAGATTTACAATTATAAAGAAAGTCTATCAATAAGATTTTAAAGGTGCACAATAAGATATTAAAAATGCATTATTTTAAATTTATATTACATTAATGATTACAATGTGGAAGGAACATATACATAAATTGTGATGAAAGGAATATCTAAACTTTCATTAATGCGATGCACACATGCAGAAGCAATAAAGTGCACAACCTATTATGTGCATAGTCTCTCAAACTTGAAAATCTAGTCAAGAGTCAATGTGTGCCAATTACGAGAAGCTATCTAACTCTCCCTCGAGGGCTCTTCTCGCTTCAAATGTGAAATGTAAGTACATCATTAGCAAAATAGGCAAGAGAGTATCGGGAAGTAATTCACATAAATTATTAATATCTACACAAGAATATCTTTAGAAGTATTAAGAATAATATTTGAGCATTCATAAATTATATACGATGAAATCTATAATCTAGTCTTATATCTGCTGCACCTATGCCCCCCTATCATAATTTTTGTATATATATTTTAATATGTATTTTATAAATAAAGAATTACATATATTTATCCACCCAAAAGAGAAAGAGCTCATTTTTTATAAATTTTAATATAAGTTAACAAGAATGTATGTGAAACAATAATAAAATCCAAGAAAAAATAAATCTATTTTGATATAATCATTTATTTAAAAAATTCAAAAATATAAAATAAAGTTAAATTGTATTCTAAAATTCTAAATCATACGATTTAACATTAATATATGCATATACACACACACACATATATATATATGTATGTATGTACATAAAGTTACATGGAGAAGTATATAACAGCTAAAGAATTTGAAGGAGTTAACGGTCGATATATTACCCACCGGAAATATTTGTGGCTATGTAGTGCAACATCTTGTACTCATACAGGCGCTAGTAAACGGCTCCTATTAAAATCATGGCTGGTATTCACAGTCCATTCTTATTTTAAGGCTGGTATTCGTAGGCCGGTGATCATAGTCAATTCTTGTATTTGAGATTGGTCACGTTCAGCAGACTCAACTGTTGCGGAGCGAATCTGTGAGCGCTTGCTGCTATTGGTGTATTCTTTTAGATCATCCAATAGCAACAAGCGCTCAGGGATCTGCTCCGCAACAGTTGTGTCTGCAGGGGTCAATTCTGTATCTTCAAACAAGGTGAAAATGACAAAAGTGAGCAAATTTACTAGGTGTTGACCAATGAAATTATCAGTATTCTAGTAAATTTGCTCACTTTTATAATTTTCACCTCATTTCAAGATATAGAATCGATCCCCTGAACGCGACCATAGGCCTGTTCTTTTTAGCTGAACTTTTGCACCAGTTCATCTTTCTTCCTTTTCTCTTCAGGAGGAAAGAAGAAGAAGAAAGATGAACTGTGGTGCAAAAGTTCAGTCAAAAAGAACAAGCTTCATTATCTTAAGTACGGTCTTAAGATGTCATGAACCAATCAGAGAACTGCATTAACATTTTAAGATATTATTTAAGATGGTCTTAAAATAAGAACGGATTATGAATGGGAGCTTTCCAGCAGAGACACAAATCGCCACAAGAGTTATTCTGTCTTTGTTTCTTACTGATTATCGAACAAGGACAGGATGACTCTTGTGTCATTGGGTGCATTTAGTACTACAACCGCTCACTGAGCTCTTGAATCTGTTTGGTCTATATTTTTAGTTCTAACGGAATATGCCAATCAGATGCTCAAGAGCTCACTGAGCGCTCAGTAAGCGGTTGTAGTACTAAATGCACCCAATTTGTGTCTCTTGCAAGGTACCTATCATGGAACAAAGTCGGAATGGATTCCGATCGGAATTATTCCGTTTTCCCCAGAAAACACAATAGAAATCTAGGGAATAATTGAATACCCTGGAAAGCTCCCAATAACAACGGCTTTTGTGCCCAATAGCAACGGCTCCCGCCTTAAGCGTCTTTGTGATTGGTCAGAGAAAAACTTTACGGCCATCCCGACCTTTTTTGTGTGACGCGTATATCAGCGCACCAATGTCCATTTTTGTGATATGGAAAATATCATATCTATTTTGCGAAACTGTCAATAAAATCGTAATACTGAAAAGGAATGTGATGTGTGTCCGTGCTAATAAAGCCGGAATCCATAATCCGGACTTAATCTCAAGCAATGTCTTAAGATGCTAATACGGCTCTCTTGATCATGCATTAGCTTAAAACTATCTCGAATCTTGAGCACCGTCTATGGATTCCGTCCTAAGAGCTATCCGGCAAATTTTAGCAGAGAGAAACCTGATGGCTCCTGCACACTGGACGCGGAAACGCTTGCCGCGGCAAAATGTGACGCGATAACCAATAAGCTTACAGCTCCTAACATGTTCATTGGTTACCGCATCGCATTTTGCCGCGCGGTAAGCATTTCCGCGTCCAGTGTGCAGGAGCCATGAGAGTGGACACCTGACGTAGCATTTCTGCTACGCACTGTACCAAACCTCGATACTATTACGTGGGTTAGACAAGGACGAACAATTAAAGTTGATTATTCATCTTTGTCTAATCCACATAATAGTATGGAAAAGAACCACAAAAACGTGGATATTACCCTACTAGATTTGGTACACGAAAAAGGGTTTCAGGTGTCCACTCTCAGGTTTCTCTCTGCTCTGATTTTAGTATTCATCATATATGTAATACTCCTATATTACTACGCAGCCTCTTTTTGGGAGGTGGGGATGTGCAAAGATAGCGAGATAGGTTTGTTCGCGTCGCAAGCTCCAATATGCTCCAACATGCTTCTACCATAGGTCCTTCTCACTCTACCAAGCACGTTGGAGTGAGTAGGAGCTGTGGTAGGAGCATATTGGAACATGTTGGAGCATGCGACGCGACAAACCTAGAGAATATCGGATCTCTCATTTCCACAGTGTATACGAGTGTGGTGCGCATGCGCTGTACACTAAGTGAGAGGTAGATATTCGTCTGTACCGTGATGTTTTCGCCAGCTTTTAATTGGCGTTGGCAATATAGGAGTATTACATATATGGTCTTCACAAAAAAGGAAAGAGATAATTGAAGAACGCTGACGACAATTGATATAAATTTGCGATTAACACGAATAAATATTTTTTACTATTACATTGTTAAATTTATGATTTTTTATTATATACATTCTCCATAAATAAGCTGCATACTTATAGTGCTATAATATTTTATATATTGTCATAAAATTACAATTATTTTCTCAGTTATCATATCTCTGCAGTTGATAATTATACTCGGACGATAACATTGAAATCGCAGTTTTGAATATAAAGTAATAGAAATCGACTATTATATATTGAATTTTAAATATGTATGTACATATACATGTTTACAAACTAATAAATCATAAAACTTTATTATTATAATTTTTAATAGTCACGCGAACTTAGAATGATATAATAGCGCTAATAGCGTCTCCCCGAACGCACCTCGTGATATATAATTGGCTGCGTTCAGCAGAACGTTTGTTTTGCAACTATTGGAAGTTTCCTTCGCGCTAATTGGATCATACTTTTAGATCTAAAAGAATGGTCCTATCTCAGCAGACAATCATAAAACGGTTGCAAAACTTGAGTCTGCTGAACGCAGCCATTTTCTAGCATCGTGGACACAAGGGCTGCGTTCAGCAGACTCAACAGTTTTGCAACCGTTTTATGATTGTCTGCTGAGATAGGACCATTCTTCTAGATCTAAAAGTATGATCCAATCAGCGCGAAGGAAACTTCCAACAGTTGCAAAACAACCGTTCTGCTGAACGCAGCCAAGGCTTAAGGCTGGCCGTATCTCGTCATTGGTTATACGAAAGAGGCAGAGATGACCACTCTCAGGTTTCTCTCTGGTACTGCTTAGCACATAACTGCGAGCATTTCTTTGTTGAATGTGTTCAATGTTAAACCGTATTGCATGGTAAAAAGCATTCGGTGTCGGTGATTTTAACCTTAATGTTTGCAAGATGCTTATATTGTAAGAATATTAATTTTATTACAAAATAGTGGACTTCCTTAAATATTCAACGAATGAAATAAAGTTAAAAACATGTCTTATTTAACGAGGAAAGAAATAGACGAAATGAAGCCGCAAATCGAGAAAGCGGTTCATAAATTCCTTGGCTTTAGTGAACCAGCTATTGTTACTACAGCTGTCAATTGTATCACTTCTGGCTATGACAAACGTAAAACAGCAGGTTAGCAATAGAAAATACGTCAATTTATTTTCTATGATGATTATTTTCTACAATTTTTACTATTAGCATTTAATACGCGTTCCATGATTATTTGTTTAGACCATTCTTTATAAAAGTTATTTTTATAATTTTTAATGTAATATGTTATGAAATACATTTTTCTTAACAAGTATAAATACAAACAAGAATATCATGAGTCACTAATAACTCATATATGGCACGCTGTGGACAAATCACTTGCAATTGTCGCGACATGAAATATGTTCAAGTAAACTATATGTATTACGTCATTTCATATACTTGAAATATACTTGTATACTTAAAAATGTATATATATACTTCGAAATATATATGATTCTATATAATATGTAAAAAAATTTTTTGTAGATAAATTATCAGCTTTATTAGAAGACAAGAAAGCTTCTAAGTTGACAGAAAAGATATTTACGATATATGATGATACTAAAGCATCTCAAAAGAGTAAGAAACGATCTCATCCTGAAGATAAAGATAAAGATAAAGATGCAAAGAAATCGAGATTCAAAGATGATGAAACGAAAAATGAAAAACCTATAGAGACTCAACTTTCTGCAGATAAGGTATTAGAATTATGTATATATATATATATATATAATCTTAATGTTTTAAACAGTTTAAACACTTCAGTATTATAAGCTTAATTCTTTTTTATACCTTTAGATAAGACAAATGATGGCTAATGCACAAAGAGAAATAGAAGAAAGAAAAAGAGCTTTAAAGGCAATAAAACAAGAAGATGTTTCTGCAAAGCCTTTTAAAATACGTGATACACTACCAACAGTAGGAAGCATGTATAATCAAGGCCTATTGAGTAAAACAGATTCAGACAAAGCACGAAAAATAGCTGCGTTACAAGCACAGATCAGAAATAAGTTAAACTCAGGATTACTTGGCAATGTTAATGTACCGGACAAACCAACTCCCTTAATTTTGGATGAATCTGGCAGAACAGTAGATATAACGGGCAAAGAAGTACAACTCACTCAAGTAGTACCTACGTTAAAAGCTAATATACGTGCAAAAAAAAGAGAAGAATTCAAAGCTCAACTACAAGACTCAAAAGGTCCAGAAGAAATACAAGATACTCATTTTTTCGATAACAGAATAGGTGTAAAACCAGCTATGCGTGGTAAACGTGCATTAAAATTTCACGAACCAGGAAAATTCCAACAATTAGCAGAAAGAATGCGTATGAAGACACAATTAGAGAAATTGCAAAACGAAATTAGTCAAATTGCTAGAAAAACTGGAATCAGTTCAGCGACTAAATTAGCTCTTATCGCACCCAAAACTGAAGCTCTTAGTGAAGATGTGCCTAATATAGAATGGTGGGATTCTGTTATATTAACCGGTGGATATCCTAATGAAAATGAGTTAACGACAATCAAAAGTTTGACTATCACGAATTTAGTAGAGCATCCAACACAAATGCGGCCTCCAAGTATGTATTATGTATATATATTTATATGTATAAGTTTTTGAGATATATATATATGTGCGTGTGTGTATATTTGTATATAAAATTAAATATATTTATATTATTTTCTGTGATAATTTTATATACAGCGGATCCTTTGAAACCAATATATATGCCTGTATTTCTGACAAAAAAAGAACGTAAGAAATTAAGAAGACAAAATAGACGAGAAACTTGGAAGGAAGAGCAAGAAAAAATTCGATTAGGTCTAGAAGCGCCACCTGAGCCAAAGTTGCGGATCTCAAATCTCATGCGAGTTTTAGGGACTGAAGCTGTACAAGATCCTACTAAAATTGAAGCTCATGTTCGACAACAAATGGCTAAAAGATTGAAAGCTCATGAGGATGCAAATGCAGCACGGAGACTTACTGCTGATCAACGTCGCGAAAAAAAGGCGAGGAAGCTTAAAGAAGATACTAGTCTTGGTGTATATGTTGCTGTTTATAGGTAAATGTTATATATTGTATAAATATATATATATAATTTTGTTGTATAGTATATTATAAATATAACATCTATATTTATAAAAAAAATATAACATCTTTTACAGAATACGTGATCTTGTCAATAATGCTTCAAAGAAATTCAAAGTGGAGACTAACGCAAAACAGCTTTATCTTACTGGTTGCGTAATGCTGTTCCGAGATTGTAATGTTGTTGTAGTGGAAGGTGGAGCAAAACAACAAGCTAAGTACAAACGGTTGATGATGCATCGCATTAAATGGGAAGAAGATATAGTTAAGGATAATGACGGGAATGATGTACCAAATAGATGTGTACTTGTGTGGGAAGGGACAAGTAAACAGCGCCATTTCGGAGAAATTAAGTTTAAAGTGTGCCCTATTGAAAAAATGGCTCGAGAACATTTTAAGAAACATCAAGTGGAACATTATTGGGATTTAGCCTACAGTGGCGCAGTTCTTGATAATACAGATGAAGTACGCCCTTAAAATATAATCTTGTAAATTAATTTAACACATAATTATAGCTAATACAACAAATGATAAATAACTTCTGTACAACTTAATAAGATTATTGAAATGAGAAATAAAAGATGTATAACCATACTAAGAGTGGACATAAATAAAAGTGTTCATTGTTTCAAAAAGTCTATTTATTTATTATAGTTGGCACAATTTTGTAGTTAAATCTTAACATTGTGACTGTAATATTTGGTTATTAAATTATGTTATTTCAGCATTTTTTACTTAAATTTACTTTTAATTGAACGTTTAAAAAACTCTATTGAATAAAAAATGTAGTCATTATGACTACTACGCGTGACATACTATCATGGTTTATTACCAATGCTAATTCATTGATTTACACAAAGAAAGCAAGAAATGAAGAAACGAGTGTGACTCTTCATTATCCTAACAAATCACAAATGGTGTCATCTCAAGGAATTTTAATCCGTGAACGACATTGTAGTCAAGCCCATCAAGTGCATCCAATTAGCATAGCGCAATGGCGCTGCAATACCTATACTATTATAACATACAAAAGAACACATGCGAGGTCCACGCATACCGCATCGCATGCATGAAGGTGCGAACGGAATATTCGACCTTGAAACGGCACCTTCAACTGCGATTCCCAATAACGTAGCCAAAGAAAGGTGAACCTTGGTCCCGTTCGTAATACTGATCCAGCAGCCACTATTGCTGCAGCGATGCACTTTTACCAATCGTATACGTGTTATACTTCGATGCACCGTATACCACTGATGCACGTGCATTGCTGCGATCCTGGTTAAACCCCACTCCAGGATAGATCGAACGGGATAGACTAGAGTTTTACTTTCGTTCGAAGCATCATTCTCAGTTCAGTTTACCGCTGCGCGTACTCGCGCACATCGCTCTCGCGCGTGTGGTTCTTGTGAAACCATTCGAAGCAGATGAATGCCATCGTGTATTAAGGATACTTAATCCTTCCTGGAGTGATCCCTACGTTATAAGAGGATATCGTGCGCATTACCCTCAAAAAGATGTTGATCCCTACTAAAAACATCGCTATCAGTAGCTCGTTCATCTTCATATCGCGGTGAGTACTTTTTCGTATTATTTTAAATATAAATATAACAAATAAAAAATTTTATGCTATTTGTTTAAATTTGTATTATAATTTGATAATATACAAATTTAATAATACGTATACTCTTAATTGCGAATACTTTTTAATGTTTGTAAAAAATTCTTTGCATGCGTGTATCGAAATATAAATGGGGCGGAATTAATTACAAATTTATAACTTAAACAATTTATTTTTGCGTTATTAAATATTAAATACTAAATAATAAATGTATCATTAATAAAAATAGATAATTTTTACAAAGAAATATATTTTAGAAATTTGATTAATTTAGTCTTTTTTAATAAATATGCGAGCAATTAAGAATATATGGAATGATTTAAATTTATATTGGGTATGATAAATGTAAAATTTAATCATAAATATTCGTTTGTGAATTACTTTATTTGATTACGGCAATTCATCATTGTTAAAGGAAGGGAGAAAAAAAAGAAACAAGGAAAAGCGAACTTTTTCAGTGTAACATGTAAAATTATGAGAGCGCATGTAAACACAGAACAATACTTATGTAATTGAATCTTTTCTCAGTATAAATTCTGTAAGAATTACCCGTTTCAAAATCGGGGAGGGAGGATTGATTAAGCGTAGGTTGTTACATATCGGATAATTAGCTCATACGTTCTAACCCAACGATCGTAAACAGTGAAACGGCAGCGTTATGAAACTTTGCGAATGCAAACGTGTTGAAGTCTTGGCACAACGATTTATACTCATAGTTAGCACGTTTCTCTCAGCTCGTTACTTCATCAAAGGTTAACGATTATATGCGGACTTATTCAGATCTACACAAATCGACTTGCGTGGGTGATATGAAACTAATTGTTTCGTAATTATTATAATTTATTACACAAATAAAGCAGTATATATATTGTATCAAAAGAGATATGTATCGCTTATGTTCATTCTGTATGTGACATCTTCTAAAAGAACGTCTTCTAGAATTACAACTTCTAATTAATTATTTGATAATAACATATTAAGTATTTTAAAATAATTATTTGTGTTAGTCAAAATTATAAATATCAATCATGATTTTTCAATTTTGAATAAGTATGAGAATATACTTGATAATATCATATATTGAAAAAAAAATTTCCTAAGTCTAAGTAATATTTTTTTGAATAGTGTTAAGTAAATATTTCCTTATTGCAAATAAATATTTATTAAACGTTATGACATATATTATTTGATTTAAGTATTACTTTGTTTTAAAATAAATTTATTTGCAGTAAAGAAATATTTTACGGTTAGTAATATTCAAGAAAATTAAATTTAAGAATTTTTTTTCAGTAATATCCAAAGATTATATTATGCAGTCTTTAAAACAATTATAACAATATAGTTAGAGTACATATTTTAACAAGTATTAAAAATAATATTTCTGAGGCAAACTGGAATCTAAAGACATTGACGAATCAATCTTTGAGCTCAACATAGGCCTAATTTACATCGTGGACTTGATACGGATACTTTTTATTAGTAATTTTCTATTGAATTATCTTAATTTCGGCGATACGTATAAACATATATGTATATATGATATGAGTATTTAATTAATTATTTTGATGCATATTGTACTAATTTAGTACATCATTCTTTAAATACATTGCTGAAATTAAAATAATTTAATAAAAAGTTATTAATTAGTACCTGTATCAAATGCTCGATGTAAAAGAGGTCATAAAAAGATAACAACATTTCTTTTTATTTAATTCCATAAGAAAATTTTTAAGTTTTGTTTAAAAATTGAGAATTACGACGTTCTATTCAGAAATGATATACTTAATAATCTCTATATTCTTGAACATTACAGAAAGATGCATCACGCAAGTAATGCTTTAATACAATATAATTATATGTAATTTATTTTGTCGATTCTATCGGTTCTTCAAGTCAACGTTATAGATCTTCCTTGCTTTCGCAAAGTGCATGCTCGTGTTCCAACAACATTGAAGTTCCGGGTCAATAAGGATTAACAGTTTAAACATAATTGGTCGAGAGTGATCGATCTGCGTGTCAAGGAGATTGTTTCCATCGATTCACACGAACGCTAATCATGGGAATAAAGAACATTACGCAAAACGATCGTAAAAGAACCAGGAAGGATTTCTTAAATGTCAGCCTCATTCGACCTCCTTTTAAGGTCTGTCTGACCATATGCTGTATCATAAAGGCATAAAAAAATGACACAGTCCCAGTTAAGAAACTAGCACGAGATAGATGCCCGTGTTGATGAATGAATTTGTTACGGTAAACGCGCGCAATGAACAATGCTTCTAATGTAACGGGGTGAAATGCCATCGCGTCGACAAGGTCTCCAGAGTTCATTGTGATGAATTACACGATAAATTACGAAACGTGTTTCTAATCTCTAGAATATCACGTATATCAGTTCCTCTGTCACATAGATTAAATTACGTGGAATCTCGCTTGCTCTTAAATCTTGTTATACATTAGCATAGATCACATAAGTTCATGTATGTACATAACTTTAATGAGATCTTATCAAAATATTTAATGTAATTAAAGCGCAGACATACGATTACAATAGTCTGGGTCAATAGAGATCAGAATACTGTGTCCTTCAAAGCATGAGTTTCGTAACAGATAATATAACAAACATGTGTCTGTCAATACACCTCAATTTATTTGCAATA
The DNA here is from genome assembly GCF_001594055.1 of Mycetomoellerius zeteki. Taxonomy (NCBI): domain Eukaryota; kingdom Metazoa; phylum Arthropoda; class Insecta; order Hymenoptera; family Formicidae; genus Mycetomoellerius; species Mycetomoellerius zeteki. The sequence continues at coordinate 1,345,118 of NW_017257720.1, read as the reverse complement.
CGGATGTGCAAATATACGGTCGTCCGCAATGTCCAATCCCCATAATTGCGCTTTCAATGATTGATTGTATCTCATCATCGCTAAGTTAGATAATAATACAACCATCGAATTTGCATAACGATTATTGGGTAATAACGGCGCTGTATGCTGTATCGTGCAGAATGTAAGTGCATTCACACAAGAATTCATCTCTATTCGAAGGCGTTATAACTGTTTGCCACGATGGCACCAAGCGGCACTAAGCTATGCATGGATAAGTGGGTGTTTTCTATCTTTAGATTACGATCCGCAGATTCCTTGCTCTAATGACACTTGTTGGAGCTACGACCTTGCCACCCAGGATGCTACACGATCTGGATAAGCGCACGAATCTCTCTATGGAGAGATACAGCCAGGCGGAACGGGCAATCATGAATTCCCGGACGCAACTCAATCGAGGCTCGCCGTCTTGGTTCCTTGGTGCGTCCCACGAGATGACCGCGGGCGCACAAAATCTCTCGAGAAAGGCTTTGCGAATCGAAACAATGGCAGTGATGCTCGTAGAAGCACTCAATATGTCATCGAAACAGGCATCCTTAATCTTGCCGACGGTAGCTGCCGTCCTTTGCCCAGACTCACCCAACTTCCTACGACTAGTATCCGAATGCAAGAAATCAGACGTCCGTTACAGAACACACACGGGTCGATGCAATAATCCGTTGCATCCAACTTGGGGTGCAGCGCTGGAGGCTTACGTGAGATTTTTGCCGCCGGAGTATGAAGATGGTGTCTCCTTGCCCCGTACAAATTTGCCGAGTGCGAGAGAAGTCTCCTCGCAGGTACATGCCGGCGGATTGGACCTTAAACATCCTTATTTAATGGCGCTTACTGCGCTTTTCAGTCAATTTCTTGCTCACGATTTGGCGCATACGCCTAGGATGGAATTACCGGACCACACCAGACTCAAATGTTGCGACGTTGATTATGAAAATTTTCATCCGGAGTGCTTCCCGATCCGCGCGGAACAGCCAATCGGATGTATGGAATATTCGAGATCAGCACCACATCCAGGGAATTCGTTACAGGTAATTTATATGAATAAAATCTTATATAATGTTCGAGAAATCTCTTAGAAATATGTCTATGATTTCTTCATATTATTATGTAAGAACTTCGGTCTAGGCAATGCCTTTTAAGATGCACATAAGGATTATATTGTCATTAGTATAAATTTGAAAGTTAATAATACCTTACGTATAGTACTAAGAATATAATATAAGAATTAAAAAACTAGTTATTTATGAAACTCGAATGTATAATAAATTAATGATTTTGATCGTTAAAGGTAATAAATGAGAAAATAAAAATTTTATATTTTTGCTGTAAATCGATTTTAAAGCATTTTATATGTTAAAAGCAAAATGCGTTTCTTAATTCTTTTAAGTAAAAATTCTAAAGAAATTATATAATCTGTGCGAAATTAATCGTTTTTCAGTATAATTATAATAGAATTTTAATTCTTTCCAAAGTTCTAGAGTTCCTGATAAAGTTTTAATTTTGGCGATTAAGAAAAAAAGGCTACAGAAAAAATTCATATATTCGTTAGATATTGTTTAATACAGGGTTGCAAGTTGGGTCCACGACAACAGATCAATCAGGTATCTTCCTATTTGGATCTGTCACCCCTTTACGGTAGTTCCGAAGAGATAGCTAGAGCTTTACGGTCGGGCGAAGACGGTTTGCTAAATACGCAGAGGAAAAACTTGCCGATGGCTTCGCCAGAATATGAGAGCTGTAGAAGCGCAAACAAGGCATTTCCGTGTTTCTTTAGCGGCGATTCCAGAGTAAACGAGAATCCAGGTCTCACTTTGATGCACGTGTTATTCTTACGAGAGCACAACCGAGTGGCTACGGAATTGAAACGTTTGAATCCTCATTGGGATGATGAAAAACTATATCAAGAAGCAAGAAAGATTGTTATCGCCGAACTACAACATATAACTTATAATGAGTTTCTGCCTGTTATTCTCGGAGAACATGCTCTCGACAAGTAAGTAATATTTCCTGTATTATATCTAATTTATAAAAAGCACGAATATAAAGCAATGAAAATTTTTTTCAACGGGATCAATATATAGCATTCATTTGAACCGATATTCTCTCTTCATAGTCGGTTCTTATATTTAGAAACGTCTTAAGTAATGTCTTAAAATGCTAATGTAACTCTGTGATTGATTTATCTTAAAAGATTTAAGATAATCTTAAATATAAGAACCAACTATGAATATTGGCCTTTGAATGTTTGGAAAAACAAAGTTTTACGTTTGGAAAAGAATATATTCTATATTAATCGGTATGCGATATTTGCAATAGTCTGCAATAATTTCGTAGAAGACTTTATCGTTTCTAATCGCTAATACATCGCTATTTCATTGAACCGACATTCTGATGGTTCCATTTAATGTCTAACATAGCTTCTTATGGATTATAAGAACTAATCGCAACAGTTGATGTATGCGATGGAAGATAATCGGATAGTGTTATACAAAAAGCGTGACTTCATTTCTAACGTATTAAATTATATATTAAGTGCGCGTATTAAATCATATTTTACATAATAGCATGTTGGAATTTTATAACAGATTATCTTTTTTATTCTTTGCAATTTCCATATAGCGCGATGTCATATAAACACACACACACTATAAATGATAATTTTTTTTTTACATTAACACAATATAGTACCTTTTCCGAATCGATTTATGCAATACTCGTGCTTATAATTCGCATTTGATTAAGCGTTTTACTAGCAAATTGTGTATCTCTCTGAACTTTATTATATTCTTTCTCCCATTCGGGTATTCTTTTTAAATGATTCCGAATTGTACAATACGTTGTACAAGAGACATGATGCAACGAAATTACATCATCCGCCCCCGTACTTTCCAAGACACAACTCACATCCATACACGGTACTGCGTACGTTATCTCTTTGTTATGTATGCGAAGATACTCCTTGCGCTTGACACAGCGGGGCTACTTCCGCGGCTACGATATTCGCGCGGATGCAACTCTTTCGAACTCAGCAGCATCGGCTGGGCTCTTCTTCGTTGCCGCGCTGACCCCGAAAACCCTGGACTTGGTCGACTCACGATCAGCGCTCAAGTCTGGCGAAAGGACCTTATTGTCGGCCTTCTATGCGCCGCAGGAATTGTATGAGGCTGGCGCGATCGATCGACTAATCGTTGGAGCTACAGGTCAGTTGGAAATTACTTTACATACTCGGAACACTAACGTGACTTGATATTTTTGTAAAACGCAAGGAAAATTCATTGCTGTACAAATATAGTTATATATTACAAGTTTGAAAGATAATAAGTGGGGAAAATGTTTACGTATCTTAATCGAAAATTCGTAAAGAAGTGTTTTAGAACAATTTCATAGCATATTTTTAGAAAGTGATTGAATTGATCTCACATATATGATTTTGTTAATTTTTTCTAAATGCGAACATAATATTTGCATTTTTATTTTTGAATGTTAGGATACGATAAATTTGTAGTAGAAAGTTTCGTACAGCATTACTCATTGTCATATTGTTGCCATAATGTGCAATTATTTAACATCTAGGATTTCATCCGTCGTATTATAGTTCATAAATTGGAATTGTATCTGGCATTCACTTTGTGTTCTTTAAACGTGAACTCTTTTCCTTTTACAACATCGTAAGTGTCAAGTGACTGAATGTCACTCAAATTGCGCTTCAAGGAGATTACACAATACCGGCAATCATAGTCAGTTGTTCTTCTCCCTAAGATGGAAATCAATGCAGTACCTGTCACGTTCCTCACGGAGCGTTAAAAAGATAAGGGAAGTCATCTTAAGTGAAGGGGATACACCCGTTTAACGCGAATGGATCTTCTATCGTATTGTAATACGTACGTTCTAGTCATGAGGCGATACACTAATTACATTACAATTTATAACGAAAAGAATACCGTTGTGTCAGGTAAATTGCTTAACTGTGATTACTATTGTCATACATCGCGTGCATGCACGCTTCTTTGATTTTCATAAAATTGACTTGACTTTTTATAGAATATTCTTACCTTTCACTTTTTCTTGAAACGCAATGTTGTTATATAATAATATTTTAATAAAAATATTGTGAAAGAATATTGCGACAAAAGAAATCTTTCACACGACAATTTACATTTCTTCTTTGAGACCAAACGTTGTTATGGAATTAGATTGCTCAAAAAAGTTCTCATCGCACACACATCGGTAATTCATCTTAAATCATAGTCTATCGTTATCTAACATAAAAGTTAATTATCCAAGAAAAAATTGTGCGAATTTTAACGTAATCTTATAAAAGTTCACGAAATATGTGTACATACTTCTTCGTGTGAACAATAGCACGCAAACTTTTTAATTACATTGCGGAAAAGAATATAACATTAGTGAAAGTTGAAGTCACATTGACGTAAAAATCTTTTTACAAAATTTTATAAGATATCGAGATTTAAAAAACGCAACATTAATATTAAACTTATTAAAAATTTAATATCAAATTTTTTGCAGGTATTTTAAAACAAAATAACAGCAAAAATCAAATTTCATGAAACGTATATTACTAATTCATTTGCATTAATTATTATATGGAAGTAATATGAAGTATAAAGAAAAGTACACGGACAGAATTTTTTCTTAGAGTTTACCCTGAAAATATGATAATCATGGAACAATATTATATTTCGAAGAATTTTAATGTAAATTTCTCTCATTCATTAATAAAACTATAATAAAATATAAAATAAGTTTGATCAATTTTACTGAAGTGCATGGTAAAAATCTTTAAAATATTGTACCACAACTCTCTACCATATTTTCAGGGCAAATTTTAAAAGAAAATTCTCTCCGTGTACAGGGTGTCCCACAGGAAGGTGTTGAAACTAATATCAGTTGTTATTTTCGAAGGTATTCAGTTATTGAAAAAACAAAAATTGCGCTGAAAAGAGGAAAGTCTGCAATTTTTAATGAATATAAATAAAATTTAACAAAATGTTTGTATATTAATTAATTTTATTGATGAAAAATATGCTCATAATCCCAAGAAGTAATTTTTTCGGAGAGTGCACCGTCTGAATTTGTACAAAACACTATTTTTTTACGAAAGCTCGTAAAAACTTTTTCTAACATATCGTTTTTAATATTGTTAATAACTTTTTAAATAGCTGCTACTAAATCTGAAACTGTTTTTCGATCTTATCTGCGATCTTAAATATTAATCTTAGCGTTTACTTAATTTTAGTATATTTTTCATCAATAAAATTAATTGATACACAAACATTTTGTTAAACTTTATTTATATACTCATTAAAAATTGCAGACTTTCCTCTTTTCAGCGCAATTTTTGTTTTCTTAATAACTGAATACCTTCGAAAATGATAGCTGATTAGTTTCAATACCTTCCCGTGGGACACCCTGTACAAGAAATATAAAAATATTACGTACATTAATAAATTTTGTAAATTGTGACGTCCATGAAGACAAATAATTTGGACAATGTTTATAATTCTGAGTTAATTTAGATACTACTGGGGAGATAGCGTTAATTAATATCTTTTCTCCTTGATTCTTTTTTTAACTGTTAAAATTTTGAAAAAATCAAAATCTTTCCTACACTACTAAATCTTTCGATATTTATTTCCCCGATGTATATTGACACGTTGTCCCATGAGAACTTGGTTTTAATAACGATCTAGGATGCAAGATTTAATTTCCGCGACAGCGGGACATTCTAGGAAGCCTCTGCCTCCGGGTTTAAACGAAATACTCTTGGACCGATACTTCCACGACGGAAAGACCAACGATGTGGCCGTAGATTACGCCGCACAGATTATACAACAGGGAAGAGATCACGGCTTGCCACCTTATGTCAGATGGCGAAGCTTCTGTGATTTGCCGAATCTCACTGACTTTCAGGATCTAACAGGCACCGTGGCCAAAGATACTATCGAGAGACTTCGAGCAGTCTACAAGTAAGATGAAATATAGGGTGAGATATAATAATAAAGATAGCCATATCTGAGTTCGCTTTCATTTTTTATGCCATATTAAAATCAGCATCTGTCTTTTTCTTTCTTCTTTCCATTTTTCTCTTTCTCTCTTACAATTGAAAATAAATTATTGTCTTAGATTTTACAATAATTGTTAATTTTAATTCAAAAGATCTTGAAGATGTTCTAAAAATTTTATTATTCTGATGATGTATTTTTATTGTTTAATTTATAGAAATGTAGGGGATATAGATTTGGTAACTGGAGCACTTTCGGAAGCACCAATATTTGATTCTGTACTTGGACCAACGTTCCTTTGTTTATTAGGGCGGACATTCCGATATATTCGTTCAGGTAAATATATATGACTTTGCATTCTTTATTACGTATTCTGCACAAAATCAGTTTGTCTGAATAATCAACTTGAAATAAAACATTTCAAATTCTATTGATTTTTTAATACAGGTGATAGATATTGGTACGAAAATGGAAATACCCCTGGTTCATTTACGATAAAGCAGTTGGAGGAAATACGAAAAAGTACAATGGCGCAAATTTTGTGCCGCAATGGAGATAGGTTAGAGTGGATGCAACCGAGAGCTTTTATTCTAAAAGATCCATTCCTGTAATTATACTAATTTTTAAATATAAATTTCTATTAATTGAAATTAGGTTTATAGACTGATTATGACACGAATACAATCGAATATTACTATTATTAGTAGCGCGTCGATATTATTATTAATTAGTAGTGCGTCGATTTTAAATAATAAAATATTTTAATTTAATATTTTTAGGAATGATATGACAAATTGTACGATTCATACAAAAGGAGCCATGGATTTTACAGCTTGGAAAGAACGGACAGATACAATTTAATCTAAATCTCATATTCGATCGTCGAATGTTAATATTACTCATATTAAACAATATATTGTTCCTGATTATATTAGAGATCGTAAATTTGAAATCAGCAATACTCTAATTATTATTCTTATATCAATTTAGATATTCTGGTATTACTAAAAAATAATTTATTAGAAATTTGCATTCTTAATTGGATTTCAGATTTGATTCTATTAAGTAAAATTTTACTTATTAATGAATATTGATAGCAATTAGGAAGAAAAAAAATTCGTAACATTATCGATTTTATTGAAAAAAATTTAATTGAGATGATAAAGCGTCGAGTATCAATACCTCATATAACGAAAGAGAACTGTTCATAATGATCTCCATCTCATTTCTAATACACATACTTATTTGTTAATACACGTTTTGTTGTACTGCTCGTTATAATTTTATTATAAATATTATTACTGCAATTTTGATTTATCTAAACTTTAAGATTACGTAAATGCTTTTGGATATGCTCGAATGCTCGAATTATGAATATTTAACATAAAAAAATTTTCTAAAAAAACTTGTAATTTAGAATCGAGTACGCTATATATACTATAAAGACTAGGGCATAATGTATTCTACTTTAATTAGCAATAATGACGATGGAGTAATATATCAAAAATGTATAAAATTCACACGCAAGTAGTTCGATCGATCGAATCAAACACATCTTTGTAATATATAAATATATGATGCTGTACTTCGAATGAGTTTAGTCTCAGGATTTTAACTTATTTTAACTTTTATGTGTATTGCTTTAATACACATATGTTATTGCTCTAAATAAAATAATTTAACAGTATAATATAAAAGTGTCTTATTGTAGTCTTTTTGTAGAAAAGGCATGCTATATATATTAATTAATATAATTTTTACATTGAAAAAAGAAATATTTGAACTGTCATTAAATATACTTTTATATATATCTTTACATATTTTTATATGCATTTTATACATATTTTTTTAATACAGAATACAAAAATAAATGTCGTTTTAATTTATCTTGTATTTGCGAACTAAAAAATTAACATTGTACTGTTGTTTATACACAGGATAACTATTAGTGTTGTGAAAGTAAACACCATTATATTTTTTTTCTCCTCCGTTTGCAATATTTGTATTCAATAATAAGGAGGCTTATTCAGAAAGTTTAATGTGATCTAATCTGTTCTAACTTATCCATTTTAAGGCAATGGATGTACAGAATGCTATGTTCTTGTCTGTATGTTATTAAATTGATGCATATATGCAATATCTATGCATTTATATAATATACTAACGAAATTACTACACATCCATTGCCTCAATAAAAACGTTAATTCATCACTCACCGACTCGATGCGCAACAGCGGAGTTATATCTGCAACATCACTACGATGATTCTGTAACAAAAAAATATAGCCAAATCCAAATTAAAATAGAATAGAAAAAGAATCAATATTTGAAAAAGTATTTATCAAAGGCAAAGTTCTCTTAAAAATAATCATATAATTTTTGTAAGCATCCAATTTTTTAATTTTCTATTTTTCAGCTAAATATTTATAAAAACAATTATATATTTCCTAAAAAAAAAATTTTTAAATACATTTCTATAAAATTAAAAAATTTTAAAGTAATCTCTTTATCTAATCATTTTTAAATAATTGTAAAAATAAAACAATTCAAGAATAAACAGAAACAAGATATTGATTTTACATAAGAAAAAAATAACAATTACAAAACAAGTCCTCTGGTTTACATAAAAATCACGTTTGAAATTGACTCAAGTACATATACGCCCTAGCTACAATTCGACGTGTATAAACAAGTAAGACACAATAGGTAGTGCTGTACGTAGAGTACTCTATGAGCGATATTGAAAAGGCAGGAAATAAAAATTATGTTATTTGCATAAGGGTACTGATTAACATTGCTTTTGTATGACCCATGTAATCAAAGTATAATCAAGAGTTATATGCAAGCAAAAGAAAAATTTTATGTTAAATAAAAATAATTAATTATCGTCCGTAATTATCGCGAAATAATTATAAATCTTTTCTGTCGTGTCTTGATTTCAATTAATGAATGAATAACCATACGGAATATCTGTTTCGTGATACAATATGATCATTGTCTATGTAAATCTCGATCCATTTATGAATAGCTAATCGCGCGAACTAATAATCATGTTTAACATGTAAGCATTTATAAAATACAACATTTCATAATATCTCGCACTTGTCTCGATTGCATTTCAAGAAGAAATGAAAGATATCCAAAGTGGCACGGCTACCCGTCTATGGCCCGATTTCACAATATATGGTTACCTAAAGATTAAAGGTAACCAAGAAATTCATGAATGAATTTCATTGATAAATCTGTTGGTAACCTTTAATCTTTAGGTAACTATATATTGTAAAAACGGGCTTATGCGAGCCTTATCGGTATACGAATGACTACGCAGTCGGCAGTGACCGCGCGTAAACATGATGCACCGCGGCGCGTCGCTCGCCCATCGCACGCCGAGTATGTCAAAACATAATCAAAGGTCGCCAATTGTCTAACTGTCTAAACATTAACGCACATATTACGAAATAAGTAAAATAATCTATACGTTACATTTTTAATATTCTCAAATGAATAGGTTTTATTGCACGATTTTTGCTTTACATTCGCAAGGCACATACTATACACAACTCATCTATATCTTAAAATATTTCAATTGTGTTACAACAAGCGATTATTAATTTGTAATAACTAGGGCAACCAAAATATGTATAGGGCATATTTTTTTTTATTTGACTAATAAAGAAATAAACTAAATACAAATTTATTTCATAAGAAATTATGCATATTGAGCCCTATATGTTACAACATATTTTTCATATTTCACACATAAGAGCATATTTTTGCATATTTCACACATAAAAGCACATTTTTGCATATTTCGCTCACACATGCACAATATTTATATAATTTATCTATTTTTATTGTATATTTCACATCGTTTTATAATTTAAGTTAATGATTAGTTTTTTCTGATTTAATAATAAATAAGATTTCTAAGATAATTAGTTTTTCTCAGTCAGAAATATGCTACAACATATTTTATATTTTTGAAAAAGGAATTGATTAGATAAATGATTCCTATACGCCGCGATGCATTGATGCGCAGTGATGTTAAAGAAATCACAAGGAGAAAAAGATTTTGCACTTTTACGTTCAATCTTCTATATTTCTGTGTTATACAATATAACATCAAAGACTCTTTCTCTCTCTAGAGTCACTATAATAAATAATATGTATTTGTTTAATTTTAATGCCCCGTAAGACCCTAATTAAATTATTTTAAAATGTAAACAAATTTTATCAAATTAATTTTATTTTATTATTATAAGTAAAAAACTTAATTAATAATTTGAAAATTTGTGCGATAAAAAATAATTTTTAAATGCATATATGCCTTTCTTTAGAGCATTTTTTCAATTTCACAGAGCATATTTTAGGCGCTTAAAAAGAGATTTTTACAGCATATTTTGGTTGCCGTAGTAATAACTTTATATTACACGAATGATATAATGAATCCGCGCGATGTATACAATATTTTTAATAAAAGATTGACGCATTACGGCTTTTTGTTACTTTTAATTTAATTCTGTCATTTACGTCCGCATTCTTAATCTGAGAAAGCAATAGATAAATTATATTCAAATTTACAATGCAATGTAAGATTTGTTGAATTCTAAGCACCAAGTTAAAGAGATAATACTAATTGTATTAAAATAATTCTTTTTTTCTAAGTATCATTTTTAAGTCACTGTAAAATAAAGCGATTTAAGAATAAACAGAAGAAAGATACTGATTTTACATAAGCAAAAAATTGATATTTACCGCAAGGTTGCTCCGCCGGTGTCCGATGCCTCTCTCAGACCTCCTCTTCCTCTCAGAATTGGGTTGACATCCTCTCGCACAGGACACTCGCGTAAAACACTCGCGAATGCTACATTATAATCGCGCGCGGACTAATTATTTAGAAAAATCTTTCGCGTCGAACTAAAATTCCATCGAATGTGTTTTGTGAAAACTATTAGTCCGATAACTTCAACGGCACTCCCGAAGCAAACGCGCGACGCGACGAACCGGCTGCGGTTCGTTCACTTTCAATTAAATCGGCGACGAGGGTACGTTAGCTTCCCCATCATTGGATTTTTACATGAAGAGAATGATTTTACTTAAGTATCTAAAAATTTATCTAGGTATATCATTCAAATAGATTCGAAAATTTTTAGATAGTTGAAAAAAACCATTCTTTTCGTATATCCTCCGGATACTGAGCCCTCTTACCACGACAAGGTCGTACCCGTGAGAGGGAAGATATCATCTGAAAAATGTAATATACTATTATCTATATTACTGTACAATTATCGGTTAACTTTTAGAAGTAATATAAAAACACAATTCGCCATTGCGAAATAAATTCAGAGCAGATAAAAGGGCTGAATCTCTTATTATGATGTCGGTAAAATATGATTAGAGTCAATGGAATGAGCTAGAGATTAATAAAAAAGAAAAATATTTCTTTTATTACTGATAAATAGTTTCAAAATTACGCTCAATTTTTTATCATGTCTCAAAAGATGCACGAAAACGAGAAATTAATTAAATTATTATTTACACTAACTATATTTGTGTAAGTAGATTGTGAAAGTAGAAATCGCATAAATTTCGTTATTTGCATAAAAGTATTTATTAACATTGCTTTTTTATAACTTGTGTAATACCGTTCGAAGTATAATTGAGAGTTATTACTCAAGTGATAGAAAAAGTTTACGTTAAACAAAAATAATTGTTGTCCGTAATTAACGCGAAATGGTAATAAATTCTGGTTTTCATTGCGTTTTGATTCCAAATGAATGAACAAAAAATCTGTTTCGTGATACATATGATTGTCATCCTCCATCCTTTAATGAATAATTAATCGTGCAAGTTAGTAATCGTATACTATAAGTATTCATAAAGTACAACGTATTATATTTAGCATTCTTCGCGATAACGTTTCAAAAAGAAATGTGAAGAAGAGCGGCATGCGGCACGGATACCTACCCGTACGAGTCTCGGTAAGGGAATGACTGCATGGTAACTTCGCATTAACGTGACGCTCCACCCCGTGCCGCTCGTGGGCCGTGCCACCCCATACCACCCTCCCGCCCGCTCTTTAGCGCCAAAACAATTCCCAAGGCCGCGCGCCGATCATCTTATTGTGAAAATATTAACGCATATTACAAAATAAGTAAAATAATCTATTCGTTACATTTATAAAATGATGATTTGTAATTCTGTGGGCCAATTTCACCAACGTCAGTTAACTTAATCGGCCGTTAACTGACCAATCGTATTTGCTGTTTAGTAGAATTGACCAATCACGGTTGATAGTTAATCACGATTAAGCTTAATCGGCGTTGGTGAAACTGGCCTTATATGGCTCGTTTCTATCAATTGTAGATTAACTTTAATCTCGGTTTAACTTACTCTTCATCTTTTTCTAGTTCCAAGGATTTTAAAAGAAGAAGAGTAAATTAAACCAAGATTAAAGTTAATCCATATTGGTAGAAACGGGCCTATGTCCATAGCTGCGTTCTGTTTTGCATGATGCGCATGATGCATCTTTTATCCTTGTTATTCACCGAATGTTAAACAAGGATAAATGATGCATTATACACATTATGCGTGAAACGGAACGCAGCCTATTATGATTCTGTTGCATACGTATTTTATTTCAAATAAATATAAATAATGTGAGATGCTTTAATACGTCATCATTGTCGCCTCGATCTGGAGACACGGTAGTGTCTCGGCGTTAAGTCAAGCACAGCGTATATACTTACATATTGTTAATCTCAAATTTTGATTCTTCATTCCAAATTAATTTTGTTTATCATAGAATATGAAATTCAACATAAAAAATATAGTCTTATTTAATCGAAAAGTATTAATCCAAATTATTTTATCAGTATTACTTTCTTTTATCAGAATTACTTTCGGTCAAATTTTTACGAAAGAAATAAAATTCGAGAGAAATAAAATTATGTTAAGATTAAAGTTAATCCATATTGGTAGAAACGGGCCTATGTCCATAGCTGCGTTCTGTTTTGCATGATGCGCATGATGCATCTTTTATCCTTGTTATTCACCGAATGTTAAACAAGGATAAATGATGCATTATACACATTATGCGTGAAACGGAACGCAGCCTATTATGATTCTGTTGCATACGTATTTTATTTCAAATAAATATAAATAATGTGAGATGCTTTAATACGTCATCATTGTCGCCTCGATCTGGAGACACGGTAGTGTCTCGGCGTTAAGTCAAGCACAGCGTATATACTTACATATTGTTAATCTCAAATTTTGATTCTTCATTCCAAATTAATTTTGTTTATCATAGAATATGAAATTCAACATAAAAAATATAGTCTTATTTAATCGAAAAGTATTAATCCAAATTATTTTATCAGTATTACTTTCTTTTATCAGAATTACTTTCGGTCAAATTTTTACGAAAGAAATAAAATTCGAGAGAAATAAAATTATGTTATTGGGTGTACAAATAAGTTTTAAAGCGTTTTTTTTGTGTAACGTATAATTTAAACTTAGAATTCAAATATTTTCGCGCTCTTTTGATATGTATTGGCGCTTAATGTGTACTATTAAAAAACACAATTGACTTCACAAAATTGGAAACTTAACCTCAAAATTAAATGGTTTTAAAATGGCGAACGACAAGCAATTTATTCGACACTGCATTCGATACGAATTTCATCAAGGAAAAAGCACTGCTAAAGCATGTGAATCAATTTGTTCAGTTCTTGGAGTCAATGTTGTATCCAAAAGTACGTGTGAGTTTTGGTTTAGGCGATTTAAAGAGGATGATTTTGATGTTAGCGATAGAGAACGTAGTGGTGCTCCTCGGAAGGTTACAGACAATGAATTGCAAGCATTACTCGATCAAAACTCATGTCAAACACAAAACGAACTTGCACAGCAACTTGGAGTAACTCAACAAGATATTTCAATTCGTTTACGGCAGATGGGAATGATTCTGAAGGAAGGAAAGTGGGTGCCGCATGCATTAAGTGAAAAAAAAACAAAAATGATCGTCTTGAGAAATGTTTGAATCTGTACAATAAACAGCATAGAAAATCTTTCTTGTGGAAAATCGTGACTGGTGATGAAAAGTGGATTTTTTACGATAATCCTAAAAAGAGAAAACATTATGTGGATCCAGGACAACCCACTACATCAACGCCAAAACGTAACATCCACAGCAGCAAAGTTATGCTATACATTTGGTGGGACATGAAGGGTATACTATATTATGAACTGCTCCATCCGAATGAAACGGTTAACAGTGATCGCTATAGTCAGCAATTGATCCGTTTAAATCAAGAAATCGAACGAAATCGTCCATTTACTGGCAAAGGAAAACGCTCCGTGAAATTGCTTCATGACAACGCCAGGCCTCATGTTGGCAAACCTGTAAAGGAAACGTTGCTAGCTCTTGGTTGAAAAGTTTTGCCGCACCCGGCGTATAGCCCAGACATAGCCCCTTCTGATTATCATTTATTCCGGTCAATGCAAAACGTCTTGTCCGGTGTACACTTTCGAGCATTTGAAGAATTGCGAAAATGGATGGATAATTTTATCGCATCGAAAGACGAAACCTTTTTCTCTTCTGGAATTCGCAAGTTGCCCGAAAGATGGCTAAAGGTCATAGATAATGATGGAGATTATTTTGATAATTGAGTGTGTTTTCGTTTCTAAATAAATAAATATTAAATTTCATTTAAAAAACGCTTTAAAACTTATTTGTACACCTAATATTTTAAATAAATAAATTGAAAAAATCAATTTTGAATTTTAACTATTTAAACATTTGCACCGCGGTAATTTTTAAGTGACAGCCCGAGAGACCAAAATGAGTGCCAAATAAAAACAAGTAAAAATGATCATTATAAAGAATTTAGAAATATATACATTTTATCGCTTCTCAAAAGAGAATGCGTTATGATATAAAGTGAGAAGAAACTTGTGGAAAATCAATTTTTTTATAGCAAAAGATACAACCAAATTCATTATATCATATATTATATATATTGTAAGCAAATATAATTAAAAACACAAAAATAAAGTAAATAAAATAATAATGATATAACGCTGAATTCAAATAACCGCGGCAACATGGCGGTACATGATGTCACTAATTGGCTGTTAAAAATATATATGCAAGAATATCATTTTATCTTTGTTGTTCACCGAATGTTGAATAAGGATAAAAGATACTGGGAATTGATAGGTCGAGTTTTGGAACGCACCTCTTTGAGTTTCTTCTATCATGATCCGACTCTAATTAGAAAAACGATCGTTAAAACGGAGGAGAAAAAATATAACGGTATCAACATAATCCTAATGGTTATCCTGTACCAATAAATATAAATAAAAATTATTAAAGATATTCCATCCTATCCCATGTTATCGCTCGTTTTCTCATTTCTATTATTCGATTGCATCATATATTTATTATATTACATTAGATTGAACATTGACTTGTTTTGAAATTCGGAAATCCATATTTTTATATACATATACTGATAAAGAGTTCCGGCTATTCAGTTGTTAAATTTCCCAATTTAGGTCTCGCGCAGGCGCTTGCAACGGCACACAAAATAATTTGTGTAATAATTTACATTATTTTGCCAGAGATAGTTACGTAATTTTTAATTTCTGATAATGTATTCGACGTATGATTTCTCATCCGTTCGTGGTGCGTTCTGGGAGACGCTAATAGCGCTATTCTGTCATTCTATCTTCGTTGTTTATTAAACGTAAAGCAAGGATAGAATGACACAATAGCGTTAATAGCGTCTCCCCGAACGCACCATTGGTAGAACATTCGGGAAGTTTCGCTTCTTACTAGTAGTAGGGTGACGGTGGACGTTTGCTATTGGTGTATTCTATTGGAGCCATAGTAAAATGCAAACGATTCGTGAACACGCGGATATCCATTGTCCGGTCGTTGGAATGGATGCGCCATGAGATGCGCGCGTGGTGTACGCGTATTACGGGTCTTTATAAGAGTTGCATCATTACTGATCGTTACACGTGAGGCTGGGCACGCCGCGTTTCCTGCTTTTCGCCGAAATCCTATCGAAAGAAGGCCAAGATGTTGACCGCCGCGAGATTATTGAACCGCAGCTGCACCGGCGTTGCCTGCGATCTGACCAGAAAACAACAATTCAGCACGATTTTGAAAAATGTGAGTACCGATAGCGATATTACGATCTTGTAGTTTTTCCTAGCCTGCAGTCGTCACTATTTGCATGTCGTCTAATGAGAGATGAAACTTAATTGGCAGTGCTATCTTGTTATCCTACGCTAATGGTCTTAAATTCCTTTGCAATCATGCATCGCGACAAATTTCTGTCGCACATTAATTTTATCACAACGCCGATTTTAAAGCCGGCACGTGAGTGGATTACTACCTCACGTTTCGCAAATGCTTTTTTAAGTGTTACTGTCAACGATATACTCGACTTTCTGTATATTTTACATATTATTGCTAGAACTGTTAAAACTAGCTAAAACTGATTTTCTAGGTTAATTTGAAAAAGTTTAATCATTATAGATTTTTTATGTAATAAGATCCTTCGTTGTGTTAAAAATATATATTTCTGCGAAGAATGTATATTTTATTAGCTTCTTGTTTATTTTAAACATATATAATTTATATTAAATAAATAGTTATAAGTATTTTTCTAAATACTTCTTTAAATTTCTTCTATAAAATTTATGATATTGTAATCTCTTTGCAATAAATACTTTCTTTATTATTAAATAGGATTTAAATATATATATTATTTTAAATATTTAACATTTTAGGTCGCAGCTCCAACAGTCACTGTACCAAACCGATTTACCGATATGCAACAGTATCGGTATAAGTAAGTTCTAATATCGGTATAATTAATAAGAAATGAATATCATAAATGTAAAAGTATGTTATCTAGATTTAGAATAGTTTTTAAATTCATTTTAATTTTTAATAGATCTGAAGGCGTAAAGGGTGCAGTTATCGGTATAGACCTTGGAACCACTTTTTCCTGCGTAGCAGTGATGGAGGGCAAGCAAGCTAAAGTTATAGAAAATGCTGAAGATTCTAGGACTACGCCATCTTATGTTGCTTTTTCAAAAGGTAATATTACTAAATTATTATGTATTAATATTAAAATCCTTTTGATAACATAGTCATTATTAATTATGATTACCGATTATAATTATTCATGCATTAAGTATAACAAAAAATATAAATATATATAAATTAAATTCTAAAAAATTTTCTTATTTAATTTTGTTTTAAATAATTTTTTGTTTTTTTTTTTTAGATAACGAACGTTTAGTTGGCATGCCTGCAAAACGTCAAGCAGTTACAAACTCTGTTAATACATTTTATGCAACAAAACGGTTAATTGGACGAAGATTTGAAGATCCTGAAGTGAAAGAGGATATGTAAATATATTAATATTTTTATTATTTATATCAATTTTTATGATATTTGTTTTATGTAATGTATTAATATGTAATGCGTTCCTACAGGAAGAGTGTAACATACAAAATTGTAAAGGCGTCTAATGGAGATGCATGGGTTCAAGGTACGGATGGAAAAATGTATTCTCCCAGTCAAATTGGAGCATTTGTACTTATGAAAATGAAGGAAACTGCTGCGGCTTACTTAAATACTCCAGTAAAGAATGCTGTTATTACTGTACCAGCGTATTTTAATGATTCACAACGACAAGCAACAAAAGATGCTGGTCAGATTGCTGGATTGAACGTTCTTCGTGTAATTAATGAACCAACTGCAGCTGCACTTGCTTACGGAATGGATAAACAAGAAGATAAAATGTAAGAAGATATATTTCATCGAGGCATAATATAAAAAATACTCTTATAAAAATAATTTATCGGAACGTAAGATATATATCTTCAGAGCAGATTTTTTGTCTCTAAAGATATATATATATATATATTTTATGTTGAAATATTTTATTAAAATTTATGCTATATTATATACTTTATGAAAAAATAAATATGATTACTGTGTTGCCTTTTTTTCAGTATTGCTGTTTATGATTTGGGTGGAGGTACCTTTGATATTTCGATTTTAGAAATCCAGAAGGGTGTCTTTGAAGTAAAATCCACAAATGGAGATACATTTTTGGGAGGAGAAGATTTTGACAATTCATTGGTTAATTATTTCGTATCCGAATTCAAAAAAGAAGTATGAATTTTTTTATAACCAAATACAGTTATTCACTATATTTGCATATGCTTGTTGAAGTAAATTTATGTTAATAATAATTGATTTGTTAAAATAATGCAGCAAGGTATAGATGTGACTAAAGATGCAATGGCAATGCAAAGATTGAAAGAAGCTGCAGAAAAGGCTAAAATAGAGTTATCAAGTTCCCTTCAGACGGATATAAATCTTCCCTACCTTACTATGGATTCTAGTGGACCAAAGCATTTAAATCTTAAGTTATCCAGAAGTAAATTTGAAAGTCTCGTAAATGATCTGATTAAACGTACTGTTCAACCATGTCAGAAAGCGCTTTCTGATGCCGAAGTAACAAAATCTGATATCGGGGAAGTTTTATTGGTCGGTGGTATGACCAGGGTTCCCAAAGTACAACAAACCGTTCAAGAAATATTTGGCAGACAACCATCGAAAGCTGTAAACCCGGATGAAGCCGTAGCTGTTGGTGCTGCAGTTCAAGGAGGTGTACTTGCAGGAGATGTAACAGATGTTTTGCTTCTTGACGTTACACCTTTGTCATTAGGTAAAATTTTTACTCAAATTCTACTATTTTATACATATGAAATTGTGATGTGTTAGACTAATCTTCTCTCTGATAATAAATGAGGACATTGATTTACTGATCTTCCATTTATTCTTCATTACAAATAAAGATACTTTGTGATCAGTAATGAAAAAGAAAATATTTAAAAATTTTTTTAGGTATTGAAACACTTGGTGGTGTATTTACGAGATTGATCTCTCGTAATACAACTATACCTACAAAGAAGAGTCAGGTATTTTCTACGGCAGCAGACGGTCAAACACAAGTCGAGATTAAAGTTCATCAAGGCGAACGAGAAATGGCTGGTGATAATAAGCTTCTAGGACAGTTTAGTCTTGTTGGTATTCCACCTGCACCAAGAGGTGTACCACAAATAGAAGTAACATTCGATATCGATGCAAACGGTATTGTCCATGTATCAGCCAGGGATAAGGGAACTGGCAAAGAGCAACAAAGTACGTAAATTTTCTATCATTTCATACATATATATAATGTTAAAAACTTATATAATTAATGCTACAATGATGCCTATATTTTTCGTCTCTGAAACTTATTTGAAATATCAATAAGATTGTAGACTACATTCAACTGAGTTGTTATTATTATTATAATGAATTCTATTTTTTATGGGCATATTCTAAATCTGTTTTTTGTTTCACAGTTGTTATTCAATCTAGTGGTGGCCTTAGCAAAGATGAAATTGAAAATATGGTTAAGAATGCTGAACAATATGCAAAGGCAGATAAAATTAAGAAGGAAAGAGTTGAAGTTGTCAATCAAGCAGAAGGAATTATACATGACACAGAATCGAAGCTAGAAGAATTCAAAGCGCAGTTACCACAGGAAGAGGTATAATATTGCTTTTAATATTTTGATATTTTTGTAAATTTAATATTTTTATTACTTTCTTTTTGTAGTGTGACAAACTTAAAGAACTAGTTGCAAAACTACGAGAGATTTTGGCTAAGAAAGATGATGTGGATCCTGAAGAAATCAAGAAGCAAACGAGCGAACTCCAACAAGCGAGCTTGAAATTATTTGAAATGGCGTACAAAAAGGTACTTAATTTATGTAAAAATTAATTTAATGAACATAAATAAATTGTGCTGTACATAACTCTCAAGGACCGTTATTTAAACATGTTGATTTTACAGATGGCAGCGGAGAGAGAAAGTCAAAATCAAAGTCAATCACAACAGGAACCTGAAGGCGAGAAGAAGGAAGAGAAAAATTAATTCTAATTAAATAATTTACGTTCTGTAAAAAAGGAAAGCAGATTCCATTCACATACACTTGTATAAACGTTTGCTGTTCTGTAAGCTCAAAGGAACCGTTTATTCTAGTGAAGAAAAGAAAATATAAATTAAAATTTCAATTCTGCGATAACAACCGACTAGAAATAAAGTATTATTCATACATACGGAAAGGAAGAGAGAGAAAAGCAATTTTTTTGTTATATTTAGTGATTCTGATATATAATAGCAATTTTGTGGTATTTATATATATTTTTTTGTAAGTAGCTCTTGCATCCTAAATATCATACAAAATTATCTTTTATTTTTTGTAAGATTCTAAAAGTAATAACAGTTACCGCAAGTTTTCTTAAGTCTGCTAAAAAGGAGTAACTGTATTATATATCTGTAGTAGTAATGGCTAATTTTTTAAAAATTTGGCCAGTTTTCACATGAAGTAATAAATTATGTACATAGCTAATCACTTGTATAATGTAACTAATGCAAATTGTTCTTTTTTGTGCAGCCTACAAACCTATGCAGAATGTCAAGATTTCATCGTAATAATTATTGTAAAATGACTTGTACCAAAAATAATATGGAAATAATTTGTTAACAAACTTGCTATTGTAGAATGCTTCATAGCATATTCAGTGAATACGTGTGAGATGAGAATATAGAATCGAGAGTGTGAGATGAGTGTTCTGGTGTCCACACAATACAAATTTTCTTTGTAAACAGTGCATAGATTACCGTAGAGAATATTGTTATATTATGATACAAACTTATAATTTTTTTATTTAAATATCTTAAACAAAAGCATCAAATTTTATCGTTTCGTTCTGTTGTTCAATAAATCTTATAAATTTTAATGTATATGTGGGATTAATCTTTTATTCGAGCTTAAAATAAACGACAATTAATCATTTCTTACCCTAATGCATTCGTAATTCTTATAATTTTTCCAGATAGTCCTGCTACAGTGAATTTGAAGATCAATAGGAGCGAGGTATGCAGTTCTGAATGATCTTGATATACATATTTTCCATCATATATACATATATATATATATAAAAATATAAATTGTACTGTCATCACTGATAATAAATCTATTCTTTGCAGTTGCACTTTCTGTACTTTTTATTTTTTCTCTTTTTCCATCCAATATTCACTGAATAGCTATCTCACTTTGGATTCAAAAAGTGTAACGTACAATCGCTATAAATTGAACGCGATCGGTGTGATAGTAGTGTTTTATATATACGAAAGATTAAATATTACAAAAAGTTAAATATTAGAAAAGACGAAGATTATATTTCATTTTTTGTACGTAAGTATATTTTTTTAGTTAACAATTACGATGTATGCGAATATCTAGACAAGATTTATTCGAAAATTTTAAATATGAAGACACGTAACGCTGATTATATTGCAATAAATGCAGCAACCAAGTAGATTTTTAAAGTTTTTAACGTCGACGTTGTTAGAACCGTGTTTTAGCACTGAAGGAAGTGCAAAAGTGAATTAGGTTAGGATTCATGAAAGAAAACTTTCGCAATCTTGTTTTCGTTCTACGATTTTTAACAGAAAATACTGTATTAAAATAGAAAACCATGTCAGACAGTTCTGACGACGAATTAAATAGCAGCGATGATCACGAGAAAACGTCGTGGATATTGTATAAAGACCGCGTTGAGTGGAATGACGTAACTCCTATACCCCAGGATGATGGTCCTCATCCTGTCGTATCCATTGCATATTCCGAAAAATGTGAGTACATATAATTTCAAAAATTACATTTTTCACATTTAAATCATATTTAAAAAATTTTATTTTTAAGCTGTATTTTATAGAACATAAAATATTATATAAACTCATTATTTTCCATAAAAAGATTTTGCTTCAATAAATTATATAACGTTTATTTATATACATCTCATGTTGATGTTAATTTTTAGTTAAGGATGCCTATGATTATTTTCGTGCCATTTTAAAGTCAAGTGAAAAGTCAGAACGTGCATTAGCTTTGACGGAAACCTGTATATGGCTTAATCCAGCCAATTATACTGTATGGCAATACAGAAGAGAGATACTTAAAACTCTGGCAAAAAACTTACATGAAGAACTAAAATATGCAGATCGAATGATAAAGTATAATTCTAAAAATTATCAAGTTTGGCATCATAGGAAGGTCATTGTAGAATGGTTGCAAGATCCTAATGAAGAATTAGCATTCATAGAAACTGTTTTATGTAAAGACGCAAAGAATTATCATGCTTGGCAACATCGTCAATGGTGTATACAAACTTTTAAGTAAGTATATCTTTATATATGTACATAGAATATACATGTAGTAATATTGTTTTATTATAACTGATTGTGGGACCACATGTGTCCCAAAATATTATGATTGCAGTTTATATGATAAGGAATTGGAATATGTGGAACAGTTGTTAAATGACGATGTCCGTAATAATTCTGCTTGGAACCAGCGCTATTTTGTTATAAGTAATACAACAAAGTTTGAGCAAGAAGTGATAGATAGGGAAGTTGATTTTACATTGGAGAAGATTGAGTTGGAAAAAGGAAATGAGAGTGCTTGGAACTATTTAAGAGGGTATTTATTTCTGATATATATATATCAAGAGTTTAATTTTAAGAAATGATATTTTATTTGAATTTATTTAAATTATGTTTTTAGAATATTATCACATCATAGCAAAGGTTTAGGTTATAATGAGAAAGTAAGACATAAATGTGAAGAAATGTATAAAGAAGGATGCCGCACTAATCATTTATTGGCCTGTATGATTGATATTTGCCAAGAAAGATGTCCATCAGACGAAACCCCATCTCCTCTGTTTCATATTAATTTTGCATACGAGGTAAGTCTGTTTTTGTAATATATTTTGCACTTCGTAATATTATATCATTTGTCATATCTGATATATGTACTTATTACTTTAGCTGTGCAAGGATTTATCGAAAAAATATGACACAATAAGATGGCGATATTGGGATTATGTGGCTAGCCAGCTAGCGATAAAATTGAAAACAGAATCTTCAGATTAAGAACTAAAGCGATTTCTATAGTGTGAATTCTAAAAAAAATTTAGATAATATTTTATATATCAATCTACATGATTGATATATTTTGGCCTCTTTTGCCTACAAGTACGTATATTGCACAAAATTGCAAAATTTTTTAATTTATACAATTTCTTTTTATAAAACAAAAATTATAGCATTTATGTTTTAAAAATATAATAATGTATTAATTAAGTTCCGAGATCAAGCAAAATTTGTGGGATTATTAAACTATATAAATATATTATGTCAATATTGTTAATTTAAATAAAATAGTTTCTATTATAATTTTGCATTTTCTTATAATTTTTCTATATATAATATTCTATATATATTCTATATATATTTTTAGATTTCTAAAAACACTACTCTCTTCACTATATATTTTATGATGAATTTGATTGGTTAGATTGAATTAGTTTAATAGCATAACCGATGAAATATTAATAAAGTTCATTATTCTTACAAGGTTTTATTGTAAACTATGTATTAGTGCTTTCATGTCACTTTCACCTTAGTAAAAAGTAAAATTATAACTGAAAATGTAAGTACATTAAACGCACATTCTTAATATAGTAAATAATGGTAAATAGAAAACAGCAAATGATATTAATATTATGTAATAAGAGTATGCAAATTATATAATATTTCATTTATCAGCCGAAGTATCTGTTTTGCGCCAGTTCGTTGCAAATTCCATCTTAAGAAATACTCCATCAGTTATGTATAAGTTATTGTATTATCAAAATTTTATCCAAAGAACGATAAATATCTTGCTCGGTGAGACATTGTGTGATACGATACTTTTAAAGTCACTCACCGAGCCGACATACTTCAAATATTAATTCATATACTTCAGTATTCACTTTACTTTTAGATTCATTTTGTTTTCAAAAATCGAATTTATATTATTTACAAGTTTACTGCACCATTTTATGAAACACGAAAAACACAATGCACTTCGCGACACACACATAATTATAACTGATTATTGTCATTTATATCTGAATCATAGCGAATTTTTCATTAGATAGAATAGGCATTGGTTAAAATCCAATATTTTTCTTAATCAAATTTGCTTAGGAATCTCGAGAAATATTAAAATCCGTAACTAATTCTTATTTGGCTGTATCTATATAATACAACAATTACTTAATATTTCTTTCAACGTTGTATATGTATATTTTTACGTGTAAAGTGTATTAATTCTTAGTAATTAAATATTATAATTTGGATAGAGAGGATAAAATTAATCATTTTTATAACCGTAGTAATCGCAGCGTTATTATGTTATAGTTACAATGTTTCTAATTTAGAATGTTACTACAGAAGGCTTATAAGCAACTCTCATAACACCAGTTATATTAATTTCACGATTATAGTATGTAACGACTAATCCAGCAACTACAAGCAGTAATGTAAAAAATAATCACGATCATTGCCACTTACTACTTTATATTTCAATTAAAAGTAATAAAAGATAAAAAAGGATTGTCAATTGACACATAACATATATGCACATAAACGTAATAATTATAATATTAATTACAGTGATTTCATTTATCAAATTTACAAAATAATACATGCAAGCAGCAATTGGCTAATCTAGAAAATGATCAGCATTTTATATTGCTAATTATTAATTTATATTTTAATATACCATATTATAATGTACTATGTACAAAAGGCTATTCATTCTATTCATTAACTATGCACATGGTCTCATAAATTATAATATCAATCATAATATAATTAATAGCAGCAATTTTATACTTTTAATCTACAAATATTCACATATACGAATAGTAATCCCAGTTAATACAGAGAATAATCCAATCACTGCCAATTATTATATCTAATAAATACAGCATGCTTCAAAATTCATGCATATAATCATGCTGTATCATACTACGATCGTACGGAGTCTACTTGACGAAACTCTAGTAATGAGAATGCAATGTGTCACGTCGATAATGAAACTCGCATGCGTCGTGTTATCAACACATAAAGCAAGCAGTGACGCTACGGTTACACGGAATTTACTTGACGGAACTGTCGCACATTTGCATTATTATGTATTTATGTTTATTGTACAAGGATTAAACGATGGATTTTTTATTTAACGCGGTGGACGAGCATGATCACAATGATTCAGATATTGATTGGACACGTTATAAACGTCATATCTAGTAAAAAATACGCTAGGAATCGTCTCGAGCTTCGATTTTTTCGTAGAAGCGTAAGGGCGGGAGCACAGAGTCTTGCATAACGCACAATTCATATGAAAATGAACTAATCGAAGTCCTTTATTTCCTTCCTTGAAATAAACGACTTTGATTTTCTTCTGTATTATGCAAAGGTCTGTGCTTTAGCCTTAAGGATCATTTTCGCGTGGCTATGTTCTCGGAATCTGTACTCACTGTAACTGTAGCGATTACGAATCACAGGGTAGTGTCGTTTATAATCGAAGAAACGGCGCTGATCGTGAGAGCCCGCGATAACTGATACGTTTCGATGATTACCCGTCACTTTAATTGACACTCGACGAAAATTCATGTGCACTTTTAACGGACGAAACTCGCGATCGATTTCGAACCGCGATCGCGTTCAATGTTCGTACATAACGACTTGTCGGAATTATCGCAATGATCGACAGAGGGCGTTTGACGTCGAGGCTTTTCGGGGGGGGGAGGGTATTGAGAATATTTAAAAGACAAGTAATTAGAATATGCTCATACAGCACAGAAAGATTGCAAAATGATTGCAGATATAGCCTTCAGCAAGATTGCGCTGTAATATCATTACAATGTTACAGTGCAATGTATTTGGAACTGTTATTAAAAATAATTCTTTTATTATTATATGAATATAATTTGAAATACAATTTGATATAATTAAAAAAATGCAGAGAAAGTGAGCTAATTAATACATATTTTATATAATATTATAATTATTATATATTTTACACTTAATTGCAAATTTTATATGCAGATATGTATATTTTTTAAATTTTATATATGTAGACATATATTTTACACTTTTTTGCAAATATATATTTTACACTTTATGCAGGTACGCTTATTTTGTACATATTCTTAACTAATGAAATGGAAATAATAATGAACTCCACGCATTCTATTTCACTTTCTTTGCTATTCAAAGAATTTTTTTAACGAAATAAATAAATTTATATTTCAAAAAATTATGACAGTTGATTATAAAGTTTGAAAAATTTTTTGTTGCACGGTGGCAACAAATATTTCAATGAATACTATAATTCTTAATAGCTCCCGCACACTGGATGCAGAAACATTTGTTATGCGGCAAAATGCGACGCGGTAACCAATAAGCTTACAGCTCGTAACATGTTCATTGGTTACCGTTCGCATTTTATCGCGCGGCAAGCGTTTCTGCGTCCAGTATACAGAAGCCATAAATTAATGGAAATAATTAACAATCATATAACGTGTAATTGATGTATGTTCCCACATGTGACAGCAGTTCATTACTTAAAAGTCAAAATATTTTTTAATGTCTCTGTAACAATATTGCAAGATTCTTAAATCGTAATATGTATACCCATCTAAAATGGGTATATACCCGTTCCAAATCTTCCCATCATGAGGAGATTTCCATCAGGGTAATTAACAAATATGAGTAAAATAACAAAAAGTTCACAAATACGTATATTGTATGATATTAAATTTAAATTTTTCTTATAAAAGAGAGAATTATATTTATTCTAAAATTTATATTATTTTTATAACTATAAGTTATAAGTATATTTTTATACAGAATTTTTACAATAGTAAATATTACTGCTTTTTTGTTTTCTTTTTTTAAATCTACTTTTTGATAAAAGTATATAAACATATTTCGATATACATTACTTCTGACGTTATTGTACATAATTTTAATAGCTTTCCTATGTGTTTCTTGTATGACTGAAATAATAATTGATAAATAATGGATGTTCATGTTGCTTGAAATTTCCAAAAATTTTTGCACTTGAAATAAATATATCGGGCAAGAGAGGGAAAGCAAAAATGCTGAGTGCGAAAAATGTAACATGAATTACAGGCCTAATGATATAAAGCCGGCTG
>NW_017257720.1:1306605-1317834 GCF_001594055.1 Mycetomoellerius zeteki | reverse complement strand
TGCTGAATTGCTAGCTGGATTAAAATTTTGCCATCGTATTGGCTGCTGTGCTGTCAGCATCCGGCCAACATCGCAGCTAATGGCTGCGAGGTGATACGATTCTAATCCAACTAGCAATCCAGCAGGAAAACAAGCATCGTGTGCCACAGACTTAACTCTGAAATAGTAAAACAAATGACAACACGCATACACGTTGATTATTTATTTTTATTTATAAAATACATACTTCCGAGATATAGTACAGTAAATAATTTGTAATAATTGTGAGATATGATTAAACATGAAATGGAACGTAAAATTCCTCAAAGACAATAGACAAAACGTTCCATGTATATACAACAAATCTTTTTAAATGAATCTTGTATGATAATATGACCAGTTTATGCTTGTCACGAATAACCATCTTTTTAGGACAATACCAAAAATGTTCAAAGCGAGAATTGGTTTTCATTGCAGAAAAGCGACGGCAGTGACTGCGTTGCTGCAAATCAAACATTTCACGCTTTCCTGAGCAAAACACACGAGTCATTATAACATCAAAATGACTTTAAAATGACTTTAAAATGATTACTAATGTCTATTTCCGCTAATGTAGATTAACTTTAATCTTGGTTCAGCTTAATTTTCATTTTTTTCCCAGTTCTAAGAATTATGCCCGTTTCTATCAATGGTTTCTAATAGTTTAATTTCAATCTCGGTTTAACTAACTTTTCTTCTAGTTTTAAGAATTAAAAAAAGATGAAGAGTAAGTTGAATTGAAATTAAAGTTAATCTACATCAGTGGAAGTAGAAAAAGTTCAATTATTTACTTTTTCAACTTATTAATTTTTCAATTATTTACGATTCATTATAACATCATTTTAATGTTGTTGTCGTTCTTGAGTTTTTTTTTAAATTTACATATAAAGAAGAGTTACGTTTAATTGAATCATAATTAACATTTTACGTAACGAACAGTGACACGTATCGACGACTGAAATCCGATGAAATAACGACGCAATGTAGCCGAAGATAAGAGACAAAATGCAAGTACTCAACATGCAGTTCTGATTGAAAGGATATAACGTTGTACCCATCTATCCTAACATTTAACAATCAACATCCAAACGATTACTCCTTTATATTCCTCAGTGGAAACATACCATCTTTGTTAACAGAACACATTAAATTGGCCATACAGTTTTTTTTAACAACGAGACGTAAACGCGTTGTTGATCGTGACTCGCAATTTTGATAACGCTACCAAAGAAGATTGCTTCCACTTGGGTATCGGCGAGCCTTTAAAGCTATGAGATACGTAGTCTTACCACAAGTATATACACATACTTGGTTTACACTGAAAATATATGAATATCTTTTGCCTGTTGCTTTTTATAATCTGTTTAAAATCCTTCATATTTTAACATCATATATAATAATTTCTCTGTAACTTTGTTGTGTTCAATATACGATGCTTGAAAAACAGCGTAATACATTTTTGCAACACTTTACCATGACACATACTTTGTCGTAAAATAAGTGTTCATTGTGCGATAACTTCGAGTAAACAAGGATGCTTTTAGATAATTAACGTAATAACTATACAACAGACTAATAACAAAATAATAATCTTATCTCTCTAGAACATATATTATTCAACTTCAAAATATTTAATTAAATGGTTATTTCAAAAGCTCAATAGATGATCAATCCAATAATTTCCTTCTGTGTCAATGTAATTATCTTGAGAATTTTTTCACTTACTTTAAACAACATAAAAATCTAAAAGGTACGCATGTATATATGTACATACAATTCAAATATTAATTTAATTAAAAATTTAATTTTATAATTTTATATGACTACGTAGATGTGTCTCTGGTCTTTATTTTTAATTTACTTTTATTTACCATCATAACTTTCTGTACGCGCGCTGTTTCCCATTCTTCGCATAACACAATTAGGCGCTATTCTTTTAAGTTCTCATTTATTTTCCCCGTTACGAATATATACTCTATGATTGGACCATCTGTCAGCTAGTACGCATACAACCCGACCATAAATCTTTCATTTGCTACCTAATTCTTCTTAAATATAGCTCTCAGTTTCGCGAACAACGGATGTTCCTTGCTTTGGTACTTCCGCCATTTTTACTTTCACAAATCAATTCATGTTGTATTTTCTCTGTCCAGCAGCTATAACGTCTAAAATAGATACCACCGAAAGTACTTTCGATGAATTAAGACTCAACTATCTACAGAGAAGAGATAGATTTTGATAGATAGATCTTTGAATTCTATTCGAGTATAGTATTTCTACATTAATAGAGTCAAGATAGTAGTACTCGAGGGGCTTTATAGCCTTGTAGCTGAACTAGCTACATGTAGATAGTATCCACGTGATGGAGTCGATCAAAAAGATGCTTTATTCTTATTTTTTCCGATTCTGTGCTCGTTGTAAATCGTGTGATATAAATTTTAAGAGCAATGCAACTAAAAGTTTGCCAATTACATAGATATATATAGTCGCGTTAAGTTATGCAAAACTTTTGAATCGTGATAGATAGTTGCGAGAAATAGCTTAATTTTGTGCAAATTTTACATACACACATTGATCATTTGTTTATCTCATTTTTCGAATTTTTGTACATTAAATAATATATCAGACATGCATCAACAATACACGAAGAAGTAATTTTTTAGCGATCAGAGAAACGTGCTGAGGTTTTTCGCAAATTTAATTTATTGGGTGCAATTTGCAATTCGTCGTATAAAAATTTATAGGTGATTTATATAAGGACAATGGATAGATATTGATTTAATATTATTTTTCAAAATATATCTCTGCTAAAAGCGAAGATAACAAAAGGAGCTTACGTGTTAGTTCTTATTCATCGCCATAAAACAATATATTAATATAACTTGCCTTATTTATACGTAATGTGGATAACAAGTTTATTCATTGCACTGATTTTTTTCTGCTAACATAGCAATACTATAGGTTTCTATAGTGGCTTGTAGTAGGTAGTCTAAAGAACATGTTCAGTACAATAATTTTGGTCACTAATGATTGCGCATGCAGCTTTTTATGTCAATAATTGAGGGAATAGTTTTTTTTGCACTGTCGGAATACAGCGTGATGTTTTAATAAAATAGAGAATCAAATTTCTCGTGAAATTTGGGAATAATTGGCCAGAAATTAATGGTCAAACCGTCTGTAGCATTTCATAAATTGTCAATCGTCAGGGCACCTATCACAGTCAGAATAGATTCCGATCGAAATTATTCCGTTTTCTCTTAAAAAACATAATAGAAATCTAGGAAATAATAGAGTAATTTAGAATCGGAATCCATTCCGAATAATTCCATAATACGTATCCTGTTCTGTCAAAACATATACTGCATTGATGATGCAAAAAAATATTTTCATAATTACTGATACGAAAAACTGCATGCACAATCGTGTAGTAACAAAATTGTACTGAATATATTCGTTAGACTTTCTATTACACTACTACACATCACGCCACCGTAGAAATCTACAATGTTGCTACGTTAGCAGAAAAAAATTCAATATACAAATTTTTTGTCCACATCACGCGTGTGTATATATATATATATAATATATATAATAAGAAAGAATGCAATAAAAGTTATAATAAAAATAATTGCTTTTTTAATTAAAAAACCAAGAACGCTATTTTATCTTGCACTCTTTTATCTTGATTAAATGAAGGAAAAATGCGTATATATGTAAATCATATATAAGCAATAATAATCTAGAACCTTAGAAGTATCCACCATGATATCTTATTCTGAATTATATTAATAATCAATAATAATTTTATATTTTAATAACTAGATTGAGCATAAATAATTCTCATTCCTATATACTTTTAAGCAGTTGCCAATTATGTATTTAAAATAATAATTGAATTACTTTCCAAGCAGTCATGTCAAGTACATCCTGAGAAAAATTAGGAAGTGTTATCCTAATATTACATGTCTTTAATACCAATAATATGTCAATATTACTATTGTATACTGTTTTGTCTCTGATCGCGTTACAATAAAACTTTTTATTGTCCAATAATATAAAACTATTGATATCGCATTAAACAAAGTCGTACGGTTATAGCTTATAGTTTAGCATAGTAACTATGAAGTTAAAGACAAGCTAATACTGTTCAAAATTATTTAGTACTATATTACTTTCTTCTGTTCGTAAAATATAACACATAAAATATACCTATTGGCAATCGTTGATTTAAGACAATACAAAGAATATATTACACATTAAATCATTGTTATTTCGTTTTCTCATTGTTCCCATAAAGTAATTTGTGACAAAATTTGAATTAAAACTTTCTCATATTACATTGATAAGGTGATCGAACTTACGTTACTAAAATTTTATGAAATTTCCTGTAGATAGCTCGATGTTTGCGAAAGAAGGTAATATGCAGTTTGGCAGCGCGCACAATAGAGATTAAATGATAATAGTAGACAAGAAGTATCAAAGCTATAGAGAAGTGTCTACTGAATTCTATGTTTAGAGGAAGTATACAATAAGCATAAATAAAGAGAGAAAGGATGCGAATGTATTGTTGAGATGGATTAAGCGGAATGACGTTATGTAATGAAACTCACACCCTAAATAAGTGCTACATCTCCGTCTTGTTAAAAAATTACTATTTTGTGTGCTTTCTTTTTACACCTTGCGAACTTAATAATATTCCAGTTATCGTCAGTCTAGTCTCGCTAATTCTTAAAAAACAATAACATTATTCTAAAACTAATGGCATCGCATAAAAAAGCTCATAACATATTTAGATTTAGCTTATTTCCGATTATCGTGGGGTAAGAGTACTTTGTTTCCTTCCCTTCTCGCATCTAAAACTAATATCCGATCAAATTTGAAAGTATCTAAACGACACAGTTACCCCGTTTCTGTCTTTTATACACTTATTTACGTAATTTCAAAGACATGCGGTAGTGATCGAGTGATATGAGACAACATTCGATGTTTATCTCAATTTATATATAAGTCTTATGCTCTATATATAGATAGGCGCTGCTAAAAATCGAAGAAATCTTTACGCCTGTAATTCTCGTCGTGCGCGATCTGTTTTTTTTCTGTCATTTCTATCATTTCTTTACTGACTTGATTCGCATCCGTCTTCTATCTCCCCACGTTCGACATATTGATACACTGCGTGAATTGGAGTTGTGTCAGCTTTGCTGTTGAAGAAGTTAGTCGCCGCAATCACACATTATTTTCTAAATCGAAGAAATATCAAAAAATCGGTTCGCGATTCGTTATCTCGAGTATTTTACAAGAAACGCACATAACGAAAGGATACTTGAAACTCGTATATATCTAAATAAATATAAGCCTCATTTGTTGCTTCTCAATCTAATGTCGATGATTTCGATCAGACTTGCTGGTCTCGATGCATCGGAGATTCTTGTTTCGTTCATCTTGCTCCGTCCACGTTCCTCCTTATTTATTTATAGTTATCCAGAAGTAGGCAGTGATGGAAAATGATTAAATATACTTCGCTCAAGTAAATCTCCTTCGCTCATCGCGGAAGCCTTGGTCCAGTCTCCACGACTCATATTGGTTAATTATAATAAAACGTATATTTTTCGCGTATATTCAACAATGAATCATTCTAATGCCGGATCGATAAAGAGAGGCTCTCTTTTACATCGAATATTTCTTTCTTCTACTTTTTATCCTCAATTAATCCAATTCACTTCTCTCTCTTTAGCAGCACACAGTCTTTACAACTTAGAATCTTACAACGATAATACGCTTACCTGTCACAAAAATAAATATTTTGATATCGCTTACCATCTACATGCTTACGCACTAGAAACAACAAATCCCGCTTGACATATCCAGCTGTACGACGGGATTTACGATAAACTTTGTATGTTCATGAGTTGACACTCATCCTCGCATTTAACTTTGGGTTTTTTGTTGTAGTTTTTTATTTGCACGCAAAACTCGCACGCCGCTATTAAAAATTGTACCAGGGTTATGAGCACATTCATTGAATGTACAATACATTGTAATTTGAAAATGCAACTGAATACATATGCTGCTGTATTTTTATCACCTCAGCACACAGGTATAACTCAAACATAAAACACAACTTTCAACCACATTTAATCATTATGTTCTTTGTCTAACAATAAGATGCATTTCAACGAACATATAATTT
This sequence comes from Mycetomoellerius zeteki, assembly GCF_001594055.1. Lineage (NCBI taxonomy): Eukaryota > Metazoa > Arthropoda > Insecta > Hymenoptera > Formicidae > Mycetomoellerius > Mycetomoellerius zeteki. Next base: position 1,311,626 of record NW_017257720.1, on the reverse strand, counting down.
TTTTTTATATAAGAATATTTTTTAACGTTTATGTAAAAGTTCAGTATAATTTTATGTATAGTTAAGTGAAATGTGTTGACAGTTAGTATTATTTAATTTAATATTTTTCTAAACATTTGTCTATAAAAAATATATATGAGGGCTAATATCAATAAAAATTTTTAATTAAAAATTTTTATAGATAAAAGTTAAATTAAAAATAGAATAAAATATAGTGCGAGTAACGTCGTGCATAAATTTAAAAAATACATTACTAATCTTTCGCTTACAATTTAATTGCAATATCCATTCAATCCGCTTCTAATTCTCATTTATTTGTTAATCACTTCATACTCACTAATGCTAAAAGCTTTATGAAATCGTTACCACTTTGTCGACACTTGAAAACTATTGGAGGACCCATTACATATCTCTTCGTAACAGATATCATACTGTTTGCCTATGATATCGTCATTTTCTATACAAGTTTCAAGCAAAATACCAAAATTATTTTATCGTTCTAACATGCTTGTTACTTGCTTCCAATCTGCTTCTGCATATATTTTCACATTTGCAGATTCTGATATCTAATCCTATAAACATCTTATCTCAGGGAAGAGGGAGGCAGCACATCAATCAAATATTCGCTTAGGTTTCGTTTCTATCACAAAACAACCATTTTTGTAATTTTTTGGTACGTCTAAGTCACGAATCTCGAGCTGAAACACTCCGTTTATATATACTCTTCTTTTACTCTTTTTCATAATAATCTTTTCTTGCATATCTAGAAATTCCGCTGAGTAGATTTTGTTGAGCTAATGCGCAAAGTGACGCAATGTCGTCTCTTAAAACAATCAATTCTGAAAAATCGCATATCAGTCGCTCCAGGACGACGGGACACACTTTGAAGAATTTTTTCCTCTCTGGTCCAAGGAGTTAAGGTACAACATTGAGCGATTTATTTCCTAATCGAGTGATCCCTTCAAGTCCATGGTATGTATCTCGGACGCGGTGAGTGTCAGAAGGCAGTGTCTAGAGCAGCCATGCTGGTTGAGATATCCGGATCTGCTCGACAAGCTTCCAAAAACTCGGATAGCGTCACTACACCATCTCTGTTGCCGTCCATTTTCTGAAATAAAATTAATTAATAACGTTAAATGATTCTATCAAATATTAGAACTAGATCTGTCTAAATTAACGAGAAACATTTTGTATCATAATTTATCATAATATATAAGAAATACACCTTCTATTTTATTATATAAAGTAATTTATGTAAATAATTTATTATTAACATTTTTAATGTAACAAAATTATAATATAACCATAAAAATTGTAACATTAAATCTGCTTTGTATTGTCAACTACACATCGGTTTTAATACTCAATAAACATTGTAACGTAACCATAATGAAACATTGTGTCAAAAAGTTAATATTATGGATAAAATGTTATAACGGTATTACGAAGATTTTTTATAGAAAGGTACGAAAATCCGCTTTTGAATCTCTCTTTGTTTTACATCACGGTTGGTCACGGATAGGATATCCGGAATCTCATATCTCCTAACTCTAATATGATTGACTGAACACCATGAATGAATGGAATTACTATGAAGCTTAAACTCAGAAAAAAAGCACCACGTTGACCTAGATTGGAAAACTACTACGTATATCCTAAGACGGTCTACGACGAAAAAGCAAGTAGACGTCTTCTCACACTTCTACATTTCTATGACGGTATGCCGATGTAAATGTATGCGTCACTTAAAGTAGAACTGATGTAAAACTGATCGACCATGGTCGCATTCGAAGTCTTCTGTTTCTACTACGTCACGAATTTCAAATATTTTTCAATATCGTTATTTTGTGCAACGTAAAACTAACTTATTATTTCAATATTGTTTAATTACATTTCTTCTGTTAAAATAATCATAAAAAATTTTTAATTTATAAAAAAAAGATTGTTTTTTTGAAACTCATTTTTTTCGAATATAGTAAACCGTAATTATATGAACGAATATAGTTTAATTAACAGTGCGACGATCTTCATATATTTATTCAAATATATTCAACTAGAAGTGCAGGCATTATCGGGCGTTGATTATCTGCAATTCGTGGAAATCTATTAGATCGAGTTAATTTACGGAACAAATACTATCGAAAGTCGAGGCTGATATTTCAAGTCGTGTTGCGTGCATGTACGATCATTTAGATTGTACAATGGTAAATCGGTCATTGGCAGGTGCGACTCGCAAAATTATTATTGCTCTCACACTGCGAAACAGATAGCTCATATGCGTGAGTGCAGCCTGATGTCATGTACTATTGGATAGGATTAATTGGTATCACGACTTACTACAAGCTAAATCGTGCATTATCGTAGCCTTGTAATTATATTATAATCAACGATAATTACCGGAAATATAGGGAACATAGGATTATGCGGATATTTAGATGAACCCGACAGTATAATGGGTAGACTGTATATTTTATTACAGAATCATGTTATTTATCAATTTGGTATGTTAAAAAAATCATTAGCTTAAAATATATCATTAGCTTAAATGATTCATTCTAAAAGACGATATTACTTGTCTCGTGCTCGCTATATATGTATATTGTATAAGCTGTTGTAAATTTGTAAACTAATAAATTCCAGATACAAATAACGTTTCAGAAGCAATTCTTCTGACAATTTTTAACGATCACAATATTTTTAATTTTTGTAAAATATATACAAATGCAAGATATATACAACAATAATTAAACTTGCAAATTTTTATATCTCATATTTTATTTTTTCTTTTATTTCCTATGTCCCGATCTCTTGTTCGCGAGTGACGTAACATGAAAACGATTCAATCATAAAACCAAAAATTGGCAAGGTAGCCCATTTTTCGGGAATGAGAAGTACTGGAGAACTCGCTGCGCAGTTTCCAGACACAATGGGATGAATTTAATCGTTATCTAGAACGAACGGTGCTTGAATAAAGCTCGTTTTTAATTAGTGCTACGACTAACGCAGGTATTCTGCGACGTTCGTTACCTCCTCTTTCCTTGTGATTAATTAGTATTAGTTTGATCGAAACAAATGATTTTATGAAAAATTAAGAATGGATTACTACTTTATCATATGAAGGGTAAAAAATAATATAATTCATAGAACACACATAGATATATATAATATGAATTATGTAATTATATAATTAGGATATATGATAAATAGATTTATATGGAGGAATTTGGAAGAATATTAATTACGACTAAAATTTTTTTATATTTATCGATAAAGAGTACTATATATATTATGTATGATTGTTATGGATTGGACAACATACAAAATTAAAAGAAACGAAAAAATGCATAAATATTTATATAATTGATTCAGATTTTTAACAATTGTGCATAACTATACTTGCTATATCTAAAGAAGTTATCTAAGAAGAATATTGATGGAATCTTACACAAAACCGCAAAGAACGGGAGTTTTCAACGCTTTTCTACGAGCACATTGAGAATCTTCGTAAGCGTTCAAAGCCATTGTGCCGCGGTTAGAAGTTTATAAAGTGTCCACCGGTCCATTTTTCATTTCTGGCTTGTATTCATGGCTTGGGGTTACCTTTAATAGTGTTTTATCGCTATCCTGAAAGGATCTCTAGAAGACCAAAAACTCAGACACTGTATGTTTTACAACAAGTCTATTAATTATTTGACTTAAGGGGAACTTCATTAAAGCTTACTTCATATAAAAAAATTTAGATGAAAAAGATTTGTGACAAAGACTTCTACATTATTATACATATATGTATATTTCATTGAGAGCTGTATAACACATTTTTCAATAATATCTTAAAAAAATTTCAAGATTTGAATATAAATAATAATAAACACTAATTTACAATAATAAATCAATTATTAATAAGTAACAATATTATGTAATTTTATAAACATAGTATTTGTATTAAGTCACTATATGACGTCACAAAAATGGCTCCTTTTTTACACTATTCTCACAATCAATATAATTAAAAAAACCTTCACGCGATACCAAATGTACATTTGAGAAAAGCTATTCGATTAATGTTTGCACGTTCACTCCATTTGTTTTTCTACACTCGCGATCTGCTTGAAACAGTGATTCGTCAAAGTGATAGACAAGTACTTATACAAAAAATCGAGAGAAAAACAGAAAAAAAATATAAATTTAAAGTAAAAATAAATGAAATTGCGTTCACAAGTAAGACAAGTTTTGTATCATAATATAAAAAGAAAAAAACATTTAATAAAGAAGAGGAGAGAGAGAGAGAGAGAGAATAAATGAAGAAAATTAATCGGCGCTTAGTAAAGTAGATTCAAATAATATACCTATAATATGAGACTGCGTCATATCGATTAATCAAATTTGTAAATCAATACGATATATGTTATGTTGGTATGGCATACGCTTTCTCTATCTCTTTCTTCTTTTATTTATTTTTGAAACATAAACTGTGAATTCCTTGTGTAATTTCATTTACAAATCTCATTATCGCATTCACTAAATCACTATTAGTTGAGAATACTTCACTTTAATATCGTACGTGGTGAAATAAAACTTTTCCCATTTTGTATATTCATTTTCTTTTTTGTGCTTTACGTGACACAATTCCGTCTGTTGTTATATTTCGTCTTATTTCTGCATCTTGATTTCATTTGCTACATTATATTTCTTTGTCGAATAGCTTTCTTTTTTCTTTAACGAGACAAACTTCAAAGTACCTATCTGTATCGTGAGATAAAAAGGTGCCTGAAAAATTGTTTGACTGTTGAAGAAAAGTCTTGTCTTGCACCACATTTTTCAAGCTTTTTAGCGAAAGTCCTGAATCGATTTATCTACGTATCCAAACGCTAATGTCCGAAAAAGGAAACGTAGAATGTCTACAACACACATCTGCGTTGCACAATATATTCCATTTTTTCGTTTACAAACGGAACATCATTACAAGATGACTGCTTATTCGACAAATAGTGTGTATATATATATATATAATATATATAATA
>NW_017257720.1:1305356-1306319 GCF_001594055.1 Mycetomoellerius zeteki | reverse complement strand
TTTATAGTGTGAAGGCAATCGTGCATATATGGAAAAATTCTTGAAAAACTTTCGCATTACATATTTGTATCTTGCAGAACAGCATAAAATAAATATGCATATAATTCAATAAAAATGTTTTATAACGAAGTGAAAAGAAAATTTTATATACATTCACTTGTAGGTGCTTTATACAGATAATGCTTGTAAAATAAAAAGAATATGAATACGTAGTATTATTGCCTACTGTGTCAGTTTTGGAGCACATTTTGTCAGACGCTCATTTTTGCTTACCTTACGAAAAAATTAATTATTGCAAAATTGCAATATTATAAAAACTACTTATACTATCTGATAGAAGACACTTTTCAGTTTGTACTTACATTTTTAAAGTTTTATTTTTACCTTTTGTTTAAGAAATATTGTTTAAAAACAAAGTGTAAGTCGGTATCGGCTACTTTCCTCTATATATTGTATACTAATATATGTATATAGTATATGTACTAGTATATGTATATAGATGTATTATTACTGAGAAATTTATTCAATGTATACGTATTAATAAATAAGTTTATAAGAATTAAGATCCGACCGTGTAAATGTACAACATACATATGTTTGAGAGCGCCAATAATCGGACAAAGTTAGATGTTATGAATATAATATATATTCTTAATTTTTAAATTTTAATTATCTCAGATGTGACTGTGCGCCGAAACGTTTAGACATTAACCATAATCGATCTGAGACGTTAATAATATAAATATGATGAGGAGCAAAAATTCTTTAATTTTATTCGGTAAAATTCTTTACCGAATTAATTTAGGGGGGATTATTTTCATATATAGGAATGTTCGAATGTTTCGGGTCCTCATCATATTTATATTATTAACGTCTCAGATTGATTGTGGTTAATGTCCGAACATTTCGGCGCACAGTCACATCTGAGATAATTAAAATTTAAAAATTAAGAATAGGGGAGAG
>NW_017257720.1:1295400-1305167 GCF_001594055.1 Mycetomoellerius zeteki | reverse complement strand
TTAAAGAGTGTAGAATTAAAAAATATCAAGCATTTCGTGATCACTTTTGCGGTTTATTGTAAAATTTGTTCCAAAGTTCGAAAGGATCCGTGTCCAAATCGGACAGTACAGTGAATAACTTATAAGCCTGGTTGTAGTACTGGTGATCGGCTGACTTATAGATCTGGTCCAAGCAATTAAATCAGTTAGTAAAATATCATCAGACTCAGATTAGTTGAATTTTATTGATTTCAATTCTAATAATATATATAAACAGTCAGTATTTTCTTTTTCCGAAAAAAAAATGTTTATCTTTGACTGTCAAATTGCTCGTTTTTACTCAATACTAAGAAAAATACATTAAAATATTTTAAAATTCTATCTAAAAATTCATAAAAATAGGAGTTTTCGATTTGAACCAGGGGATAGTCCGATTTGGAACCAATAGTTCTAAATCGGACCGGAAAAAGCGTTTTTACATTTTCCATTATAGTTTAACACAAGTGAGAGATACGTCAAAATAATCTCAAACAAAAATGAAGGGAATTAAATGATCTTTCCAACAGCACCTTCGATTTTACGATCGGACTTTATTTATGCCTTATAGAGAGCAAAAACTGCAAATAGGTCCGATTTAGACCACTCTCCCCTATATATTATATTCATAACATCTAACTTTGACCGATTATTGGCGCTCTCAAACGTATGAATAAGTTCATATTTATAAATATATATATTTGCGCATTTATTATCGTGTACGTGCGCAAATATAATATAACAATTTTATCATTCTCTGCATGCATCACGGTATGATGTGACAATAGGGCATTGAAGAGGATCATTTATGTAACAGATGTTATTGATATTATGACAATAAAGTTTAACCGCAAGTAACATCTGTTCACAGAAATTTAGGTAGTTTCCAGTTTCGCGGATGTTTCAGTTTATGGTGAATCACAGAATTGATTGCAAACTACAAACTAATGAATTACATCATGCGAATCAAAGGTTCTAACTACAGAATATTGGCAGATATCCAGGAATAACATTTAATCCGATAGTGAATGACGACCAATAGTTTCTATCACTATTATCAAATTGTTTGTAGTTCAACAATGACAAATTATGTGTACATGATATGTCAATTAAATTATGTGAATGAATACTATAATGATGATTATAGTATAAGACGCAGGATCTTTTAATTTTCTCAAAGAATGTTATAGTTTTTAAGTAAAATGTATGTGTGAATATAAACAGATTTTTCTTGATATTAAAATATGTGCATACGAATAAAAATCTAATTATATTTTTGTACATTACGTTATTACAAATTTTGAATAATTTTTAATATAAAAAAAGAGACAACTGTTTTAAACATATTCGAATTCAGCGAAATATAATTTCGCTAAATTCGAATATGCCGCCAGAGAAATGTCATCAGACCGAATTTTTAAAATACAGAATATAATTTTTAAGATATATGTATATATATATATATATATTAAAAAATAACATTATATATATATATATTCGTATTATTTTTTAATTTTAAAGTGCAATATTTTTTTCTAAATAATTGAGATAAAACAAATAATGAACAAAGGAATATTTCCACCAGGATTTGATAATAATTGAGAAATATTATTATTAGAACAAAACATGCTAATCTGTTATTGTTGGACTTTAATATGTGAAACCGATCCAAAATCACATAAGAAACAAAAATTAAACATTCAACACTTCTGATTTGTTTTCTAATTTCAATAAAACATCACAATATATTGGAAAGAATATCTTTTCTTATATCTCAAAAACCAGATCTGATGAAAATATTTCAATAGCAGATTCTGGCTCAGAGTCGAAAATTACTCTAGAAATAGAGAGTAATTTTTGTTCATATACTCTACACAAAACCTTGTAAACTAGCACCTTGTTGTAAGCACAAAGCTTCTTTTTTAAGTCTTCAATTAATGTGCTAAAAGTGCATTTTCAAAGAGAGAGATTAATTTTTCTACTTTCTTTAAAAGTTCAGCATGTGAAAGTAATTAAAACTCTCCGAGTGTCATGTTTATTATATAACGTGTGTCAGAGCGCGGGAGCTGCAAGTTAGATTGAGAAGCTGACGCGGTTTCTTGAGAAAAGCCCTTGGGGCCTTTGAGGAACTGAGACCACAGGCAATTAGAATTTAAACTATCCGCGTATATATATAAGGTGTGCACATATACTGCGGTTTCGAGTTGGAGCTTCACGTTGAGGTACTAATCCTATCTCTCTTATGCTGTCGCGATTGCCGCATACACGACCACGAGTGTGTACACGCGTATCAGTGTGCCTCAAAAGCAGTAACGCTAAACAAGGCGTTTACCCTTTCTGGTCGCGTCGCCTTTACTGTTGAATTTACGTTTCCTTTCAACATCAACGAGAGCGTAGGAAACACATCAATGGATCCTGACTACACAGAATCCAAGATGAGAATCTAGGATTCTGACAACTTATGTTAGTCGATAATAGATTATGAAAGAAGCTTTCAGTTTAAAACTTTTCTCCTAATAGCAGAATCAAATGAGATTATATAAAATATTATTTATTAACTTCATGTAACCGTAATTCGTGTCCGAGTAAAATAAAATCAGAAATATATTTGTTATCGGGCTATTTATTTAAAGCTTTATTTTTACGTTTAACGGATTATATTATACAATTTTTTTGTAGCAGATAAAAAATTGGAGATCTACATGTTCTTTGAACTTTTTATATTGGATGGCATTTATCGCGTATTTTACGAAGGTGTATACGCCTGTTTTGCGCAGTTCGATTGTCAGCACAATTCTGTGCATCATATCCTAAAAACGTTAACTCTTTGAACTTCATTTGTCATAGGATTGACAAAGCGTGTAGCTAGTATTGGACAGAGAAGACACGTCCGTGTAAATTGTCTCTGTAAAATAGATTGCTCCTTTTTTCGCTTGTAGCGGCGGAGATATAGGTGAAAAGACCGAGTGCACTGCGGGCATTGTCATCCGCAGCTAACAATGTGACAGCTTCTAAAAAGAAAGCCTCGTTCCTGTCTCACGGATACACTCTCCGCAGACGCTCATTTTCTTTCGCTGAAGTGAACAGATTATCGACAGTCATTGCACGTTTGAAATAGATACGAGATTCATTAATTTAAATATCACGCTTGTCCGATGCTTCAAATCGATTGATATTTTTAACTTAATCTTCTTTAATAAATTACAATTAAGTACATGTTTATTATGTTTTGTTTCTGAGTGGAAATAGTTTTGGAAAGACTGTAATACTGTTATCTGCTAATATTGACTTCGAATATATATCAAGTGAAATTTTTGAATCTTTTTAATAGCGAATGATTTGAAGATTTATTTTCATTTTTCTACCTGAAACATACGATCCACTTTCTCGCGTACACCCTCATGGTCCAAGTTGGGATCAGAAAATTTTCCCATCAGCTCATATACGGCAGTCACAATGTCTGTCATCTCCTCCCTCGTGATACATCCGTCGCCGTTGATATCGTAAAGAGAAAATGTCCAACGAAGTTTTTCGTCTATCGAACCACGAGCAAGTATACTCAAGCCCGTAACAAAATCCTAAAACATAAAAACCTACATTGATCGTAGCAGTGGCATGTTATCATAAAATATTTGGAGATATATGCTTATAAATTTTTGAGATATCTATATAACGCTCGAGCTGCATTATAATGTACCTATTTCTCACACATGATACGTTCCATTTATTTTTAATTCTTTTCTCTTATTCTATCCGATATTCTTCCAGAATATCGTATGTGAACAAAGCAATTATATTTTCACGTGAAGATAATTAGAATTGCATTTAATTGCGTGATAATTGAACGAACAACGCTACTATTAGAATGGAGTGATAAACTTTAGTCTTTGTCTGTCGACTGAATAATGGTGCGGCGTCGAGAACTTACAATTAGAATGAAACATACAGATGTGGGCACATACCGCACAAGATTTGTGGTCAAGTTGGTTATGTAACTTGCAACACCTGCTATTAAGTTAATCAAGATCAAAAGATATGATAGTTTTATGTATATGTTTATCAAGAAGCATTATTATTTTTGCTATTATGTGTACTTGCTTTTTGTTTTTAGAGCTGAAACATCTGATAGACGTTTAAATAAACACCAATAAAAAAATATGAAAAAAAATTTATTACAATCATGTAGAAGTTTGGGAATTAGATATATGAATACATAAATTCATATATTTTAATCAGCACTCTTTTTTTCAATGTATTTTTGAAAAAGTTATTATTTAATTGAAATCATAGGTGCAACAATAATATATATATTTCAAAAATCATATATGACATAGTATTAGTAGATGAAAGCACAAGCTTGATTACTGAGTGCATTTTTCCATTTATATTAACGTCGCGGCAACGCGTTCATGTAAATTTCGTCATGCAAAAAGAGCGTTGCAATAAGAAAGATTGGACAACCGCTATTTCGGGGAAATAGGTCTTTCGCTCGTACAAAAGCAATTTAGACACAGGAGGATGTTAAATTTAATCGTGCGGTAATTGGGCAAATAATGGCAACGGCGTGTAATGCGTCGCCTCATAGCAGACAAATTATGCTATCAGTCAGCTAAGTTGCAATGTCGAAATTCCGTTTCGTATTAATATGTACGCGTGTGAGCGTGAAACTGTGAGAAGTTCACGAATATCATGCGAGATACAGACACACAAGATACGTAAGTAAAGCCGTAAGTAATACGAGCAAGACTGGCGGAGCTACGTCCATTTCTAGTACAATTACTATGGAAATTCGTCTAAAATTTCGAATGTGGTGACTATAAGATAGAACAGAATTGCGACCTGGTTCTGTTGTACTACTTATACTAACTCAAGTTCGTCATGGAGTGAGAAATTCATTAGCGTATTGTCACATTCGCACATTTTGGGGTAGTCTATATAGCGCGCAGTAAGACGTACGTAATAGCGAATCTGATGTTTGCGCTTTCGTCTGTAATAGACCCTACAATTAATTAAATTTCGCACGACGGATTTTAATTATCTGTTAAAAGCAGAGCGAGTGAAAAAACAGTAGAATTAGAGAATTAAACATAAATTGAATTGAATAGAATATCTGCCAGCCTTTATCTTAACACATTTAAGTGCTTTCCTTTGAATATAAAATTTGAAATTAAAATTAATGTTGCAATAAAATTTGTATGCAATTATGCGAAATGATATTGCGGATCCCATTCGCGATAATTTTTCAGGGCTGTTTCAAACGAGCGATTTATGGAGGAAACCACTTTACTAATTGCATTTGGTAGGCTTTGATTCCAATAAAAGAAAACACAACGTCGATGAAATAGCATACATTTAAGCAAATAAAGAAATATTATAAAATTTATAATTATTTTATCTTTTATGTTATACAAGTTAATCTTAAATACAATAAGCAAAGATGTAATAACGGCAAAAAATAAACTTCAATAACAAAACAAAGTGATAAAGTTGAGAATAAGTACTATATTAATAATTATTAACAAAATAATGAAAGTTGTCTTTAGATTGTGGAAAATTACATGTATTATCCCCGACTTTATCTTTTAATACCTCTGAGATCAAAAAGCGTATTTACTGAAACTGTTAGCCCAGCAAATTGTATTAGGCGGCCACAAAGAATAAAATAAAGTCAGCCAGATGCGAGGACAAAATAAAAGGTGACGTGGAATAATGTTAACAAAGCTTGAAACTGAGATCGGATTAAAATTTAAAAAATTTATATAGATTAAAACATCAAAAAAATACGATTTCTGTTTTTCTTATATAATAATAACAATATTGATATATTCTAGTATATCACTAATAATATAATATTACCATTATTAAAAGGGAATACGCAAAAAAATTTAAAATGTGTGATATAGAAGTATAAAAAAATCTTAAAAAATATTCTTGCAGCTAATCGTTTTTATATAAAATAATTTTAAATAATATTAGATAACTTCTCTTTTTAATTAAATAATAAATCTTATATTAATCAATGTACAGTATATTAATAATTGATATTAATTAACAACGTATTTTTAAACATTTAAAAAATACTTTATATAGAATTAATAATAATTTATTCAAGAATTACTGTAATAACATACGATAAGAGAAGACATTTTGAATTATTTCATTTAATAAGATTTTCAATTGTAATGTGCAAAATTTTATTGAAAATATAAGTACAATATCATTGTCTGTAAGAATTTTTATTATCAGCACATCAATATATATACTATTTTAAGAAATTTTTATCTATGATAAACACGTTTATTAAATGTTCAGATATATTTGCCCATTTCATTTTTTTTTTCCTTAATTAAATGAAGAAAAGTGTATTTTAATTTTCTTTTGTTCTTTAAATTCTTTGGAATCTTACTCTAAAGAGTAAGATTCATCCCTAAACGTTTTAAAGAGTAATCTTCTATACGTTAAACTTAATAATAATATTTGATAGCTTAAAATTTTACATTCTATATATCATTCCTTTATTTTAAAGTAACACAATTTAAAAAATTAAATTCCTCAGAAAAGGAGAAACTATTTTCTAACTTGACAGAAAGTCACTGAGTAATCGAATGATATCGGCAAAGAGAATATATTCTTAACATAATTAAATGTCATATTTGTCATTTTCATAATATAGACTAACGTCTTAAAACGGAGCAAAAGAATGACGTAGTATGAGGAAAGTAGGAAATTTTGCGCGCCAAATGTTGAATAAATATAGAAATATAGAATTAGACCTTCTAATATAGAAGGTCTAAACCCTAACATACATCATATTTGACATCACTTACAGTCAAAATCCAGGATTTAACTTGCCTCGCGTTGTTTTTTTACGTGTTTCTATAAATATTGATTTCAAACTTTTCATTTTTCAAGAAACTTTTTATTGAAAATAGTGATGCGTTTCGATACGAAAATCTCGTAGTATCGTCTCAGAACTTCTCATGTCATTAAAAGAAACACTTCCGAGATTATCATATATCATTTGTTTTTCTCGTCTCGTCTCGTTTCGACATCTTTATGACAGTTATAATTATGTAATGTACTGCCTGGTTATATAAATATGTCAAATAAATGAAACGAGATAGTCGATATTCTCTCGAATGTCTCGAAATAAAATTCGGGAATCTTGACAAGCGAGAATATCGGCCCATCGAGACGAGAAAATTGTACCAATCATTTGTTTATGTCGAGCCTTAAGCGGGAAGCATAGACTCTTGCATAACGCATAATGCATGATGCATAAGAAAATGTACCAATCAAAGTCCTTCGTTTCCTTCCTTTCCATGAAATAAAGAACTTTGATTGGTTGAATTTCTTATGTCTTATATGCTATACGTTACAAGAATCTGTGCTTCCCGTTTAAATCTCGGTATCGGTATTTTCTCGTCTCGTCTCGCTCGAATGAATTACTAATTGAAAAAATACTTTTTAAGTTTATATTACCACATGTTATTATGTTCTATAATGTTAATTTACTTTCATATATATTCTTTGTAATTGTAGAATTCTTATGACATTACAGATAAGTCAGCTGTTACATGTATCGCGTATCGACATGCACGGAAAAGATTATATGTTTAATATGCGATATGCAACCATTACAGTAATAGGAAATCAAAGTTTGCAATTATACGAGCGTGTTTATATTATGGCTGACCTAGTCTTGACCATCCAAACAATGAAACAGTCCGAATAAATATCGATTGTTGATCCAGGTCGCTGTGATTATGTAGAGTCAGGAAACGGTAACAGAACTCTACTGAATTAATCAAGAATTACGAATAATATGAAGGAACTCAATGCAATTTAAAAATTGCAGCAATCGTTCTTTATAAATATGTGTTTAACTTGTAAAATATATACGTTTGTTTTTAAAAACTTATACTTTTACTCTTGTAAACGTCTGATCGTGAAGAAACTTATTAAATACGCATATATATATATATATATATATATATAAACCCTCGGAAGGCGAATGGTTTTCGACAGACGAGGAAGACGAATGCAGGGTCATTTTGATAATAGAATTTCTATTGCAAACTAGTTTTGAGAAGGAATTATATAAATATAAAAGCGTATTTTGAACAACATATTCTTTATCTCTTTTGAGTGTTCTGTATACACTGTTAAATCTATAATGTCAAATTTAACCTAACGTGAGTCGCCACTGCTTCTACTAAATATATCATTATTTTTTATCAAAACGATAGTTAAATTTGACTCTATATCATGTCAATTTGACACTACATAGTATCAAATTGACACTGTATAGTGTCAAATATAACCATTGTTTTAGTATAAAATAACGATATGATTGAGTAGGAGCAGTGACGACTAACGTTAAGTTAAATTTGACATTATAGATTTAACAGTGTACACTTGATGTATGAAATAAATATATTTTTTATAATGCTAACGCATTCTAAGCTGTCTAGCTTATTGCTTCCTGGTTAAAGTGACCCTGCATTCGTCGTACGAGGGTTAAAAATTTAATTTATTAAATACTGCTTACTATATGTTTAAAAGGTAAATGTACTATACCAGTAAAAACTTCACGTTGTCTACTACTATAGAAAATTAGAAATATGAAATATTTATTTTTTACATTAAAAAACCAACTATTAGTTCTCATAAAAAATAATAATTTTATAAAACAAGTGCTTAAGAATAATATATTTAGTAAAACAAATTGTTAAAAGGAAATTATAATAAGACTAATTCTAATACGACTATTTTGACTTTATGATAATTTTTATATCTTAACTTTAAGCTTTAAATACTAAACTTTACATTACAGTATTTAAAATTAGCGAAACATTATTCAAAATAATATTATAGATAATATATAAAGTATCATATAATATTTAATTTTAATCGAATAATAAAGTTGTTTAAAAAATGTATACCTAATTCTTGAATTGTAATCATATTCATTAATGTTGTTTTATGCATTTTGAAGATAACAGTACCGTTAATATTTATAACTTTTATTGAGACAAGACTTTATTCTCGTAAGGGCTTTTTAAGATAATGAATCTTTATTACGATCTGTATACTATTTCGAAATCGTCAAATTTTATGTTAGAAATAAGCTTCTAATTGGATGATGTTTAACTGAAACAAATAAAGATTTGTTTCCATGTTTAGACATTGACTACGTTACATTTACACGACTTGATTTACGCCGAAGTTATAACATCGATGTTATGAAACTGGCCAATCACAGTCATTCCATTCTTCAGAAGAATAGCTATGATTGGTTAGTTCCATGACATCAATGTTATAATTTCGACGTTATAATTTTACGATGTTATAATTTTTACGTAAATCAGGCCGTGTAAACGTAGTCATTGTCTATAACAACTCACTCAACATAAGCAATATATCGAGAAATGAAGTCTATTAAAAAAGTGTAGAAACAAGATTCAACAAGATCAGTGAAACTGATCGTTAAAAGTTAGAAATAAATTAATTTTGTTGGTTTTACTAAAATATAAATGCATTTATTTTAGGAGTAAGTAAGATAAATGTCCCAGTAGCCGGACGTTTAAGCGTTAGGTTCTCATAAATAATACAATTTATAATATCAAAAAGGTTTTTAATACAAATATTTGTATTCATTTGAAAACTCAAGACTCCCTTAAGCAAGAAAAAATTATTTGAACCCACTTATAACAATTATTTATTAAAATATTTAAATAAATAATAGAATG
>NW_017257720.1:1244687-1295333 GCF_001594055.1 Mycetomoellerius zeteki | reverse complement strand
AAGCCGGTCGGACACTGAGACGTAATTGTCCCAGTGTCCGACTACAATTGGAAAATTAATATGCTGACGGAAAATAATAATATAAATAGATATTTAATAACAAAAGAAAACTAATTCAAATTGATCTTTAAGGTAAAAAAAGCATTTGAGATCAATATTAATATAAATAAATAAAGTGTAACTGCCCGGACATAGGTACTGTCCGATCCCAGTGACTGGGCATGTATGTACCTATGTCCGGACATAACCTATGTCCATTTCCGTAACACTTTATTTATTTAAGTTAATTAGTCTCAAATACGCTTTTTAAAACGTAATATTATAATTTAATTGTAATCTTTAAATGCAATTAAATTATAATACTGTAATAAAAAGCATTTGAGATTAATAATAATAAATTTTGTGTAAGTGTCCGAACATAGGTACATGTCACACTACTTTTTGTACTAAAAATTCATTTTTATGTACAAATAAAAATAAGAGGTACAAGCTCCAATGGCCTTGATCTTTGACAAATGTTATCCAGATCGTGATCCTGAACAACATTCAAGAGGTTTTAGCCGTCGGTCGGACACCTTAGATAATGCAAACGCCGGCAGTACTGTAACCTTCGAACCTCATAACTCAAAATGTACTTAACGAAAAAATACTTTATTATAGTGTTTTGGAAAGCTCTTGAAATAAGCTATAAGAATACGCAATAAAAAATGGCGGGTTCCGTTTAAAAAAGTTTATTTAACATGGATCTGACCTTAAGGATATCTTCTTAAGGTCAAACAAGGTCACTATCTTCTTTCCCCCTTGAAACCTTAAAACTTTTGTCTGAAACTTTTTTTGAAAAAATTTCTCTTTTTCGAGATATTCGCGTGTATTAATTAAAATGGCCTACCCTGTATATAAAAGCTCTATTACATTTTTTCATAAATTTCTCATATGACATAGTTTTCTCGAATAGAATGAAGATATTTTTTACAATAGATCTATTATTTTATTTAGAATCAGTATCTTTAAGTGATAAACTCTATAATCAATGAATTCTGTTCCATTTTATTCTCATCATTCAATTTTCATATTAATGAATTTAAATGGAATTGTGTTTGACAGATATTTCGACGTTTCACACGAAAATGCTTTTCAACTGCTTGGCACAGATCCACATATAATCAAAGAACATGCAAATGATTTTAACTGCAAGTATCACAACTTTTAATCACTATCGATTAAAGTACTCTTTAATAAAACTTTTCATTAACTAATTAGCTTTTTCAGTCAATATTTTCAGTTAATTATAAAAAAAGAGCTTGATATCTATTTTAAAAAATCAAGTAACATACGGCTTTATGCGTTGATTTTTTTGTAATAAAAAAGTTCCAAAATAAATTTTTAATAAAATTTTATCTTTAAATAAAATTAGTTAACAAAATTTTCAATTAAACAAATAAAGATTTCTTTAAATCATTTATATTCTCGTTCGATTTATCAATTTATATAGAATTGTAGATAAGTCAAATACAAATTGTCTATTTTGCGTCAAATGTAAATTGTCTATTTCTTAAAAAATTTTTATGATATTTAGTATATATTAAAAAAATATTCTCGATTTTTGTGTAAAGTTATGGCTGCATCAATAAAATCATATGTTATGATAACACGACATTATTAATGTATGATATCTTATGATGAATAAAGCACATTACTTATACGCACTTATACAATTGACCGTACTAACGTAAATATTGCTTATCTTATAAAATATGTAAATAAATTCGCAAAATTGAATCGCAATTAGCTTTTAAGATTTTATGAAGGCCGCTTGATTAAATCGCTATATCCGCAGGGAATGTTGCAACGTTAGAAAGTAAGGAGAATGAGGGAAGTTCGCCGCAGAATGAATTATATTGAAAAAAGAGAGAGCTTTGTGAGAAATATCATAATTAATTAAAAGTTCCAGTGACACTCTGACCGTTCTTCTATTTACTCCCCTTGAAGCAGATTTACTCACAGTATACATATATACGCATTTTTTTCACACAAATACCAACAACGCAATACTTCCTTTTTACTACGTTGTACGTTAGTCAGACAATTTTCGTCGTCGCTGCAGTTTATCATTTTAACTTTACTTTAGTTATGTGGGTCATACACGAACATACGATTGAAACATAGGTACTAGCAAAAACTACAAAATTTCCAGTTGTGTAATTGTTCATTATGAAAGTAAGAAATTTAATAGCGAACAACTGTTTATTACTGCAAACATGAAATATGTATTTATGCTCGCAGGAAACGTATATATAATATATATTTTTTCATATTGTTCGTAATTGTTGCTTAATTTATTTTGTGCATTATGCTCCACGTGAATTTCATTAATTCAACATTTTCAAAAATATTATATTATATTAAGTTGAACAATTCTAGGATTAGTACTTATTAAACGCCTTAATAAAATTGCCAAATTAAAAAAATACTTACGTTTTACAATGACATATTTTACAATTTTGAGCGATAAAAATATACGTGCATTTTTCGATCTCAGTACGATTAAATCTTATGGTCACCGGATTTCGTCGTCATTCAAAGGGAGTGATAAGTGGACAGAGAGAAAGAATAAGAGAGAGCAGAAGGAACCTCGAAGATGGAAGACGTCCTGTTGCCCACACGTCGAGAGCGAGTGCACTCCAGTAAAGTATTATCTCGAGAAAAGAAGAATGGTAATCTTTCTTTCGCGCGCTTGCAGATCTTAGAACGCGAACATATAATGCGATTTAAATCGTGACAGAAGCCTTTGTATGTCAGTAATATTACAAATAAAAATTCAGGAAATGGAAGAAGATAAATGTGTATGTTATAATATGGAAATATGGAGACTGATATATTTCTAGAATTAGAAAAATCTCTGGATTATATCAAACGCGATTTTGTGTTTATCATTGGTTTACAAAGAAAATTAGATTATTTTAAAATTAATTTTTATTCTTTTTTACAAAACTTATTTCGCAATTGCGAATAATATATCTATATATCAAAATATATTATACGTTTGTGATATAGAACGTTTAAGATAAATTTCTTTTGTTTTCAATATAAAAAATAAGTGCATTTTGTATGTTTCGTCAATGTATTTGCTAGAAAAATTATCAACATATGGAATCTCTTATACATATAATATTCTTGAGCAAATAATTTGCTGTAATTAATCCTGGTGTCGACGTGAAAATTAGTCCGAGATCAAAGCACGTGTGATAACAACTTGCATGCAGTCCTTAAATATATTCGCACTAACTTTTCGTCGTTACGATCTCCCTGTATAACACTAATGAAAACTATACTGAAAGTTTGTCGCATACTGCTCAATAGGGAACACGTCTGCCAACAGAGATTCTGCTAGGTTAACTTAATTAAGCACGGCTGAATATCAAAGGTTAACGTGAGAACCTTATCACGTGTAAAAAAAAGACGAAAGGGTTACATTGAATTTAATGATTTTCCAAGGAAGTAGAGGCACAGTTTCAATTATACAAAGCACAATTCCACTTCAGTGGTCCGGAAGACAATTGCATTATCTAATAATTATTCTACGACTCTCTCTCTCTCTCTCTCTCTCTCTCTCTCTCTCTCTCACCCTTTTTCTTTTTCTGTTGTCTTTCCCTCTTATCTTTATTACTTTCGAAAACTTTGATATCTTTAGCGAATTTTCATTGTATTCATCCTTAAATTGATTTTAGCATTTGAAATCGAATATTGGTAATGATTGAACTGTTACTTGGTAAATGTAATTAAATAAACGATGTTGGATGCTCGTATCATTACGTATAATTAACTTAGTCTATAACGCATATTTATTTAGAATATAACGCCCGTTAGATTTTAATTACATCTGTGAATATATAGATAATTATAATAGCAGAGCAATATTGAAATTTCATTAATAAAAGAATGTTAAATAAAGAAATTAAATAATGTAATAAAATTGTTGCAATATCTATTGCGTATTTTATGCAAAATTCTTTTTAAAATTAAAAATATCAATCAGTGCATTATATGATTCTAATATTCAATAATTTAAACCTGACTAAATATTCAATGGTATAAAATCAGGCATTATATTACATCACTATTTTCTCTCCGTTTTTATTTAATTACATATTTGGCTAATTATATCGCTAATCACATATACGATAAATATGGTTAAGTATTGTATAGTTGAACTGTGTGTGTGTGTGTGATTTCTGTAAATGCAATAGATAATACATTTCCGAGTGTAAGGTAGAGAATTAGACAAAACGTTTTTCTTTGCATTTCTCTATTTTTAGATATCAA
The DNA here is from genome assembly GCF_001594055.1 of Mycetomoellerius zeteki. NCBI lineage: Eukaryota > Metazoa > Arthropoda > Insecta > Hymenoptera > Formicidae > Mycetomoellerius > Mycetomoellerius zeteki. The sequence goes on along the minus strand of NW_017257720.1, from coordinate 1,291,010 downwards.
AAAATATATAAATATTAATAGCAAAAAGTTAAAAGAAATGATATTAAAAGATTTTCGGATGAAAAAAAAAATAGAGACGTTTTATGTAATAAATATTTTTAATTATTCACGTAAACTTTAAAAAAGTTATAAATACTTAGAACTGTAAATAATATAGAACTGTATATGATTATTCTGCAACTTTCATAGCGTGCATTTTACGAGATGTATAACGCGATACATGTCTTGCTTCGAGAACTATAATATTAATCTGCATTACATTGACCTGAAGAGCTAAATATAGAGTGTGAGATTGATAGTGATTTTATGCATGCTAACAACTTTGAAAGTAATATGCAAAACGATCTCTTCTGAAACAAAGAAAGAGGCAATTATGAAGAAAAAAGGATCAACTGTCACTTTGCGTTGCAAAACTATGAGATATATAGTTATTATGTGCAATATAGTCTTATTAAATTTCATTAGATGATTAAATTTCATATATGCATAAACTTACCTCGAAACTAAGAAGCCCACTGTGATCCTGGTCCAAAGTATTAAAAACGTAATGAGCGTACTGGCTTGTATTGGCTGTAAAAACAAATATTTAAATTATTTCTTTACGTATAAATATATTTTTATATTATTTATTATAAATGTACTTTTATTGTTGTCGAAATAACAATTAGTTAAAAATAATGGAACATTACGTTCTATTAATAATACTATTAATAATAAAATAATTAACATGAGTACGATTCGGGGTATAATATTTGAGAAGCCCCCATATTATCATAGTAATTGTATCCATACATTATCTAACATATCAGTTTTAACATTTGTTTGTATATAATTATTGCTAGAAATAACTGAGTTTTTTCATGATTTAAGCCACATATAAATTATGGCATACGCAAAATACTTTCTAATTAAAAATTGAAGCAATTCAAATAGTATTTGATTCAAGATAAAGAATTTGTATTTCGTGAAGAGGAATTCGCATCAAATAAGCAATACTTGAATTTCTGCATTGGTTCGACATTATTGAAACCAGAGTACTTGTCGATATTGATTTCGTTAAGAAACAGAAGTGTACTTTTAATATAAAAGCATTTCAATCTGCCTATACATATATATATATTATATATATACACGCAAGGACTTAAACAAACTCTACAAAGTCCGTCGAATCTATAGATGACTCGTAAACTGAATATCCATCGATGTGTGTTAATAACTTCCAGTTGAAATAACATGAATACTTCAAATCTAAAGCGATGATTTATACAGGTCACATACACAGAAATGATCACATCATATATATCCGTACTGTGTCAATTGCAAATATCCCTTTTGCTATTCCCGATAAGATTTATTATATAATGATTTTACAAAGGGATTGGACAAAACATACTATTTTTTAAAGCAGCAATGTATTGCCGCCATTGTTCTAAATACAGCATGCATACAGCTGTTTCTAAGAAAGTAATTTTTAATTATGGATTTAATAATCCGTATTTGTTAAATGTTACAAAGATGTTACAAAGATGATACTACTAAAAATTTATGGTTCACTGTTTCTAAAAAAAACATCAAGCCATATTGTGTAAGTGTTATATTGAATGTCAAAATTTTTATTAGATAGCAAAAATTATTGAGTTAATAAATATTCTACTAGAAGGAAAGGATTTGAAATAATATTAATAGTATGTATTAAAAGGTCATAGCATACAAAAAACTTAAGCAGTAAAACGTAAGCAGTAAACGAATTGGCCAATCACAGTAAAGACTGTAAGGTTATAACTTAAGCAATAGCAAATCCAACATTAATTTCCTTACTGTCCGGGGAAAAATTGTTTCATATATAATATAATTATATATAATTATATATAAAATATGTCCATATAACATTTTTTCCCGGGTGCTTACGTCTTACTGTTTACATTTTTGTGGCCCTTACTATGTAAATACCAGTAATTGAAAAGTGTCTTATAATAAGAGAAATATTTCAGAATATTGCGGCAGAGAGATAAATGTCAAATTCTAATTTTCTATTTAAATAAGAATTTAAATGAGATCTAGATTTTCTAGGTTCTCATCAAAAGGATTCACTTGAAAATTTGTAGCAGTTCCCATTATCCTTCAGACATACTGAGTTACGTCATCGGGAGCTTATCACGAAAGACCGGGACATAAAGTACATTAACTCGTCTAAGTTCGGGAACGTTTGCGAACTACGTGCTCGTGGAAAACATTCTCACTCGTAGAGCAATGCGAAATTTGAAAATCAATTTTCTTCACCTGAAAGAGCTCATGGTTCATAACTCTTATTAAAATATAACTCTTATTAAAAATAAGTTAGTATATATTTATATTTTAACTAGTGTGTACAAAAGATATTGTAACATAATAAATTTAAGTTATATACACGGGAAGAACAATTTTGCTGAAGTATCTAAAAATTTCGCTAGATACAGATCTAAAAATAACTTTATTGAATCATCAAAATAATTACGTAGAAAACTCAAGTATTTTCAGACCTGTATCTAAATTTTTAAATACATTAACAAACCGTTCTTTCCGTGTAAAAATTTCTATTTTTTATTTGGTTTTTTATACAATATAATTAATACAAAATACTTAAAACAAATTGTATTTATATCTCCTTAAAAGTTAATCTTTAATTTTTTTATATAAAAGAGATTAATTATACTTCTACTACTAAGAGAAAATTATACTTCAATATAAATTGAATTATTTAATTTAATTGGAATTAAATAAATTTTAATGTTAGAATGCTTCTGACTCTCAGTATTTAAAGTGTGAATATTTAAAAATATCGGGCAAGTGAGAGTACTCCGTAATAATTATTGCGTATTCTTTTTTACAAAGTTCATGTATTTCCTTTAATGCTTACATAAATTTTTAAATATTCTCACTTTCAATAAATTTTATTTGCATGATACAAAAATATTTATTTTTTAATACAAATGTATAATTAAGATAATTCTATTGCACGTCAATGTTAAGGAAGATAAGCCGTACTTTGCGAACACAACTACTATCGGAACGTCCTCGGAGAATTGCGAAGTTGCAATCTCCGGGTGAAGGGTCACGTATTTCACACCTTGAGTCATATATACGTACAAATCCTGCATGCATAACGTATAAAGTTATGGTCGATCGTGTGTATGCACACATACATATACACACACATACACATATGTATATAGTTGAACAAAAATAAAGAGCTATTTAAGACAATACATAATATGTTTGAAGTTATCTCTGATCGTTAAGAGAATATTCTTCATACAAGAAAAAAATACAAGATATCAAATACAATAAGACTATACTAATTTCTAAATTTTTATACGATTATATTTTCGCGATTTAAAGTATGTTGTCCCTAATCATTCTTACACAAATGTTACTATTATACAAATTATGTTTTATTATAATATTGTTAATTCCTACATATGCACATAATGTTTTAGAAAGAGATAGAATAAATTCTCATATGGTATTAAATTTATTTTCAGATATATTTTAGCTATTTCTTCATACATACATACATACATATACATATATGTATGTCTTCTATATTGTAGAACATGTATACATATAGGTACGCAAATCTCAAGACGTAAGTAAGAGATGTATTATTTTGAAAATACATCGAGCAAGCACAGGAAGCAAGCGAATTGCTCTGCTTCTGTTTGAACTAACGAATACGAATCGTGAATCGTTATCTCGGTGGAGTAAGATTTATCGCGATGCCATAATTCACTTATTCGACTTTTGACTGTCGAGGCAGATCTCCGTAATGTTCCTTTATTGCGCCGACCCCGTATTCGATATCAGAGGTATAAATTTTACGCGTTGAACTGCACGCGCAAGTTTCGACTACCCTCTTGGGTTTTGCCGGAAGGGTTTTAGATAAGTATAAACATGTCTACTTCTGATAAAAGACTGGGCGCTAAGAAAAGTCCCCTCGACCATTTATTTCGATAACTTTTATGACTACTTCTTAAAATAATTCCTTTTGGAGATTTCTCTTATAAAAAGCACATTATAAATACACGAGAGATAAAGAGAGAAGAGACTATAATTTTTATAATTTTAAAGACACGATAGATAATATTTATTATATATTTTGTATGTGCAATAAAACTCACAGTTTAGAACTATTTCGATTTTTCTTCTTTAAAATAAAAACACATAGCTTACAAAAGTTTCGGTGGGCAAACTATTTAAAGCAGCATTACAAATAGGGGGCTAATTGAAACCTTTAATTTAATGACCATGCTGCTGTTCTGTATTGTCCTTGCTTGCCCAACTGCTCGATTTATATTTAATTAACAAAGCGCAATAAATAAATCGGCGACATGTTCCTTCTCCAATTTAAAAGAAGTGAAAAGTGTTTTAGTTGTATACTTTGTTCTTCTTTTTTTAAAAGAAAAATTTTATGAGTACAGAGAAAATTTGTAAATAACATATTTTCTAAGAAATATTGTTGATATTCTTCCATAAAAGTTTTGGGTAGTATCGTATTTATCTCTCTTGTCGGTACAATGCTTTCCGGTAAAGGGAACCATAAATTGTAAAATAGTAGGCGTTGAAGATAGACGGATACCTGAACTGTCGTCTATTCGGAGATCTTTTTTCAAGGATTTTGAGCTTGATCGCTCGTAAATTTACGATCGACCCTCCTGTTACGTCAGGCGGCAAACAAATCATGATATCAATCGATGTTATGCCTGCGGGTATGAAATTCGGCTTTTTGTTGACGGTAGGGAGCTTTAAACATCTTACGCTATTGTGGAGCAATTTTTTTGTTCCTTTTACAATTGCTCTGAAAAGTTTAGGGTTTCGTTTCATATTGACATTATAAATTAGTTTTCGAAATCATTTTAATTTTTAATAAAATAAAAAAAATTGAAGAATATCGGACTAAATCAAATTGCCGTATAACAACAAATTATTCCCCTACAGCACAAAGTTGTACAAAAGTTGCAGCAACACTGCTGCAACATTGCATGTTACAGCAATATTGCACATATTTTGCAGCGATATTGCTGCAAATTCTGTGCTGTATGGGTTTTAATTAATTAAACAAACAATTTGCTAATCGTGAAAGAATCTATAACAAATATTTAGTAGTTGTCATATTTAATGTTTTCATATCATAATGAAGTTAATCGATTTTAGTTAAAATGCGATGCGACAGGTATAGCTTCCGAAAATGCGAATTTCATCGTATTAATGCGCGGAACGCGCGTAGTCATGGATAACCGTATCTCTCACGCGGATGGATAAAAGCGAACATTTGAAACGCAGTGCCACTTTGATCTGGGGAGTTCGTTGCCATGGCTACTGCAACCGCGTTCAGTGAAGGGTCGCAGTTATCCTAGTTGTTGGATTGTTCTCTTTCTGATGCTTTTCGACGCATCCCCAATGCTGCCGTCGCACCGAGGAAATTTAAATGCGAATAAATGCGCGGCGAATAAATAAACCGAACGCTATATTTATCGTCGTTCTTTTGGTAAGATAAACATCTCTTTGGTTTCCGAGAAATTCTTTCGCATTAGAGAAAAATCTTTGTATTTGTTAAAGACACACGTATTTGGAAAGAATAATGTGTCAGAGTATAACCACAAATGTAAGTAATAAGTGTTATATATTATTTTTTGTAGATTATTTGATGTTCTCAAAATATGACTTTCTACAATAATCAGAAATATACGCGTATTTAGTTAAAATACTGAGATACATCATAAAATGTCATCCTCATATGGCATCTGTTTCGTGACACAATATATAGCCGCATTTTTTGTAAGAGAAAAATTCCATTCAGCTGGCTCGAAAGAAACTCGCATACCACGTAAAAATATGATACTATTACTTTCTTTTCCATTAGAGTTTTAAACGGTGAAATGTATGTAGTAGCTAGCTAAATAATCTCTCTTATTTATTAAAAACTAGAACAATAAAAAATAGTATTTAATAGTTAAAAAATTTTATATTAATATTCAATTATTATATTATTATTAAAAAAGACTTATCATTTTCTGTAATATGTAATAATTGCTACAATAAAAAAATTATTACTTTTAAAATCTGATCTCACCTCCTTGGGGAAAAAATTGCGAATAGATGCACTTGAAAGTATCTTCCCTGACGACTCCCGTAGGACATTCAGCCTTGAAGCCGCGATATATCCTCTTCAGTTCAGCCTCTGTGAATCTGGTCGCTCGACAAAGACTCGCTAAGGAGTCTGGCCTGTATCTCGGTGTTTGCTCTTCCTCGTATTCCGAGTCTGCGAAATAAAAGCAGAATCTGTGTTAATCATGGAACAGAAATCGGCAAATTCCGTTCATGTATCGCGAATTCGTTGGACCGATAGAAAGCTTTAACAAGATTAAAGAACTTTGCTGAAAGCTTAAGACGGAATGCTACGTTTTACCGAGATCTTGGCAGCAGATACGAGTAGCTATTAGTGTGATATTTATAAAATGAACGAAGAAGCTATCAAATACGAAAAATCTATGCTGTTTTAAAACATTTATATAAATACTTTCGAACAATAACATTTTTCTTTAATCTTTTAAATTATTAAAATGATATAGTAAAAATTAACCTTTTCATTTATTCTTAACTAATATTAATCACATTAGAGGAAAGAGTTTTTTTTAAAGATTTTTAAGTAGCACTAAATGTGTGTGTGTGTGTATTGTGCGTGCGTGCCTACACTGAAAAAAATGCATGTAATTTTACATGGAAATTACATGTTCGTGACTAGAAAATTGTCTAAATATAATTGGAAATTTACAATTTCCAGTAAATTTCCAAGCATATTTATGTAATTTAGATAATTTTCCAATCGTATACATGTAATTTCCATGTAAAATTACATGCATTTTTTTCAGTGTATGTCACAAATACATACATAGATATAAAAAATAAAAATAAATATACAGTTTCATAATACATGTAAAATAAACTATAAATATTTATAATCTATTGCTGTCAATATGAGAATTGAGTATGTAAAGCTTGTGAAATAATCCTGAATCGACATACCTATCTTTTTCATACGATATTGCTACACCAAAATCCGATAAAACTTGACATCACTTTCCTGCTATTATTTCGGTTCTTTTTTTTCAATGTGCGGTACATCAATCGATGTGGGTATATGAAGCCCGGATTCGACGACACATTGCAGTTGCGAATAGAAACCTGAGATTGAATTGCAAGATTCAAACTCACGTGTGATATTGCAATCGTCCGCAGCGTTATATCACACGAAAATTTTGCATCCCGTAATTGATTCTCCGTAAAAGATTCTAATATCTTATTGTTCATTATTTATTTCAAATTTAAAAAATATACATTTAATGTAAAATAAATTTCGAAATTATAATTTACACTTACGAAAATAATTCATAATTTCAAAAATGCATCGAGTACACTGTGCGTGCAGAAGCTGTATCTGATTTTGGTGTCTATTAAAGTTTAACAGTATTTATTTTAACTTTATTTATGATTAAATTTCAGAACAAAGTATTTAAAATAATAGCTTGTTATCTAAAGGTAAATTCGTAAATTTCATAATATTTTGTATTGGAATTTTGGCTATTAACTGTTAAATAATCACACCGATTTTTTGTATACATTATTTGAATTGATGTCTACGAGGATAACGAAATGTATAGATCGCGAATGTACTGCAATCTATAAAATTCCATAGAATATGTGAATGGCGGTGGTGCATTGCTATGCCTTATTTCCCATGGGACAGTCCTTTTTATTCCTGAAAAAGACCGTCGAACTTTTAAGAAACCTGAATGTAGAATGACCTTCGGTGCAGTAAAGCACAGCGTTTATGAGACCGGTACTGGAGCGAGATACGAGCAGCCATGATGTGCCGAAGAGATTTTGTAAAAATTGCTCTTCCTTGTAGTTTGAAAGCCATCCGTTCTATATCTCATGTATGGTTCATGTAATATTTATGAGATTTTATTCAACGTCGTGACGTTGTGAGATCAAAGATGAGGTGAATTTTCGAATCGCTTGTCAACCTGGCAATCGAAGCAGTATATGACGGATTTGCAAACTATATTTCACAGATATTGCTGTCACTAAAGAATTGCGTTAATATTAGAATGTAAAATTCGTGCATTTCATTTTTATTTTACCACAAAAAAGTCCAAATAAAAAATTTTTATGCTTATCTGCCGAGGTATCTAGGGAAAAATATATGAATTCTTTGATAAAATGAGGACAATGAATGTATGCTCTGCAGGAGAATGAAATAGCATATATGTACATTCATTTCTTCTAAAATAATTTAAATTCTAGGATCACATTTACAAGAAAAAATTTTATAATACAAAAAGACGTTGCTCGTACAATGTATAATTCATTTAATTTATAAGAAATACAAGTATCATTATAAATTTGCAATATTATAAAGGATCATAAAAATCAATATAGTGTATCAATTTCAGCAAGGCTTTAAAAATTAAGTGTTAAAAGAACATTCCCAAGTAAAAATTTGTCATATAAGAAAACATATAGGTACAAACATATATAAAAAAATATAATTATATACGAAAATATATAATTATGTTTACGAACTGTATTTTTTGTAAAAGAAACAATACAGAAACAATCCTTTTAATTATCTTATGTTTTCTCATTTTACTATCGTTATTTTTTTGTAACAATAATTCTACAAAAGTATATGTATAATCAAATTTTGTATACAATTATATATTTTTATATATGTTTATATATGTTCTTAGAAAAAATTTTATTGGAATTGTTAGACTTATGTAATAAAAATATTTTGCATTACATGCATTGCCTTCTCAAAACAAAAAAAATGTATTGAATTAGCAATTCAATCTTCTCGTGTCAATTTTTAAAAAAATATTAACTATTTAAGTTAAAAGAAAGAGAAACTAAAAAATATTCTATTGTTTAAATAAAGCAATTTTTCAATAAGCAATTAATTGTTAAAATGTACATTCAAATAGAATTTAGAAATTGAATAAACAGAATATAATAGTCTTTTTGTAATGTCGTTAAAATAGCATTGTTAGACTGATACGATAAAAATATTTTGTATTGTATTTTTAAACAGAAAACAAATTTTCGTTATTTCATCCTCCGATATAAGCGACCTGAATGAAGTGATTTGACAATAAATCCCTTCCACGCAGTGAAATACTGCCGCGCACAAAAGTGCACAGTGGAAATCGAAACATATCGTGCATACGATACCCTACTCTCATACAGCATAGAAGATCAGGGTGGAAAGAGAGATTTTTGTACTGCTCCCACACATGGAAGCTTACGTTATGTTTCCCACAAGAGAGGTTACAGAAGTTGGAAGGTGGGAAAGTAATCCAGTGTTGGAATTTAAATCGAATCGTCTTGTTCCGACAGCACTGGATTTCTCAGATTCGATCTACAGACAAATGTGACGCATGAAATAAAGGGCAAAAACGAGACACATTGAAAATTGGTGCGAAATTCTCTCGCGAGGGGAACGATAACAAATGCTCGGAAAGAGAACATCTGGTATGTATTTGTATTATACAACTTCAGTAATTTCGTTGAGAATTTATGACAGCATGGAATCAGTTAAGAAGAATACATTTGCATCATTGAAGAGAATTTTGCAAATTTCCACTGAATCGTTGGGTATGTTTTTAAAAACAAGTATTTTCTCAATATCGGAAAAATTTATAACTTGAATCATTATGTAGTAGTTACACTACAATTTATTATATTATAACTCATAAATATTTAACACAATAAGGACCATACAACATGGTATGAAATAATAACAATTTTTAATTTAATATAAAGAAATCTTTCTCTTCATCGCGCGCATTCAACAACATGGTTCCAGAGAATTCTAGATATTATTTCTCTACTATTTTCTCCAAAAACATCACAGAAAGAAAAAGACTTCAAATTTAATCTAGACGAGGTTGTTTCTGTACTCTTCTGCTTTTTCGTGTCATATGCTCTTTAAGCAAAAGGCCGTTTGACCGAGCGTAAATAGGGTCAACGGCGAGGCAACATCCGTTCGACCCTATGTCTCATTCCGGATGATGGTCTAGAAGAGATGGAGACCGAATTGTGGACTTCGATGGTTCCTCTTTTCGAGATATTGGATCTGTGCGAAGGATGAAAGGCATTCCTCGCGGAATGCATCCGTTGCCGTTGGATAGGCAGGATGCACATCGGTCTCCGATTCTTGATGAAAGGCTGAACTATTGGAGTTTCCGTCAATGTGTTCATCGACAATAATCCCGCAGGAATCTATTACGCTAGCAAATGGATGATATTCAGATGTTTGTAAATGATTCTAGAGATGCCGATAGGTCGATATGCGTTTCCTTTATAAATTATGTGATTCTGGTGAATGGTTTAAAGATATAAATAATGCGCGAAATAAATAAAATAGAAATAAGCCAATAAATTATGAGAATACCTATTATTCAATTATGTTTCTTAAAACAGATAACAAAACATCTTGGATTTAAAGAAACATTTTAATCCTGCTGTTTTATTCTTACACATTAGAATTTGTAAAAAATGAATAATCGTAAATCGTTCCAACATTCAGGTTTTTCGGGATGAGCGAAATGTGATTTCACATAATCAGATTAATTTCATGCGCCTTGCGCATCATCTCATATAGCCTTGCCTTTTTTCAATTGGTCATATCGAAATGTAATTATTGTTAAGCAGAAATTTTATTGAATTTTCATGGACGTTTTGTTATTAATGTGTGTTTATAATAAATAAAAATTTTGATAAATGGAAAATTTATTACTTTATATGTCATTTCTGTTTTTAATTTTAATAAATTATTATCATTTTTACTATAAAAATGAATTATATTCTGCAATACATTATTTGATATATAATTTTAAATATAATCTTTATTTTTTCATATAAAACATAACATAAATGAAAATAAATGTACGTAAGTTAACGTCTCAGTGTTTGGACATGTACCTATGTCCGGACACTTACACAAAATTTATTATTATTAATCTCAAATGCTTTTTTTATTACAGTATACCGGCTTGTCCGGCCACTGGTACATTGACGCATTCTATTATTTATTTAAATATTTTAATTAATAATTGTTATAAGTTATAATTGTTATAAGTTCAAATAATTTTTCCTTGTTTAAGGCCCAGTTTCACAACTCACGGTTAACTCTTAACCCAGGTTCAACTTGTTTCTTATCTCTTTCCAATTTTAAAATTAGTATAAGAGACAATGATGAATAAGTTGAACCTCGGTTAAGAGTTAACCATGAATTGTGGAATTGGGCCTAAGGGAGTCTTGAGTTTTCAAATGAATACAAATATTTATATTAAAAATCTTTTTGATATTATAAATTGTATTATTTATCAGAACCTAACGCTTAAATGTCCGGCTACTGGGACATTTACCTTATTTAAAACTGCAAAAAATTTTCTCCGTAAGAAATATGAGCAAGTAAAATATTGGTAAGTACATGTTATATTTCGTAAATAAAAATATTTGCAAAAATAATTAATTTAGAAACAACGTAGTTTTCTTATTATAACATCTTTCATAAATATAAAAAGACCGTAACATTTTAATTTTATCTTAACAAAATGTTTATATATGCATAAAATTTATATAACAAAATTTTATTTTTATTAATTTTTTATTATTAATATTATTTTTTATTCAAGATATTTTTCATTTCAAATTCCATTGAATGATTTTAAAGATATGAATAGCTTTCTTTATGATTAATTAACTATGTTCATATGCTAAAATTTTTTTCCAAGCAATGAATTCAGTGCTTATTGAGAATGCTCACAGTGCTCAGCTAACAATGTACGTGACTATGATCATTTTATATTGCAGAACCATTCTATCGTTTCGCCGTTTTCGCTGCAATATATTTTATTTTACCTCATTCAAATGCAACCGCGATCAAACAAAACTTCAATTAATACATACATGGTTGAGTGTAATATAAACCGTACATCGTTTAATATTTGATTGAATATAGTTGTATGATCTAAAATATAAATACAGTATTAGCATATTGGAATCACATGCTTAAATATATGAATTAAAATATTAAAATAAATGAAAGATATTGATTCTCTATACCATTTTTTCAAGACTAATAAACTAATAAAATAATATAAGATTATCTATAAGATATTATAAGAAAACCTGGGAAAAAATGTTTCATATATAAATTATATATAATTATATAAAATTATATAAAATTATATACAATTAGATATAAAATATTGACATATTTTATATACAATTATATACACGGAGAAAATTTTATATTTAAAATTAATGTGGTAAAAGCTGCGAATCATCATGTAATTATAAGTTTAAATGTTATATTATACATTTTTTAAAAATAATATAACGTAATTTTTACACTTTTTTATAGTAAAAATTTTTTATTACAAAATCAAAACTTGTCGAATAAAAATTAATATTGTAAAGATAATAAAAAATATATACCTAGCAAATTTGTTTGCGTACCATAGTAAAAATTAATTCTTTTCATGGCTTAAGCACTGGTTTAACAAAAATTACTTCATTTATGTGATAAAATTAGTATTACTATAGTAAAAGTTATGTTATCGGAACATTGTTGTGAGGGTCCATCCAAAAATACAAGACATATAAGTAAAATGTAATTTAAAATTTTATTAAAACTTAATATAAAATTTCTCCGTGTATAATTGTATACAAAATATGTCCATATGTATAACATTTTTTTCCCAGATAGAGAAACTATGATGGTTTTGGGCAACAGTTTTTTACGATTTCGATAATGTATTTTGGTAATACAGCTTTGTAACTACATCATACGTACACTACATCAGTAATTTATTTATTTAACTGTTGTCATAATAGGTATATAAATGTGTACAAATATAATAATTATTAATACGATTTACGTGCACAGGACATTAATGTATATTATAAGCTTCAGTTGAATATAATTTGTTTAATATGGTGCTTGCATTTATTGCGTGAAAATATATAACTTTTATATATATATATTTTCTGCATAAATGCAAGAATTGTTTTTGCGTTCAACTATTATTGATCTAAATTATGAAAATATAAAATAAATACAAATAATTTCTTACATCTTAATTTTTATAATGTTCTTCAAAATCTAAGTCCTTTTTAAATTTTCATTTAAAAAAATATATTTTAATAGAGATAAGAGTAAAAAAATATATTAATTTCATGCATATTATATTGAACATTATATCAATGTACTATGCACAATGTAAAAAAAATTAATTAAAAATTATCAGGTTAATCAATTAACTAAAATTCAAATATGTGTAATACATATACTGAGCCCGTTTCTACAATACTGATCTGATAAATGCGTCGTTTCAATAAAGATATGGTTCAGAGCAATCGACAGATAACAAATGCAAGGTAAGCATTTGCCAACGGTATTTCGCTGTCCTTCGCATTGATACGTCACATGGATGACGACGTTGGTTCCAGATATTTCCCTCATAAATTTGTGTTTGTGAAAATGTAATTTGCGGATGAAACCGCATCTGGACTGTATGAATTTTCATGAAGTTGGCAACCTCGAATCCCCAGGATACGTTGCGCGGATATTCCGTCAGTCTCCAGAGTATTGCGTGATGAAAGTACGCCTTTGGCGATTACGTGATATGTGAAACAATAGCAGAAGTCATAAGTTGACTGTGAAGCTACTTGCCATGTATAATAATATAAATATAAATATTCGATAAATTTGAGAAATTTCAATTCAGTTAGCAATATTTTTCATTTAACAGTATCCTTGAATATAATACGTCGCCTCAAGCTATGAGCCATTTTTGATATGTTCAAATGAATACTATACAAAATAGATATATAAAAATTGAAGACATTGTGTGAAAGAGCTCCTACATATCCTCCAAAGTCTAAATTATATAACTTCAACATACAACAGTTAATCATTTATATACAATTTTCACTATTTTATGCGCATAATAAATAATTATGCGCCATATTTTTAAACGTGTTGCCTAAAATTTTTTAAAATGTATTCTTAGAATTACCAATCATTATGTTAAAGATATATTATTCCGATTTAATCGGAAAAACTGATTATTTCATATAAAATTTACATTTATATACACTTTAGAAAATGTCGGTGTCATTTTAATACCGATGGTGTGGAATTTGACACCAATATGGATGTCTATATAATTCTCACCATGTTGGTGTAAAATCAACATCGTTTGTTCGGTGTGAACAATTCGCATTGTTGCGATGTGAATTTCCACACAGAAAACGGTGTTGATTTTCACACAGAAAACAAATTTTTTCACGTTAAAGTATTTAACCTTAATAAGCATTATTACAATCGATTATGTCAAACGCTTTTTCGACACTGCACTACGAACACACTGATTATCAAGAATACCGTTGTTAACTTGATACGAAAATGCCAAGGATGACGAAAATTCACACACTTTTCTAGTGTTTTCCGTATTCTCTCGACGTTAAAGATGTCTGGACGATTTGGCGCAAACGTCAGACAAAAGACACGAACTAATGTAACCTCAAACGCTGTAGCAATTGGTCCTTTGAAGTTACGTGTGACGCAGTCACACTGCACGGTGCGAAAACAAACAATGCCGCATTAAAATTTGGCATTGCGTTTATCATGTGTATAATTATATTGGTGTGAATTTTAACATCAAGATTCACCGTATCTTGGTGTTAAAATTCACACCAAATTATTTAACCACATGGATGTGGTGAAATTTCACACCGCTATTTTTTAGAACTTATATATATATATATAAATTTAAATTTTATATAGAGTATATTATATGTATATATATATATATATATGTATAAATGTTTTATAATAATATTATTGAAGTTTAAAAATATATTTCAAAATATGTACGTGTGAATGATGTAAAAATCACTTTTCATTTCATTAATAGAAAACTGATGAATTAATCAATATAAGATTGTTAATTTTGCTCCAGTTTATTAAATCTGAGTAAGATTGATAAAAAAAATGTAATTTAATGAGAAGTAAGCAAACTACGTAGGTACAGGTATCATGCAATATAGATGGACCAGTAAAACACGTGAATAGCGTGCAGTGTTGGTTAAAGTGTCAGGAAAACCCTGGAGGCTTTCACGTTTCACGAACAAGTATGTGAGTCGCTCTTTTACTGGCTGTCCAATAGAAAACAGCATATAAGATATACTGACATCGGTTCATCGAATATACTCTACGTTTATAAAACGTAAAATGTTATTCTCTCTCCCCTATGATTTTTGATTCTTGATTCATCCGAAAAAAGAAAAGTCACTTCTTTTATAACATTTTTACATATGCGCATATAGAATTGTCTCATTTTATCGCTGCCGGGTATATCCGTTTATATTAATAATTTTATACGTAATATTACGACCTTTGTACACTTAAAATATAAAATGTAATTGAACGAATGGTTTAATGCACCTATCAAACATTTTTTAAATTAATCTCATAGCTATCATATTGAAGAGTATATCATTTTAATTTCATTCGAAAAAGAAGATATGAGTAATACGAAATATATTAAGTATCTATCTCTCTAAATTTCTTGAAGTGAAATCTCACTCTAAAAGAGTGAAAATATTACTATTGAAAAAGAACGAAAACATTTGTACTCTTGAATAAGAGTAGCAGATTTTCACTCTTTTTTTTGAGATTTCACTCTTTTGAAGCGAGATTCTTTCCAAAAAGGGAATGAGATTTCTCTCCAAAGGAGAGAAATCTCATTCTAAAAGAGTGAAAATCTGCCATTCTTGAATAACATCTTATTCAAGAGTGCAAAAATTTTCAGCATTGATATATGTATCTATTTATATCAGTGATTTTTAGTTAATAAATATTCAACAAAAAATTCGTTTCTTGTATGAAGTATAACAACGATTTTCTCTATTATACATTAATAAATCTGGGATAAATATACCTAGGGCGAACTTGACGCCGGTCCAGGCTTGCCTCACGTAGTTGATTAACCTCCTGTAGAGAGGCCTTGGTGGTCTCTTGGTGGAAGTCCCCTCCTCACCGCTGTCGTTATCCAGCGTTCCCGGCGGCGGGCCTACGCCCGATAGGGTGCCAGCTTGATTCCTCTTGCCGAGGATGTTCACGACCTCCCGCAGCCCAGGCGCAACGCCCTGCAGTCCTGGTGCGTAATTCGCGGGGGCGACGCCGGAACCAAAGAGGTTCGCGCCGCCCCCGCGACCTCTGCCACGTCCACGACTTGCGCGACTCCAGACAGTACTACTGCCTTCGAAAGTTTACGATGTAATCAGATTTTGACTACTATGACTTAGCAGTCCATACTTTTTACATAAATAAGAAATCGAACAGCATCAAGCTGATTGGATGTTCCATTTTTATAGATACTCGCTACATTTAGTCATCAAAATGACACGTTTATAAGAAATTTAAATTTCTTAAAATGTTATTGTTCTTTCTTGCAATTTAAAGACCATTTTAAATAAAGGAAATCTGAATTATTTTAACAATACGGAATTGTTCTTGAGTTACAATTTTCGAGTTCAAAAAGTTCATGACATATCAAATGACGAAGGCAGATTGTGTTACGACGTAATATATGGACGTTCTCAAGAGTGCTGTTTGTTTTAAAAATATAACACGAATATTATATATCATGTGTAGATAATTAACGAGGACATTGGAGAATTTTTAATTTTCAAAGATAAATTTAAAATATAAAATATTATTTATAATAACAAATTTAAAAATTACTCAAACAAATATTAATAGAGGTAATGTAATCTTTTAATTAAAAATATTAAAATTTATTTAATTAAAAAGTGGAAATTAAAGATGTCATTTAAGAAATAAACATAATGTTATATGAAATATAAAAAAAGACTATTATCCGATTTAATATAATAATAATACTGCTAAATTTAATTTTAATATATAATTTTAACTTCAATTAACATCAAATATTAAAGTTTTATGGTATCGAATGAAAATAATATTTATAAAACCATAAAATTTAAAATATTTTTGTTTTTTTCAATGTGTAAAATATTATTTTTCACATTTACTTGCAGTATTCGATTTCTATTCTTCAGTTATAATGAAACGCCGTAATACCTTGGCGCTTTTTATAGGAGGGGAGCCCCACCACGGGGCCGCAACCCCCCGCGGATCCTGCGACAGAAGAGCTGATGGTGGCAAGACAGGGAACACCCCGACCGCCACCCGTTCGACGTTCCAAATCACGACGTCTGCTACCTCCTCCGCCTCCACTGCCACCGCCACCCCCGGCGGACAACACCACGACGGACCCAGAGGTACGTTTGCGTGGCCCTCTTTCCGCGGAGTCCCTTCTTATCGACGAAGGTCCCGCTCGTTTACGCCGCCGGAGTCGCCACAGACTTCCACGGGAAATTCTGCAAGGCATTTCGTAGGGTCGTCACCCTAGTAGCTAGGGCCTAGCTCGCGTATCATTTTTTTTTCGTTTATCAATAAAACTTCTACTTCTTTACACACATCAGTTACGTTTCTCTTTTTTTTACGAGTAAATTTACTTCTGCTGTAATTTTACGTGATATAGAATTGTTATAACTTGTTATAATTTTATATAAATATACGCTGTTTCAACATAAGCATTTTTAAAAAATAATATATTATACAGAATTTTTGTTCGTTTTAGTGACTCCCGGTGCAGTCGATTTCTCAATAGAAGCTGTACATATGGACGTGCGGTGTCAGCGAATTTTCTTGCTTTTTCTGCGCTTCCGTCTGCTTTTACCAGAAGCGGACTTTCCGGTCAGATACACCTGCACTCTCGAAATTTGCGGCAAATGGTCGACAATTTACAAAAATCGCAATTTAGAACGGAAGAAGCTTTCTATGCTTTTACTCACTACAATTTTAATGCATGATCTTTTTTTTACTGAAAAAAGCTTCTTGTTTAAAGTAAAAATTTCGAATTATATGCAATTAGAGGAGAGTTGCTAAATGCATACCAGTCGCCTAAATCATACCTTATCAATATTTTATATTATTAATATTTTATATTATTATTTTACATTATTATTGCTTAATATAAATAATATTTAGTAACAAAAATATGAAAATAAATGAGTAATATAGACAAAAATTTAACGTGTTACTTTTAGTTTTGTATGTATAAACAGCACTTTAAAAATCATGTACAACTGATGTTAATTTATGATCGATTTATATAATTAATAATATAATCATATATGTATACAATTTTAATCTGAATTTTTATTCATAAAAGAAGGGGGGGAGGGCATATTATAAAATATTTTATAATGATTGTGTGTATATATGCATATTTGTAATTATTAGAAATAATAAATAAATATTTTTATAAAATCTATCATTTTCTTAAATGGTACTATCACAAGATGAGACTGATAATTAATAGTAAAACTGATAATAATTAATATAAATACAAATCGCAAAAAAATTTTTAATCATTTTCATTCATAAATTCGATACTTTCAAAACAAATATGATTTTGAAGATAAGTCATACAAATTAATTTGGTAAAAAGTTTAATATATAATAATAGATGAAATATCAAGACACAGTTTCCAATATTTGCGTATAAATCAATGTCAAGTGGAAAATATAATAAAAAAGTTTAAGTGGTACGTATTTGGCAACTCTTTCCTTCTAAAATTACATTACTTAGCAACTAGCTGATGTATAGTTATGGCTTGATGGTTATTGACGGATCTGCCAATATCTTATCAAAATGATATTATGAAGTTCAACAAGTACATCTGCACAAGTATATGTATCTAATTATTGAAGAGATTTAAATTAAATAAATATGTGTTGTTTAAAGAAAGATTTTTTTCTGAAAATTCTACTAATGCTCACCCTAACACTTCTTCCAACACTTCAAACACGTCGCCTATTTCTTTCAGAAATAAGAGATTAAAATCAATTCTCACGATAGAACATCCGTGGATTAGATTGCGGTGACCCACAATTTATTTGGTAGATCGACAAATTTATTCATTGAATAATATGCGGGCTTTCCCTGACTTGCTTTTTGTCGCACAGAATGCAATAAACCTTTTTCGCATTCAGGACTTAGGGCGTTGGCGTTAAGCCCTGGACGAGATCATAATGCTTGTTCTCGAAAGACGTAGTTGGTTAGTGTGTTGTGAATTCGGTTGTGTTAGTATCTGAAACAGGCAAAGAAGAAATACATGCATTAGTTGTGTCTGTGAATAAAATTTGCTGAATGACAACACGTAGGTTGCGTAAGAAAAAACAGAGATTAAATAAAAAAAGAATAAAAAAGATGTAATTTTAGAATGTAATAAAATTAATACTTATTATGTATTAAAAGCACACGCGATGAATTTCTGCTCACAGTGGAAAATGAAGATAATGACAAATTATTTAATCTTAAAAGATATCATTAAATTTCATTTTATGAGCTAATTATTAAAATTTTTTAAACTAATCTTATTGAAAAATATAAATAGAGTTACTTTTGGAAAAGATTTCTTCAATAAAGGATGCGCTGTGACTTTCTCCTGTGAAGTTCTTGCTGTACATATTTGACGCGAAAGCGTATCGCGTTTTTAGATTTGAATTAGTTATAAAAATGTATTTTAAAATATGAAAATAACTTTGGAGAAAGGAGAGTGAAAGTACAAGCATATGAAAAGATACAATATATTTTTATTATATCTAAACAGTAGATTTGTCTATTTATACACATGTGTGTCCAATTCCAACTTCTAAAATTTTCCAAAAGTCACATGAGTTTGATTGTGTCGGGAATACGGCTCTCTATTATTTTCCCAAGAAATTTGGCGAAGTTAAATTTCATAAAAATAGGGCGATTTAAAATTTTAAGGAGTACAAGTCAGTGGCGGATTTACGTATTTTTTTACCCTAGGCCCTGTACTTCTTGGTGTCCCTTTCAGATAAATGAATAATAAAAAAAAAAGTATCGAAAGGTATCACTTTTTCATCAAAACGTCAAGATTTTATTTTTGTGCGCCAAAGCACTACTTCAAAGTGCCATATTGGCAAAAATGCGTCATAATTGGCAATCCTGCACAAATATAAAATTAATTTTTCATTTGTTCTTTTTCGAAGAATTCTGTACCAGTTCTGAACTAGTGCAATATGTTAGAATGAAACAAACTGTACCTGTCTCACTCTAACTTACTGCATCAGTGTACACCAGTTCAGAATTTGATGAGGAAAAAGAAAAGGTTTTTTAATTTTGGTGGCGCTCCTGTGCCCCTAGAAAGATAGCGCCCCTAGACCCGGGCCTCTAGAGACACTATAATAAGAGACTGGCATAGATGGGCTAATTTTTGATTGGCTGGATATGAAATGGCAGAAGCCAATCAAAAGTCGTGCTGGTAATAGATGATAGTATAGCCCGAATTCTGATTGGCTTCTGCTTTCCTACTTTTTCTGCTTTTCCGTCCTAGTTGCGAATGCGTCCTATAACTTATCGTCCTGTGAACGCCATTTTCTATCCAACTAGAACTTATGCCAGTCTTTTATTATAGTGTCTCTACGGGTCTTGTGGGCCTCTGTCTAAATTCGCCATTGGTACAAGTAGCGTGTTTTTAAGGTATTTTAAGGTCAAATATAATTACATATTCACATGTACACACATAGAATAAATTTAAAAAATATTAATGTAATTCGTTTAATTTATGTTCAATACAAAATTCATTTATCGCGAAAAAAGTTGCATCTGTATGTTTGTACCACGTTCATTTGTGCGCGCACGTATGTGTGTGCATGTGTGAGTATTTGTGATCATATTTGGCTTCAGAGTCTTAAAAATCACACTACTTGTACTCTTCAAAATTCATAACTTCAAATCGACACTCCATTCTTATAAGATCTAACTTTACCAAATCCCTTGGGAAAGTGATAGAGGGCTGTGTCCCCGATACAACCAAACTCACGTAATCTTTGAAAATTTTCGTGAGCACACTGTGTTATCTTCTTTTGTATAATTCATAATTTTTATCGGATGTGGTAACCACTGTAACTAATTTTCTAACTTACCGCATCAAATTGAGGTCAGGAAAAGTTAATAAGCTCATTTTTCTGCATTTAATTTTACATTATTGATGACTGTCTATAAATTCACGTGATAATGGGTTCTAATAGTCTCAATGGAGATCATAAAATATATAGAATTCGATGTTGGACTGTACCACCAATTGCCTCTTTATCTTAACTATGATCTAACGACTGACTGCAATGTACTAACAATTAACGAGACCATCAATTTCGAAAATTTATGTCAGTGTACTTGTGCACTTTACAGTCGTTACAATCCTACCACAAAGTTCACAAGCACACTAGTCATTGTAAGTGAGGGTGATAAAATGGCTGGTAGATCGCTCGTAAAGCTACTTGTCCCGTTCAGGCGAAGTTCTTTGAAATTGCCTCGAAACCGAAGAAGTTTCGAGCTATGTATGCATATGTGAGCTCTTTTGGCAATCAAGGGTATATGTAGATAAAGAGAAGACGGTGAATACCATAATTTTCTAGAGATTTATCGAAATAAAGTGCTATTAAACTTTTATCTAAAGATTTATCACTATTGTAAAGAAAATGTGCACATTACTTTAAAAAAATGTCCTGCATTTTCATTTTATTTTTACTAAACATCTTTTAAAGTGTACGTAAAATATTACAACGTAAATAAAACAGCATACTTGTTTGTATAAATGAATGAATAATCAAATTTTGCGCTATGTATTTTGTGATAGCAACGTTTCCAACACACCGTTAATAAAATTGATATTCGGTAGTGCAATCGACTTGAAGTTGATAAAACCGTAATCAATTTCGTGTTATTATCAAATAGAGAATGGAAACTGCATTCGGTATTTGCCATAACTCTTCGTGATATCGCGAATGAAAGAGAAAAGTGCAAAATAAGAATAAGCTCGACAGTCTAGGATAAAATTCAAGCAGTTTCGTGAGTTTGAAATTTTTCAAAGAGAGAAAAAGCGACTACAAAGAAAAGAAATGTATCAAAGTCATGCATCCCTTACCTAAAAATATAACTCATCGTATGATGGCTCCTTGTAGAAATGGACTTATGTATATCTTTCGGTACATAAAAAAACTGAGATTGATATTTATAACCGTAAGTTTTACGATCTTACCTAGGTCTCTCTGTTTTGTTCTTCAACTGCATTACGGAGAAGAAACTTTTACGTAACTTAATAAAATATGGAAACAAATATACTTTTTTGTGAATTTGATCAACAAAGAAAAGGATCCAAGAGTGTTCCCCTCCGATTTTTATGAACTTTTAATATATATAGTTTGTAGACGAAAATAAAAGGACGCGCATTTTTTTATACGTGCCCTATCGCATTTTTAAGGAGTGAAACATCCCTTAGAAAGAAAAAATGGTTTTTTCTTTCAAAGCGAATATCATCGAAACTATAAGAAATAGAAAAAAAATGTTTGAAAGTTGAATGATTTTATAAGAGTACTTAATAGTTATAATTAAAAAATTTTTTCATTTTTTTTTCTATGAATAAAAATTTTTTATTGAAAAAAATTGGTTAAAAAAAAATTGGTTTTTTCTTTCAAAGCGAATATCGTTGAAACTATGAGAGTTAGAAAAAACTGTGTGAAATAAAAATTAAATGATTTCAAGAGTACTTTATAATAATAGTTAAACTCTTGAAATCATTTAATTTTTATTTCACACAGTTTTTTCTAACTCTCATAGTTTCAATGATATTCGCTTTGAAAGAAAAAACCAATTTTTTTTTAAAAAGTGTTTCACCTCTTAAAAATGCGATAGAACACGTATTAAAGAATACATGTTACATGTTATTATTTTTGTCTATAAAATAACATATTCAAAGTAACATATCAAAATCAAAATATAACATTGCAAAATTTTATGAGTAATTTCAATTATCTCCTTTTAAGATAAAATTAAGTCTACAAATTATATATATTTATTTATAATATCCTACAAAAAATAAAAAATTTTAATTCAATTACATTTAATCTAATTTTAAAAGTGTAATATGCTTATTGCAATGTTTACAATCTGATTACAACTTCATCGTTCTATTTAAGTAAAGAATTATGCTTCTTTACTTATGTGTCTTAAGTTCCATTAATATATGTCAGAATATGATGAGCAATTACTGCGGTTCTCTGCGGTATTGCGGATAAGAGTATGTGCTTATTTGCTACCTTTGTAACAGGCTCCGTGACCTTTGAAGCTTATATCGAGTTAGTTCAAGACTCGATTGTAGTACAGTGACGTAAGGCAATGTCTAGGAAGCTTTTGACATCGTTGGATGGCCCGACATTACCATGTTCATGTCACGTAACTATAGGAGTATAGTCTGTCTTCGAAAAGAAGAATCGTGTAACTTATCGAATCTGTTTATTGATTACAATTTTTCTTTTTGTTTACTCTTGTAATTTATCTCCGATTTAGCCAAATAGCTTATGTTGGAATTCTAAGGACATAATAAAATGTTTAAAAATATGAAATCGTGCCATATGATTGAAATATCGTGAAAAGTTGATTTATATGTATAAATGCTAAAATGTTCAAGAATATTTTCTCAAGAAAATAAAAATAAAATAGCTGTATACTAATAATAACAAATAAATCAAAATAATAAATCAGATATTGAAATTGTTAACTAGTATGATAACACATTATAGAATCAAAATTAGACTGCAGTAAAATAGATTTTATCTATTTATGAATAAATAAGATTTAAAAATAAATATTTTAATAATACGATTGATATATAGTCTCATAAAAGAGAAGTGTCGCATAATTGAAAATACATCTTAGTTTTAATTATATCGAACTACCTTCATATGCTACGTAACGTCAACATTCTTCCGGTGAGCAAACATTTCATCGAGTCTGATCTAAAAAAAAGCTCTTCCACTCATCGTGGCGTGGTCGTTGTAGACCAGAGTGCCATCCAAAATCTACTTTTATCTCTTGGGGCGACCATCCCTTCACATTACTTCGTTTCCTTTAAGTTTTACCTCGCGACCATCTCGATTGGCTACTTTTCTTTTCTTCCAATTTTCGTCCTGGTTTCTCAGATTCTCTCCAATGGATCTTACTATGAGGGTTGGAGAGATAAACTAAGAGAGGGTATCTAAAATGAAGAGAAACTAACTAATCAAAAGACACAAATAGATTAAAATGGAAATTTTATGAAGTTAATGCAATCCTGTGTGACACCGTTGATGAAAAATGTGATATTTAAAGATGCTATCTAAAGATATAATTAACGTGTAATAAATAATTTAAGAGAATGATTTAAAGACAAACACTTTTTTTATATTTATCTTTTAATTTATCATAATAAAAATCTTCAATATTTTTACGTGTTAAAATTTGTATATTTATATTCATCTATTAAATTCGTCTATTAAATCTCTTGCGCATATTAATATAAATTATAAATAATTCAGAATATTTAGGTAAACTTATCAAAATAATACGTAGGTACAAAAATATGAGAATATCCACATCGTTGTAAGGGGATTATTTTGTATGCCTACGGATGACAAGCGCTCTATGTCAGCGTAATACAACATTGTCCCGACGTTCTCGTGACGTCAACGCATTACACGGAGATGCGTCGCCATATCAGATAATCCGAAATAGACTTAGTATCCATAGATCACATCTCTGTACTCTTGTCGCTCCGCACATTGGCTTGTCTGCTCGCATACCCTCATGGTCGTTGCGATAAATCAGGCTTTAAACTCCCAAATTTTATACATATACGATGAACGAAGTCGACCCTGAGTAGCTGGGACCAAACTTGTTCTCTCAGCGAAGGCCGAGTCAGGAAGACGACCCGCCACTTCCAACAAATCTTCCGCGATCGTAGCGTCTTTTATGGGGTGGGTCTCAGCAATGGATAGAGCAGGAAGAGACGAGCCTATAATTTTCAACAGACCTGTCCTAAAGAACACGGAGATACCGCACGTGTACTATAGATTTGTAGTACGATTTACATCGCAGATACGTCACGTGCATGTAAGTTACGCCATATAGCGTAGCGTTTCACTAAAGCTGGGCGACTTACCGCGCATAAATTAGTCCACCTCGAAACACGAAGCGTAGTTAGGTAAAATACATAGTTCAACGTGGTGCCCGCACAAATCCATCGTCTTTAGTAAATGCCGATCAAGTTTACCTCTCTAGGAAGAAGCTCGTTTACTCCTCGAGAAACGCGGACTATCGACCCTCATTATCCTTCGTCTTCATATTCGCTTATCCCTATGCTTGAATAATTTATTTCGAAATTAATAGGAGTCCTTCCCTCTTTCTTCCCAAAATTGCTAATTCTCATCTAATATTTATTTTAATTATGGTTGTGCTCATATACTTGTCTCTGTAATAATTTATTTTGCAAATAATTTATGTTAAAATTATTAAATTAACACGAGAATCCCTCTTACCAAAGATAGTTAATTCTTGCCCAGCGTTCTTTTTAGTATCCATATAATATCCATTTAGTAGCCATATAACTTATTTTTTCGGCGATATATTACACAAAGTAAATGTAGTTATAAGTGTAAGTAAAAATATGACAAGAGATTATTGACACTTGAAGATACAGTTATGAAATCATATATATTGCATACACAATATGCTTCATTCAATAAATATATCTATTATATATTGTCAGGGTTGGGAAGTGACACGTTAAGGGCACAGGATATAAAAAATATAAGGCAGTAAGACGTAAATAGTAAAAAAATCAGTCAATCACAAAAGGGAATGTAAGGTACCGCGTAAGCAATAACAAATTCAAAATGTTGATTTGCTTACATCCTTATTTATATCCTATTACTTAAGTCTTTTTGTGTGCCAGAATCTTTACTCACAACGTTGTTATCGTTATCGTTAATTTTTTTTTTTTTGGTAACGCTACTTTCTTCCATCTGTATAAACAATAATGTTGTTACATTTTTACAGTAATGGTAAATTCAGCCATTACTTTTATCGTGTTACTTTATTTCCCTATTATATTTAAATAAAAACTTAAATATATACTGAAAAATGTTTTGTACTTTATATCTTAGGCTGCATTTCAATAATCACAACCAATACTAAAAATATGTGGTATATATATATATGATGTATATATATATATGTAACGTGAATCATAAGATGTATTCAGTATTCATACACGGTATATTGATATACAGTAAATATTGGAATGCATTCTTAATAACGACAATAATATTTAAAAATAACGTTTAATAAAAATTTGTAATAAAATTTACATTTATTACAATCTAAATTCCTAAAGATAAATAAATATTAAAAAATAATAACATTAATATACCAAGAATTATATTATAAAATATTTATTAGATAAGCTTAATATAAAGAAAAGTTTATTATATAGAGACTCTAGTTTAGAGTTTTAAGATCTCTAATATTGATTGTTACATTTAATGTTGATTAATAAATAATGTAATTTTAAAATCTAATGTTATAATATTTTTTTAATATTTTATTGTAGCATTACAAAAAATAACAAAAATAACGAATTATTGTCTCCGCTAGTTATTTTATAAATAATGATAACGATATGTTTTAAAATTAGTATCGAGTAGCTAGTTAACTTTTATAAAAAGTAACGAGGTAACGGTAATGTGTTATTTTTGTGAAGTAATGTACCTAATCGTACATATTGCTTCATTAATTATGTACACGTGTACGAAATTTATATGAAACACTGAAACATTCATAATCACTGTCTACACATATTAATTTAATTAAGCACAGCTTGTATCACGTATGTTACAACCAAATAATCTTTGACAACCGTAGCGAGCATAATAGATTGAACAGCTTTCCTTCGGGGAATTGCAAATGCCCAAGCTTTGCGAAACACTTCAAAGCTTCTACACTGTTCTGCTGTCCATCAATGTACGTATATATATGCTCTATTCTCGTTCATTATCCATATTGATATTCAATCTAAAGAGAAAGTAAGTCATATATTTATTTGATAATATTGATGTAAAATTAAATAAAACAAATTTGAAATGATTGTTCACTTTGGTATAATCTAATATAAAAATGGTTTTATATATCGTTTACAATTAAAATATATTTTTTAATACTTTAAAGATGCTTATCGAATATTTTTCTATGATAGGGAATTTTTCTAGTCTTAGTTAAATCAAAGTTTTTCTAACTTTTTTATAGTGTCATTACGTAAGATTGAAGTTGTAACATTTCTTAGAAAAGTACGCATGTATTATGAATATTTTAAAAATACTTTTGCACACTCAAGAGAGAGCGCGCGTATCTTGAACAGAAAGGTACGATAAAATGCGATGATAAAACGGCGCTGGTTTATGAAAGGTGGGTAAAAGCATCGCGAATGTATGAAGGAAAGAATGAAAGAGAACTACGGCGTATTCCTTTGGTACATAAATTCTCTCACAGGTCAACTGGCGGAGACTACGAAAGGGCGGCGCTATGTGAAAATTTAAGCACCTCCCCCGGTTTACGCTGTTTACACGTGAACGTGTAGAATTGACCGAGGAATATCTTTATGCGGTACGAGTAAATGAGAAAAGGAAGAGAGAGGAAACTAGTAGCATATTTCTTTTTTAATTTCGTAGCTGAGGAAATTTTGACATGACGGTTTTGCATAATGCTCGCTGGCCTGGCCAAACTATGAATGCTAATTCACTATCGATTTATCGAAAAAATATATTGGGCTTTGTAGAAAATGATAGATATCTGTGCAGTTTTATTAAAATTGATAAAGTAATACTAATATAGAAGAATAGTTTAAATAAAACATTATTCTTTTAAGAGAACGAGAGAGAGAGAGAGAGAGAGAGAGAAAGATGGGAGAAAAAAATTTTTTATAAAAAAAAGTTGATTGTTCGCGTATATAATTATGTTCTTCATCTATAAAAATTGATATTAAAAAGTTTTTTTCATATTTCAAATTTAAGAAATCTGGCATCATACACTTACCCATTTTACAATTAGAAGGTAGAGACCATTGAAATGGATCATTTCATGATCTTTCTATAGTTGTATGTTTAGTTCTACACATTTTATTTATAATTCTGATATCCCTATTAACAGCCAGAAGGTCGCTGAGATATTACTTTGCTCTCGAATCGATTCCCTTTTCATGGACCCTTCACATTGTTTTGACCCCGGATAAGATTACAAAAATAGATTACTGTTATGAGCGCGAGAAGCTTAGAACTTGCTAGCCAATAGATTCATGTATTTATCCTTCTCATACTATTCAATTTTAACATTATCTACATATATCATGCTCTCCTAGAAAAATAATGAAATGTTCAACAATATATGTTGTTCAAAATAATATGCATGTAATAAGTGATACTTTATCAATATTATAAAAATGTGAAATCTATCGATATATATAATAAGAAGACAATTAATTAATTAAAATATATTATAAAACATAAATAATAATCTTTAGTGCCAAAATATAAAGCAGTTAAAATATATAATTAAAATAAGAGATAAATAATTTGAAGTCTTACTAACTAGTGTACATTATATTATTAAATAAGTACAGTATACAAAGCATATTACAGTATCTAAATACTGCGCAATATATGCATACGCTGAATTTGCATTAGAGATGTGCAGATGAGCATCGCTATAATGTAACGTATACGGGTTGAAATTTGCAAGGATCCTAATTTACGCTTCACTATGTGTAAATTACACAACAAAGGCACAAGCTTACACTCTAATTAGGTCATTATCAAATTGTACGGTGTAGTATAACATCACGTGAACCAAATCAGATGACGTTCTTCTTGGATTAAAGAGTTTCGGATATTTTCCAAAAAAATTCTAAATATCAACTTTATTGATCTGACAATGAGTCTTATTTGTCGAAAAAATTTTCATCTGCAATTAACGGATATTTCTGCTAACAATCAAAGAGAGAAATTTTGTTAAGCAATACGAACAATGACAATGTGTTTTTTTCACAGAATAATTCTAATTTAATTAAAAAAGATTACATATATACATATATATATTCCAAATAAAGTATATGTGACTGAAATTTTCATTATAATTACATTATTTGGGAAATATAATACACTATAATAGAGCTAGAAGAATAATCCTAGAAAATTAAATTTTCGAATTACTTTACCAATGTATTATATATTGTCGTATTGATTTTACCCCTAATTTATAAAAAATAATACATTATTTTTCTTGCAAGATAAAATAACATTGAAAAATAACGTGGTTTTTAACACCGTAATTGATATGTTACACGTGTATATTTACGCATACGTAAATGATAATTAAATGGTATATTACATCGTCTTATTTTAGTTTACTATATGCATAAACTTTCTTATAATAGAAATAAATAAATTAATAACAAGATAGCAAGCAGTATTCCCCCTACCGCGGTTTCCAGAATTTTCCAGTTCTGTAAACATGATACTAATTTTACAGACATACGGTCATTGTACTTTTCTCTCATGGTGCTGACAGATCTCGTTGAAGCATAAATAAAAATATAAAAGATGAGAAAATATTTTTTATGCGAATAAAGTATTACTTGCTTTTATGTGCTTAAATTAAACGCAATAATTTTTCTATAATGTACAGTATATTCTTTTATATAATTAAAATATAATTTCTTAATTTTATAAATCATTTTTCTCTTTAAATTAAATAGTTAACTACAGCTAAAAGTAATTTATATATAAACATAATATATTGTACATATATACTATATAATATATAATATATTGTACATATACATATATATATATATAATTATTATATATAAAATAAGTAAACTTAAATAAGGGCGTTATTAGAATTAGAATTGATTCTTGAGTGAATAATATAAATTTTCGTGAGGATACAATTTCATAGTGATAATTGAGATTGCCTGTTTACATTGTACAACGACTTCCCTTACTCGAAAAGGCTTTATTGGGTTTCGTCAACATAGAAGTCGTTCGCGGAACTGAGAAAATCAAATTGATTCCACTATAATCTTCTATCAAAAGTAATAAATCAATATGCCTTTCTATGAAAATAATTCTTAATATCCTTCAATAATAATAATTATTAATTTCTAATTATTTTTTTGCTTATTTGTGTTGATCATTTCTATATAATAATAAATCGATTTACATTTAGTATTGCTAAATTTTTAAATAAGTAAAGAAGATCACTAAACACGAGGTCAAAGCTGGATCTTAATGCCCGATAATATTTTCTATATAAATTTTTAATACATCTTTATATAAATTGCGTTATATAAACTGTGTTTCATAAACTGCGCGCCGATTGTCAGAGAATCATAAATCAGAGAAGCTGAAATAGTAACATAATGAATTAAATTGATCGTCAATTTAATGATGATGTTAATAAATTTTAAAACACTACAAATAACTTAATTTTTTGTTCACTTTTAAATATCAAATCTTATTACATATACGTATTGTTATTAATTCTTTTTAGAAAACGAAGAAGCTTTTATATCGGCTATAATAAAAATACGCATTGCATATACAGAAGAATAATCGACATTTCTTATAGGTAAAGAAATTCATAAATCTCGTCAAGAATGTCAACGTTTTGTCATTTATAGAATTTGACGCGAGGATCAAGCATTGTCAACTTGCAGCTGTTCATCCGCAATATCTAAATGCGTAACGTAGCTCGATCTAGTATTCGGTGCCAATCTCGGTCTAGCATAACTCAATATTGGCCGGCTCACCGCCATTACGTGGTTCTACTATTCGAGTCTTCGCCCTCGATTATTCTCTAGGCCATTGCAATTTCGATTCTCGCCTCGATCGATCTCCTCTCTAGCAGGAAATACGGTCATCCCGTTAACTACTAGTCACGCTTGTCTGACGCTTCCCAGACGTCTCCATTCCACAAATGCAACAAAGATAAGAGCAGTTTTTTCCTTCAGCAATTTTTACTGCTATAATATGACTGTAATGCGAAACGTGTAATTATAATTAATTTCACAGATATATTTGCTTTATGCATAGATAATATTGTGTGTATAATATATATTATTTTAAATATTTTTTTCTTTACTAAAATTTAACTAAAATAATGTTAAACACTAATAAATAAAGTTGATATGAACATATAAGAGCCATACTCGAAAATTGACGCAAAAACAAATACGAAATTTAATTCGATAAGATTTCAATTACATAGAATTACATACTATAACCATCCTCAAATCTCAGAATCGCAATATTAAGCATGAATTCATGAATATTTTAGCAATTCTAATTGTAAGGATTCATGCTTAATATTGCGATTCCGAGATCCCGGGGACTGCTCGAAAATGCAACCGAAATATGTATAATTAATTTGGTATAAGCTTTAATGTATGTAATACTATGCAATTGAAACCTCGTCACATTAATTTTTGTATTTGTTTCTACACGGAAAAAACGGCTACAGCTGCCATTAAATGTCGTCCATCAATACATTTTTGGTTATAAGAATTATAATACCTACGATTGTGATAACCGTAAGATTGGCATATCTTAACGGTTATGGCTATAAAGATATGTCCATCTTACGGTTATCACAACAAAATATATTGATGGGCGAAAATTATCATTATTTTTGGTTGTGGTAACCGTAACATTTTTTCTGTGTTCGCATCAATTTCGCTTGTCTCTTGTATGCCCTTATCAATTCTATTTATTATTGTTTAATATTTATAAGAGTCCTATTATTATATTTTAAAATAATGTTACTGAGAGATATTGATATTTATTCTTAAATTCTTTTTTATCGTTGATACCGGATAATCATGATTTTAATTTTTGTGATTTTTAATATGTACCTATGCTACATTTTAATTGTTCATATAAATATTAATATTAAATAATATAGTAAAAAGAAAAAAAGCATATATAATATAAATAATACTGTTTTCTTATTGATTATTAAAATCAAATAATATTGCATGTAATCAACGATTCATATTTTAGTAGCATTATTGAAGCATAAAAAGTGCATCACCTGAACGGTGAACAACTGTAAACGAGAAATTATATAAATACGTTCACAGTAAATGTAATTGATTGAATATATATATATATACATATATATATGTATAACTAGTATAACTACTCTAGATGAATAACAGCGGGAGACTGCGCTTAACGTTCCAAGAAATTATTACATTTACCAAAGTAGCCTCTAGGAGAGGCAATAAATATGGAATGTAAAGATTTTCAACTGCTGCAATTACCAGTCTAGTTTTACCGAAACTGTATAGCATAACTTTTCCATTATTTTATTCTTTTTTTATAAAAGATTATTATTTTAATAAAATATTTTTTATTTGAAATAAGTTTTCGTTAAAGAAATTAAATATAAGTCAAAAATTATATTTTATCATGTGATAGTATACAAATTGTAAATAACAATAAATAAATACATATAATTGCAGGTTTAATTGGAAAATGTACGTGATAAAAGAGATAATATTTTTCATTTAAATTATTTATGATTTATAATGAGGCAAGAATAATACATTTCGGACAATGATGGCAATCAGTCGGAATATGCTTTCGGCTACACAGTATATTGATATAAACTAATTCAATAATAATGTAATTGTTATGAAAGTATTGTAATATTAAACGCATTTTGAATATAAATTAAATATGAAAAAGACAAATTATTATCATCAAACTAAATGTTAAATTTACAGTATAAATTAATAATGTTAAATTAATGTTAAATTAACAATGTGTTAATGTTAATAACGTTAAATTTACGGTATAAATTAATAATCAATGATAAATCAATAAGATGTATCCGAAAATTTGACATTAGTAAAATAATGATTTAATGTTATTAATTTTAAGTTAATAACGTTAACGTGAATGATTTGATGTTATTAATGTTAAATCAATAATGTTAATGTTAATAATGTTAAGTTTATTGTATAAATTAATAATCCATAGTAGGTACATCAGTAATATTGCAGATATTTAAAAATTTGTCATTAGTAGGATAACGATTTGAGATTTAGATGGTACTTATAAACGACAATAGCAATCAGTTTCACAAACGAATTTAATAAGAAAGATGGATTACGTATTTAAATGAGAAGTTTAAATAACGTATGTATTAAAATGTGACAAAAGTTTTAACGAACGGGAATCCTTTCCAGGTAGGTTTACAAAGCCATCGCAACAGGTAGAACAGTTTCTAGACACTTACGCAATGTTACCGGATTATATCTGGTTGCAGCTACGAAAGCCAGGCAACTAAGATATCACAGTTCACGGAATAATGGCCCATGAAGCGATAATGGAATTATCACTAGGAAAGACAAGTAACTATTAATATTCATAGTTACACAAAAGTTATATTTTCTGTAACTTATTGACTATTGTGCATTAGTAATTAGTAGCATCACAATAATAATACTGAAAACACATAGTATTGTTAATTTTTAGTTGTAAATATTAACCTTGTAAAAAATTTATATATATATTACAAATATTATTATATTATATTACCGTTATATTATAATTATTTTTAGATTGAGATATAAAAAAAAATTGATTTCATCGCGACGTTATATTATTACATATCTTTTAGATAATTCGAATTATAATTAGCGTTACAAATTATAAAAAATTATAATTCCTCTATATTACACTAATAACCGTATTCAATTAAATTAAGATTAAAATGACGGGTTACTTGTTTATATATGCCATAACACCTTAACAAAGCAATATCTTTTATTATTACTACTGCAAACGAGGTAGAATATTCATGATATTTAACGAGTTGATCAACAGTATTAACAATTAAAAGATTTAGATATAGAAGCTCATGAATTAAATTAATTTAATAGATATATCTTGTTGATATTCAATATAATCATTTAAATGAGAGAGAGAGAGATGCTCTTATTGTACAATTTTAAATTACCGCTGCGCTGTTTTATTCTAAATTAAACTACTAATATTTATTTCAAACTTTATAAAGAATAATTTTATGATAACTCACGATCTCTCTTTCTGTAACATAAAAAAACTTTTTAATAACTGTGAAATTAATAAAATTAAAAAAATTTAATAAAGTAAAAATAAAATTACGTAGATATAAATTTATTCTCTCTTTGATGATTGTGTAAAGTAAACTAACATGTTAATCAAAGTGAATAGTAAAATAACTATGTTAATCAAAACGTATTTATTTGGAACGCGTATATCCAATATGCATGAAATGATAGATTATTCCTGGGTAAGGAAATTAGTAGCATTGTAATTATACGAGGGTCTATCTCTCTGGTTCAATTTGATGGTTTAACTTAACAAGGTATTGTTCAAAGTTACAAAACAGATGTTAATATAGTATTAAATTTAGAGATAGGTTCATTTTTATTTAACTTCGTATATAATTCAGTAAAAGCTTCTACTAGTAACTTAATTTATAAAAGAAAGATATTATTTTATGCATATCGTTTTCCGAAAATTCTTAAAACTCGATTAATTGGATCAAAAATTTTATTTTCTACAATTTTATTATAATTTATACAATATTTGTATTATATTCAATTCTTTTTCAATTAACAATCAATCGTATTTTAATAAATCCATTAACAATGCGAAAACTACGAAATAGGATTCGGAAGAAAGTCAATAAAAACAATATAATAGATCTCTGGAAATTGTTCATTCTTTTCCATTTGTTCATTTCACGTACTTCGATAACGTAGAGTTACATTCTTTTGCAAAAGCAATGCGGTACCCGCGAGACCACCAACGTCCTTTCGCACAGAAATTTTCGTAGTCATTCCGCCAAATCGATATCGCTTTGCGCAGTTTCATTATAAATCCAATTGCAATTTCGTTGAAATGCAAGTATTGGAAAACTCAATCAGGTAAAACTCACTCAAGAAGCAAAAGGACGTTCATCATTAATTATATTATAATAAAAATACATCCACACAAAAATATCTTTCAAAATAAAATTGTATATATTTTCATATTTGAAACATATAGGTAATATATACAAAACTTATCCATATAAATCCAACTATGTTATTGTAGAAGATGGCCTTTTAACTACATACATATATTATAATATGTGCATATATTATAATTTTACATTTGCTTTTAAAGCTAAATTGAAATCATGATTTAATATAAATATAATATTATAAAAATGAGTAAAAAGAATTATTAAAGAAAGTTTAGTAGAATTTTCTCTTTTGAAATAACTTTAACAATACATAGATATTTGTATGATTATATGTGTAATAAATCTTTTAAGATATTGTGCACACACTTCTTGTATACTTTTTAGATAAAATATTTTCTGTAGTTTATTAATATTTTTTCAAAATATCAAAATTTATTTATACAATACATATAAATGTTAAGTAATGTAATATACATTATGTATATTGTATAATATTAAGGAATATATTCATTAGCATGCATGTTTCTTCGTCATCATTATGAAACTTAATTGTAGAATCGTGCATGTGCAAATTTATACTGGCGAGTACATTAAAGCCAATGGCAGGCAGTCGTGGCTTCTCATGTTATCCAATAATCTACGGGTCCTGCAGGACGCATTCCCAGAATGCAATTCTAACGATGAATGCAAGAAGCACGAGGAAAGTGCTATGTTTGGAAAACTACAGTGGAAGAACGTTTTAACAAAAATGGAACAGCATTTTCTATAAATCCATGCAGAAGTTTTATAATGGAGAAAATTTGGTACTCTACAATATGCTCTGTGATTGAATTATAGTATATACTGTTTATTCTTAATATTTCGTCTTTTTTACGCATTACCAACTTCTTAATCAATCTTGAGATAATTTTTGGTAATAAAAAGTTTAACAAAAAATTCAATTTCTATCAAATAATTTTTTTATAACTTAATTTGATGATATATATGAAAATTTAATTTTATTATTATGAACAAAAAATAATGTATAAAATATTAATTAGACAAAAGCACATATTACATATGTTCGTATGTTATTATTTTACTATCTTATGTAAATATATATATATATATTTATATATATGCACCTCTTGTATCCTTTATTCACTTAATTTCATATTTTATGTAAATCTATACGTGATCCGTACTAATAAAACAAGAGTTAACAGTAAAATAATTATATATTGATAATTACAATATCATTAATGCATATTTTGAATTCACAATAAATTATTCAATTCAATAATTTAAAGATTAAATAACCATTAAAAACAAAATTAATTACACGGTATTTAAGAAAATTGAAAACATATTCTTTAAATGGAATTTTGTTAGAATAATAACATGCTTTTCTAAAAAACATTTTATAAATATAAAACAACTATAATGCAACTTGCCATACTAATTCATTCCTTATTGCCTTAAAAAATTTCTTCGTCTCGTACGCATATCAATTTCACATTATTTACTAACGTTTCAGCTAATACCAACAAATGTGTGTAGGTACATTCACATAGATTTACTGAAGCACATTTTAATATAATACTTTAATTGCGTAAATGCAATCTACACTCAATTAAATATGTGAAGAAAATTCGTCAACTGCAAGAAAATCACAGTTCGTAAAGTATAAAGCTTTTGGTTCACTGTCTTTTAAAATGGATATAGGTCAAACCAATTGGAAAGCTGCCAGCTGTGTGCTTTGCAAAGTTGGGCTCGGTTTGCAAAGTGGACATTCCTTGTTGATGCATTGACAGCCGAGGTTTTCCTTGCGCGAAAGACGTGATTGCAATACTTAGTTTCTCATATGCACTTCAGACTATAAATTCATACATTGGACAGATTTTCACAAATAAAAATTATTTTTAAATTAATATTTATAATAATTTGTAATACTAGCAAAGTACAGATAATTAAAAATACATAATTTTAGATCTTGTACATGACAATGATGTAATAAATATTTTTAGCCTATCCAATTAATGATAATGAAATATTATTCATGTCGCAAAAGATTTACACTGCCATTGGCTTTATACGAAAGAAAGGAGTAGACTCTGAGATTCTATGATAATTACGTTTTTTGCATAATAGTCATACATCATCCGTTGGCCGTGTGCCATTTTAGAGCATTTTCGATCAAGAATAATAAGTTGCTGTGTGAAATTAGTTTCTTTATAGACATAACGCAATTTGCAAATCTTCTTCACTATAGATGGTAGATAATTCCACATTTATTGCATAATATATTACGGATAATTAACGTTTTAATATATAGATATACCTATTATTGAATGGATTAATATAATTTCATGAGGTTTTTTTACTTATCCATCATATGGGAAGATTTATAATGAAAAACAATTTTTAAAAGGATAATAATTTTAATTAGAGTCAATAATGTAGGTATTGGCTATTGTGAACGACCATTTGCCATCTTTCAAACAGCTTCGTAATTCCTCGCTCAAAGAAATTCCTATTTTTTTCTATCCAAGACACACTGAGTGTAGAGAAAAATTTCCGAAACGAAATCTCGCAAACCACTTCTAGCGTTCTTTCGTAGCATCCTCGCCATATACTGCACACGTCTTTTTACAGGTTTATGCTGCGTTTTTGCTTTTTTAAAAATAAAAAAGCATAATATATGCTAAAAATGCTCGTTCTGGTTATCCATCTTTCAAACATACAAAACACAACTAATCTTTACGCTGTTTTTTAATCCTTAACTAAACGAAGGGGATCTCAAAGGTCCAAAGAGCATCATTTTTTGCTATGACCGTTTTTATTTTTTCAAATGTTTTGTAGCGTTAAGTTTTTGTTGTAACAAAATACGACAAAATGGATGCTACTATAAAAATAATTTTTTACATCACACAAGATATATTAAAGAATATACACATAAATCCTTTGAGATCGTTGATATGCATAAAATAAATATTTACTTAATTAATGCAAGATATACTGTAAGAGAGCAACTTAGTATATTATAGTTGCTCATTCCCTGGAGGGTTTGTATTTTCCCCTCTTCAATTTACATAGAACAAACATTATCAGTGAATACACGATTATAGCTGAGTTTCATTTACCATATAGCACTTTGGAAGAATCTCATTACTGCAATAGAGAAGAGGGGAAGAGAAGATATTATGAATATAAATTAGTAAGAAGTATATATATTACACATAATATATCCTAAAGTAATATAACAAAAACAAATTCAATTGCAATTACCTTTCTCAACATATATATGTGATATAGTTTTCTCCACATCATTTCATTAAAAGACTGTTAAATTCGATTTGTGATAAAAGTAATACTCATCGTATTTCACCATTAGATAAAAAAACGGATGTGATTTGATCACGTATCTGTGGAACGGTTCAGTTAGGGTGAGAAAGAAAATGAAAATTCCTGCGTCAAGGATGGAATCGAGCGGAGAAATAATCGGAGGAAATAAATGATTTGAATTCTGCCAATGGTTTGATGCTTCCCGTGAAAAAAATATAAATTTTACTAATTTTATTAATTCGATATCTATTGTGGTAAATTGATATTTGCGAAAATTAATACTAGCAATATATGTATAATAATAAGAAATAAATTCAGAAAGAAATTCAGTGTAACTTTTCGTACGATTATTTGCAACGCACAGCATCTATACATATGTATAGATGTGCAATTATATAAGTCGTATAATACATTATATTGTAAAATATATATCATTTCTCGAATAAATATTACGACATTTTTTTATTGCATTTTTTTGGTAACAAATTCCCTTTATCCCGTTCATAATATTTATGAGAAAATTCTCTATCCCTATTCCTCTTTCACAAGCCAGATTAAGTAAAAGACCTTGTTACTGGTATTACTTGATCCCTTCCTGTCAAGGCTGATATAAACTTTGAATCCTTACATCGAAGAATAAACAATGATCCGTTTTCAACGAAGAAAGTTTTCAATCTTATCGTCTTAAAACATTATATCTATAAGATGTATAAACGAATGTCAATATTTCTGAAATGTCAGTATTTCTATGAATAATTGAATAAACAATATCATGCAGTATTTTCGCAGAACAATATTTGTCCTAAATCAACATACATATATATCTTGATTTATATAAGCAATAAAATTCAATGTTATTCAAACGATTAAATTTATAATCTCTTAGAAGTGATATAGACAATGCTCGATAATATAAATATTATAAATATTTAAGACAATTTTATCTATACCTCGTCTATATACGCTTCTCACTAATTGACCTACGAAAAAAGAAGGTTTATACTTTAGAACGTTCGATACAGAAAAACAGCCATCGTTCTATTATACTTCGGTATTTCTTTCGTTTTTTCTGGTTATTTGCCCCATTTTTATTTCGCGACTAAAAGCCGGACGTGCCACTTGCGCGCGGATCAATTGGAACTTTCCGATAATGGTCGTATATAAGTAGATCTCAAACAAAGAGAAAATACAAGCATCTTGAACCAAAGAAATTTCTCGCGGAAATATCGTAACCCTTTCTGTAAGCACAGCTATAAGGCAAGGCTGTAAAAAGAAAGTGGTCACTTCTTGCGGAATGCATCCTATAAATGTACAATATGATACCAGCGTATGTAAATATCTCGTATGCGTATACATATATGCATGCATCTGTTGGGATGTGCGCATTTGGCATTTGATCTACTCGAATAATCGAAATGAATGCATATCTGTTTGAAAACAAAATGCCTTTTGTCAGTTGATTAACTACATGCGATTGTGTCTTGTAAACATTTATTCTCTTGATGTGTCATAATTGTACACCCAGAGAAAGGTTTCTTTCACTCAAAGAAATGTTTCTTTGCTATACGGTTAAAGAAAAAATTTCTTTGATTTGAACATAATTTTTTAAAATCAAATAAAAAAGTTTAAATCAAAGAAATGACGTTCAAATCAAAGAAATTTTTTCTTTAACCGTATAGCAAAGAAACATTTCTTTGAATCGAAGAAACCTTTCTCTGGGTGTAATGTTGTTTAAATATAGAGAAGAAGGTCACCGATACCGACATACCACTTTGTTTTTGGACAATATTTCTTAAACAAAAGGTAAAAATACAACTTCAAAAACATAAATACAAACTAAAGTGTCTTCTATCAGATAGTATAAGAAGTTGTTATAATACTGTTTGCAATTTTGCAATAATTAAGTTTTTCGTAAGTTATGCAAAAATGAGCGTCTGACAAAATGGGCTCCAAAACTTACATAGTAGAATAATGCCAACATTCCTATTCTATAAATAAAGATATATCCTATTCTGTAAAGAAAACTAATTTATGAAAAAAACTATAAACATTTAAAATGACATAATACTATCAATAATACAGTCATTATTATTTTAATTACGCAATTTGCAAAAGAACACCGTAAGAATTTCCTTCTCGGATTCATAGAATTTGTTTTTAGCTGATTTGATATAGAAATAATATGAATTATGAGTTTGTACTTCTTTAATCAGCTAAATAGATCACGTTTTTATTAGTATCAATAAGGTGCAAAAGTTAGTTTCTAAGAAATAAGGGGATGTCGCTTTAAGAAACCTATGTCAGTATCGGTAACTTTCCTCTACATAATTCAGTCAACTCTAAGTTGTATTTATTAATTTTACGGACTCTGCTTTTACGCGACTAATAACAATATTTTTAATTTATTATAAATTGGTGCTATCAATATTGTTAAATTATAATGACTAATTCTATATAACTTCTTCAAAAATGTTCATCTTTCTAAAAAAACAAAATTTTAGTCTCTCTCTCTCTCTCTTCTCGATATCTTCTCTTCATACAACACTTTGTAGAATAAATGTTATTTTGATATTAAATATAAAATTATATTTACTTTTCCGTTATAAATATTGAGGGAAAGATAAAAAATTCATAGAAACACAATATCCTTTAAGGGGATGCTGGAGTGACCAAATTGTTGGGACATTGCAGATCGATATAAATCTCCGAATTTACTAAACGGAATCAAAAATCCTTTCATAGGATTAAAGCAGACACAAAATTCAGAGGTACTGCAGTGGACTTTATACTAAAATCGAAAAAAAAAATTAAAAACTTATATTTTTTCAATTCATAGAGCTGTCATCCGATGTAGATGTTTCTTTAAATAGAAAAGTTTTATAGCTCGTACGGACAAAACGATAGTTCAGCACCCAGCCCCGTTTTACGTGCACAAACAATACTGATTGCGAGTTTATAAAACTAAGATTAAAACCTTAAAAAGAAAGATTTATATCGATCTGCAAATTACGTGTATACGAATGTTGAGCGAAGACTCGGAATGGTAAACTAAGCAGTAATTGTGTCTAGCAGTATAGGTGTTCGATCTTGCAAGAGATGGCATTGTAATGAAGTTAGATAAGGATAAATGTATGCGTTTGAGTGAGACAGAACGATAATGTAAGAAATTAATTAAAGATGTCATTGTTATCGATTTTTTTTATTTGGAATTTAAAAAATCCGTACTATTAACATCGATCAAGTACGGCTGTCACACCAGGATCTCCTTAAGTTTATACAAACTCTAATGTATTCTATTCTTGGCATAAATAATGAAAATTTTATCCATATTTTACCTGGTAACCACAATTATTATGGATACATTATTCCTGAATTACGTCACAGAAGATCGCTGCTACAAATTGATACGCAATTGCAGCGGTATTATGTGCATCCGGATGTGGAACGCATGGCACGAATTTCCTATAAAGGCGCGCATAAAAGCGTGTTACTACTACCGATTCGGGTCAAAGGGTGCCATCCAAAGGGAGAATATGCATTTACTTAAATTTCCGCGTAAATCTTGCCAACGGATGTAAATATCCTGCAATACATTCTAGACGTGCTTTACGTATCTGTGACACAGAAAAGACGTAAATGTGTATCCAAGTGGAAAAAAAGATATATTTTCTTGCGCTCGATATGCAAGAGAAATTCATGCTGAGGCGTTACTACATTGACTGAAGAAATCTTTGTTTCGAGTTTACATACCTAGTACCTTCTTCTCAACTACTTTCAAGTTTGACTGAAAAAACACAAGGAAAACAGACGTTATCATATGAAACTATATTTGTGAAATTTATCTTCAGAAACATAAAGATATAAATAAATAATCCAAAAAAGTTTTTAGAAAATATTATTATCTCTACGATATATTTTTAAATATGTTTTATTGTAGAAATGATATTAGTTAAACGTATTATAATAATATGTATAGCCTCGTCATAGAAGTAATAGTTATATAGCTCGTATACTCATAAATGCATAAGAATGAAAAAGTCATGAGCAGTTGGCGATAGTGCACATACACGTGTTTCTCATTATTATATCGTTCTGAAAGTGTAATACAAGTACTAAACCTATTCATAGCTATAACCTTCACACCTTCACTGTACTGTATACTTTGTAGGGAGCGGTATATTATGTTCTCATAAAGCTTAGCATATCCACTCGCAGTAAAATAATAAAATAAGCGCTTAACTTGTTTACAGTTGTGTAATTCATATTATGCTTTTGTAGAACTTAATATTTATTAAATCAATGAAATAAAAACAAGCTTTTACTTATTATAAACACTGAAAAAATAACTAATCGAGAGTATCACAAATATCACAATGAATAATTTTAATTATAAAATATTTTGAGTTTATTAATTGTACTGCCACTTTTAAGATTATATTTTGCAATTTTTTATTTATTCGCTGCGCAAAATTTAAAATTTAATTGTTTCTAAAATTAACTGTCAATTCTCGCAAATATTTAAAAAAAATAGGATTTAATGGTTAACGTTAACCATTTACAGACATTTAAATAAACATTAACTTGCAAAGATTCCTGTAAAGCAATTGCAGATGTAAATCTCAGGATCAATATGAAATATGTAAAATTCTCATACATATGCAGTAACCGTAATATTATTTAGGTGTTCAAGAATTCGAGAATCAAGAATTCGAGATAGAGAAAAATTTAAATGTAAAAGAAAAGTGAAGCTTAAAAGGCTACAATATTTTATAATTACAACAAATTGTATAGTTTTGTTTAAAATAGATACTTGAATATGTATGAATTTAGAAATAGATAATTATGCTTTGAAAATTATAATAGCATTAATTAAAATTAATTACTGAATAAAATTGAATAGAAACTAAAATAAAAACCACCATTAACTAGATCAAAAGCGTTACGTATATTATTCAGTTCAATAAATGCGTTGAGTATAGCGAGCTTAATGAAATGAACTTAGAAAAAAAGATAATGAAGAAGTTAAAAAGAAGCATAAATACAAGATAATGTCCATTTTCTTAATTCTACTTTGATATGCAAGAGGATTATCTCCAAACCAAATTCGAAGTAAAGTAAAATATCATAGACTGAACTAGGTTACTATCATGAGATTATTTCTTTCATAAAGCACGACTGCTATTCTCAGCTTATTTTCGCATTTTTTGATACTTCAGAAATTCATACAAACTTTCAAAGATAATAGCGGCTTATATTACATTTTCTTTGAAAACTTTATAAACAGATTTCAGAATTTTCAAGCAATCTCTTAATGACGAGTTTCTTTATTCATATCGTATTATATGTACAACAAGTTTTTTACTGTATAATATTCATATCGCTATATTATACCGTACTAGTTTCTCTCTCTCTCTCTCTTGTACAAATTTTTTTATACAAATAGTTTCGCTCTTAATAATTATTAACTGTTAATTTATTATAATAACCCATCATTATTTTTTTCGTGAATAAAGTTAGAATTGTATAAAATTGTTTATAAGTCCAATTGCCGAATGAAATAAATTAGCTTATTAAAAAAGTAAAAAACGCATCGATGAAAGATTTATAAAGACTAATAAAAAAAAAGAAATATCTATTCAATCTAAGTCAAACAATATATAAAACATAAGAATTATAAAACATATAATACAAATAAAATATGTTTGCAATTTTATTTGTATATTTCTCAATTTCCATTTAATATAATTTAAAACTATAATGTTTTACTTCTTACTTGAATGCAATGTAATTTTCAATAAATTGCAGAAAATCATTAATAAAGCGAAGCTAATGACTATATATGCAATCTCTGTCAATCGTATTCTGATTGCGATTCTGTAATCGAAACAGAATTGTGGATTATGCCTATTCATATGTTGGAGGAAATTCGAGTCGTGAAAATTTTGTGGAAGCCGAAGAAAAATGCAAAGTAATATAATTAAACAAACTGTCATTTCCTTTTTTTCGTACATTCGACTTGACAGGTAATTATCAGCCCGAACATAATTAGAATCCGCGAGGAAGAGCTGAAAACTGCTAATAGCAATGAGGTGATAATCCTTGTAGGTAATAAAGTAATCCTTCATTTCACTGACTGCGTGTGTGTGTTTATGTGTGATCATACTTGTATCTTTATTTGAATCATCACTATAATCGTCCTATGTAGTTATTACATGGTTATATCAGTTGATTGTTAGAACAAAACTGGTGGACATTATTGATGCACGGAGCTATGTCACTGGTACTGTTGCTCCGTGTATAACTACATCGATAAAGTTCACTATACGCATACATACATATACAGAAATGTAGTTTCGTAGAAATACAGAATATACATAATGTCCTAGAAATCAAACTTTGTTTTAATAATAGGCACATTTGGAATCAATATTTCTTCTACAAAATGATGTTGCATTGACAATTTCTAAATC
Source organism: Mycetomoellerius zeteki (assembly GCF_001594055.1). NCBI lineage: Eukaryota > Metazoa > Arthropoda > Insecta > Hymenoptera > Formicidae > Mycetomoellerius > Mycetomoellerius zeteki. Next base: position 1,246,093 of record NW_017257720.1, on the reverse strand, counting down.
ATAAATAATTATAAGTAATATAATATGATTATATGTGATGTGACTAAAATAATTAACATTTTGCGAATTAATTCGAAATGCACAATAGATAATATTCTGTACTTAATTTAAAATAGATTTTATTAAATTTTTAATGCGCGATTAGAATGATATTTAATATTGATAGTTGAAGAGAACTAAAATGACAATTTTAGTGGTCTTCATCAAAGCTTAATAAATTCTAATAAGATAAAATATGTAACAAAACAGATATATAACGTCATTTTCATCTGAGCAATAATAGTAATTAAATAAATACTAACACTAATTTAATATGCGCGTAGAACTTTGATCAATAGGATAATCGATCTAAACGGGGGCACACATATATATCGTTTGCTCTACCACAGTTTGAAACTGACGCAAATCCCGGTACTCTCCCAACGGTAGCCATGGCAACAGGTGGCGCAGGTTCTCTCAACCCTCGCTCATCGTTATGGACATCTTACCTCTTATGCTTTACTCTCCCACCTAACACTTGGGATCATATTCTGGATAATGCAAATTATTTCCTATCTTTAAATGCTAGGAATATCAGAAAAAAACTATTTAATGCCCTTAAATATCTTCGCAATATTATATGCAGTTTGACTGTATAAAATTTAAATATATTTTATTTTTAATGTTTTAAATTTTTTAAAAATATACACATATATATATATATAGTGATAAATATTGTATCTCGTAAAAAAGAGTAATGTACTTATCATTATTAATATTAATATTAAATGTTTTAAAATCATATTATTTTGTATAATCAGTTACAAAACCTTGGATTCTTTAATGCTATCGCACACAATGCAATGACACAATAAGACTTACGAGAATTCTTTGTATTTCTGTACTTATCGATCTTGACTTTTCCCAATAATATTATCCCTAGATGACCTGATTTCATGGTTGAAATAAGTTGAAACTGGAAATAGAGAATACCTTAACTAGCGCGAATAATTTAAATTCTGTGGAAGTATGCCAGAGGCTATTAGCCAAGTGCAATCTTGCTTGAAGCCATTACCGTCCTCATGGGTCAGATAACGTCTACGCAAATAATGACATTTGATCCGAAAATATTTTTGTCGCATATACAAAGAAACATATATTTCGGAAGTATGTCTCTAGAAATATTATATACCTCATCTTGCATACGATTATTTTTCCTTTTGAATAGTAGAAATACATGATTTTTTTTACGATTTAAATGTCAGTACACAGTATTTTTTTCTTAAAAGTTGATTTTGAGATAGCATAAAGCAAAATAAAAAATAATAATTAATAACGTTATAATAATATTAATAAAATAAATATAAATATTTTATTAATTACAATAAATATTATGGTTACGTATTTGATTTATCAAATTTGAAAAT
>NW_017257720.1:947162-1244349 GCF_001594055.1 Mycetomoellerius zeteki | reverse complement strand
ATATCAATATAAATATCAAGTGCAAAAATAAATATAAGCAAATTTATTTTTGTATCATTTATTTTTTTATTATTGTTATTTAATAATTATAAAATATTTGATTTTCTTCAATAAATTATTAAAATTAGGTCTTAATTAATTATTAGGTATTAGTTAATGATTTCTTTTATTAATCTTATATTTTTAATTGTTTTCATTCATAAATTCAATACTTTCAAAGGAAATACGATAAAAAATATCTATAGGTACGATTTAGGCGACCGGTTGCTTAAATTGTACCTTTTGCATCATGTTACAAAAAGATTTATAACAAATTAATTTGTTATTAGTGGAAAGTTAAACATGTAATAATAAGCGTCCAAAACCTCAAACTACAATTTCTAATGTTCATTTGCATATAAAACAGTGCCAAATGGAAAATATAATAAAAAATAGGTTAAGTGGTACGCATTCGGCAACTTTCCCCTTACATATAATTTGCATTAAAAATTTTAGGATTTCAAATTTTAAATATTTCCAATAAAAATAATATGTATATCTCTGTAAAACATTAAATTTTTTAAATATAGGTATATAAGGTTAAAATAATTTTGCTATATTATCTTATAGCAAGAGTTTTATAGTAATTTAATATACATCGCATTAAGAATAAAGAATATCGTTCACTTTGTATATGTGAAGCACAGGCTTCACAGCTTTGTTATACAAAGCAGTATAGTATAAAATATATAGTACTGTATTCTACAATGTGAATAGTAAGGTCAATAGTATTCCCAGGACATTGATAATGTATTGCTGGAATGTGGCAACAGCAAGATCTAAACCAACATGTACTGGTTTGGTCGAGTGGCGATATCTCGACTAACTGATAGATAACTCCGTATTGCACGATTCCGTCCTGATTGATATCGGTCAGTGTACTCATTGTGTACTCGATGTACAATTACGTCAGTAACTGTCCCATCGATCGAAGTAATATCGTTGTGTTGTCACGGTAGAATATGCGCGAAATTCGCATAGTGCGAATCGTGAGCCGATTCTTCAGGTTCGGTGCACATTGTCCATCGACCGTTAGCAATGTGATTTCGATCGAGTGTTTGTTTTTGAAGGTTGCGAAACGCTATTAAGTGTTTGACGAGATTCCGAGGTCAGTATGCCTACGCACAATGTCGGATTAAACTATTTTATTAAGGGATTATTCACAGAACTAGTGGAAATCGCGTACGTTATTAGCATACCGTAAGTTTGGAATAACATTTGAAACCTATCTAAAAATTTGCATCTTGATTTTTTTTTTATACGCTGTTTCTTATTGTAATGTAAAACTAATAGAAGATACTAAAAAGTTTTTCAACCCAAAAATCATGTTATGTTTGTGAGTAATATCTTTCTATTATGTGTTACGCGATAGAATTTTTAAAATATAAATCAAAAAGAAAATAAAAATCAATTATATTATTGCAACAATTCTAATTATTATAAAAAACAATTTATTTTTAATTAAAATAAAATATGTATGTAATAATAATCAATAATATTATTTAAATATTTAATTAATAAATTGGACAACCTCATCAATTAGTTGTGTCTAAAAATTCCGCATAATTACTAGCTAAAAATATGCTAGAGAAAATAATTAGTCGGAAATGAGATTGTTTCTTTTATCGTATTGTAGTTTAATTGTAATAGCGAGAACATTGTCCATCGTCTGAATAGAAAATGAAGTTAACTACTTTTTGTTCAAGAGCGTGCCTTGCGAACTAATTGCAAGTTAAGTTAAAGCAATAAAGTTGAAACTTGAATATACAAGAAGCATTTAACTCAATATATGTATGTATATTAACCATAGCAGATTAAATTATTTATGACCATCTCACGATAAATCTTTTATAGCGAAAATTTTTGCAGAATTTTTTGCAAATTAAATCAGTAAATACATTTTAGATATATTTAAAAAAACAGATGAGTATAAATTTGACTTAAATATTATCTTACTATAATCCAATATGATAAATTTTAAATAATTTTATTATTTCCATTGACAACAACAAAATTAATATTTGCATTATACATATTTTAATAAAGACGAAAGGTGATACAAATTATTGATATATTTGTTTATACATGATTGATATTTATTGCTTTGCAGTTTTATATATTATTACAGCATTATGGAGCACTCGGATATGGTTACAACGAAAACTTTCATGGCATCTCGATCGTTTGTGGTTATCGATAACCACTTAAGCAAGCGGCTTGCTCCTGACATTAGGGAAGTGCACGTCGTAAATCGACATGGTAGAAATGTCAGAGTATTCATGAGCATATATATGCAAGCAACATGTGGATTGGACATTTTAATGGACTTTCGCATAATGATGGGTGAAGGCAAGTACTAAAATTTCTCGATGTCGTCACAGTTTTCCTCTTTTCTGCATAAAGCACCGAATGGATAAAATTTATAGCGCGGCAAAGAAGGAGCATCGTAAATTGCAAAAGGCCTTCTAAACGAAAATTCTGTGAACGAATTTCTCGCATGGTAACCCGTTGGCTTTTGATATGTATATTAAATACTAAATTTCGCTACCTTTTCGCACATTTAACTCCTGCACCGTCTAGTAGCAGATACATATGCAACAAAGCCAAGGGTATAAATTTTCTTGAATAAATGCAGTAAATTAAACTAGACGATAAATTAAAAAAAGGTTAGTTTAGATTAGATTTTAATACATACTGAGATATTTATTATGAATTTACTTTAAAAAAAAATTTGCTGTGATTTAATTTGTATACATATATACGTACGTGTGTCAACCATATTTACTACATATTTACCTATTACATTTTATTAAATGTAGGTACACTCTTAATACGTTTGACTGAAATAGGATTTATTTGTGCTCATATTTAATTTTAACAGATTTTATTATAAATACTTAAAATTGTCAAAATAGATTCAAGGTTTTATTAAACTATTAATTTGTTAAACTATTTTCTGATAAAATAAATGTAAGAAAAATCAGTATCAGTAAATTCAATGTTTTTCATAGCTCAAAAGTGCATTACATTTGCTGTCATTTTCGTTATTTATATGTTTTCTTTCAGTACATATACGGAAAAAAAGATTAGCTGCCACAGCTAAAAATTAGGTATGGCAGCTAAATTCAGTAATATTATATGGATACCTAACGTCGTGTCTAATTTCTATTAGCTGCGAGGCCTCAATATTATCATTGTAACAGATAAGCATTTTGCTATTATGTATTGATCATTGCAGCAAACATTTTCTATGTAGCAGACAATTTGGTAGCAAGTACAGTTTCAGTAAATCATGTTTAGCTGTTGTAGAGACAATTTTCTTTTACACGGGCATATCCGATAACCATGACAACTAACTTCATATTGCTAAATAAATTGATTGTAACAGACATGCATATTTTGCTATCACGTCTTTATATTAGCTACAGCAACAAATCCTTTGTATGTATTAGCAAATTTCATTGCTATAGTAGCTAATGCAATTTCAGCTAATCAGAATTAGCTGTAATTAGAAACATTTTTTTTCCGTGTATGTAACGTTCAAAAGTATGAGTTTATGATGTAACTTTTCTTTTAAATTTAGATAAAGGCATCAATTCGCTAAAATAAAATTAAAAAATATTTGGTCCTTGTACCATAGATATATGGATATGAGAAAAAAAAGTAATGCGTTTTTAATATTGAAGAGATAACTAATTGCGCCTTGACCCGTGTACAGCACCTCAGTGAAAGCAAAATTATTTGCCTCGTGACCGCAAAAGAGATTAAATAAGTGAATAATCTCTATGGCACTTGACAGTTTTTGCTTGCAAAAATTAATTAAACATTATATTTTTATCTGTAAACTTTAATATATTTCAAATATATTGTTTATAAGATGATAAGCAAATTTAATATACATTTTCTCTCTATGAATTATTTTTATAAAATTAAAACTTTTTCATACTAATTAAAGATCGTCTGAGACAGGACTATTTTGGACAATTCTTGTGTTTAAATTGCTCTTAAAGATTATTTGTAAAAAACATGTCCACAGATAACAATGTATTTATTTGAGTTCTAATAATTTGTGTTCTGATGTGTTTATCATATATATGCAAGCGTGTAATGTAGATACAACCAAGTCAACACACTGCAGATATCTATGTACTCTTTACCTACGTATAGGATAACGTAATTTATATGGTTGAACGCTTATGTACTTTTCGCATCTATACGAACTAATTTGTTACGTTAAAGGCCCTTTCATTACGGTCGCTTCTATATTCTGCTAGCGAGATGTAATTTTGCTGCCTGTTTGTCTGGCGTTTTCGCCTGAGTTTCCATTAGAATATATTATACGGACGAATGACCGAAAAGCAGTCGTCTGCAATGCAATTTCGGATCTCTGCGCAATATCATCCGATAAATATAAACTGAACATTGTCGATTGGCTTTTGAAGTCATTGAATTTCACCCGCAAAACGTCCCTAGCAAAATGCAATTTCATTGATTTGCGAATAAACAATCGAATGTACAAAGTGCATTGAAGTAAATGTATATTAATTGATAGACATGTGTGCACAATTTTTCCAACGCAATAAAACAATGTTTTTTTTTATCCGAAAAATTTTTTATTAACACAAACAAAATTTTCAGGTTTTTATTTTGTTTAGAAATTTTTTTAATATACCAGCTGTTGCTTACAGGAAATTGATCTATAGAGTTTTAATCAATCTTCAGCGTTTAAATGGATCAGATTTGATCTGCAAAAGATAAGTTAAACGTAAGTCATGTATGTCGAATGCAGTGAACATGTTAATTGTCTGCTGGAAAACATTTCATGAAATGCATTCAACCAAAGAGCACTTTTATTTTGAAAACCGAGCAATTCGTAAATTGAGGTTGCTGTCTATAGCTATACATAACAACCCAAAAATTTCCAACAGCTGTTCATGACACGCTTTTTATATTGATGCTATATAGCACCAAAACGCGCTGTTTATACGTAGAATGTAAATAGTATATAAATCACGTCTAACATATGTTATTAACCTTCGACTATACAGCAATGGTATTTGGAAGCAGAAATTTTAGACGGTTGTATAATCTGTACTACTGAGAGGTTTTAAATTGGAGATAAAAAACTTTGATAAAAAAATCTTTTTCTCTCAATCGTCGTAAGATTCTTGTATTCTGTTAAATCTACACTGTTAAATCTATAGTGTCAAATTTAACATAACGTGAGTCGCCACTGCTTCTACTAAATATATTATTTTTTACCAAAACAATAGTTAAATTTGACTCTATATCGTGTCAATTTGACACTATATAGTATCGAATTGACACTATATAGTGTCAAATATAACCATTATTTTAGTATAAAATAACGATATGATTGAGTAGGAGCAGTGGCGACTCACGTTAAGTTAAATTTGACACTATAGAATTAATAGATTTAACAGTGTATGCTTTAAACAGGACACTTTAGAACTTATTAGATATAGTTTTCATAGCTATAGTTGAAGGTTAATTAATCACACCGCTTTTCAAGAATTGTTCAGTTATCATATGATATTTTAATTATGCAGTCAACTACTTTTTCTTAAAACAACGTGAGAGATCTAATATGATTGCAATTAATTTTCTTGACTAATGATATATCAATATATTTATTCATGGAAAATGCATAGGAAAAATGGATTTTACTGCGGTCGCTTGTCAATATTACTGATTGACATTTCCATCTATGAATAATAAAAGCATTATCTTGATTTCAAGTATTACGAGTGCCAATAGAATGCATGGCGTGATATCGACGTATATCGAGATTGATGTGAAAATTTTTCTCAATTGAATTATAAAATTCGTGGTAGCATATGTTCCAAGTAGTATGATTGCAAAGGCTATCTTGTACAGACAAAAGAAAACGGATATAGTCTCATCATATATAATCATCTAATATAAAATCTTTATATATATATTTTTTTCCTTTCACATATTTTAATTCATGTAATAAATGCACAATGTATGGGTAACAAAACAAGTTGTCTGTTTTTAAATAGTGTATTATAATAAAAAGTATCTATATTTATCTACCTTACAGTATTTATCAAATGATAACAAACATCGATTTTAGCCGCGAGTATACTGAAAGTTGTGTTTCAATGAAATTGATAAATGATCTATCATAAACGCTCGATTAATTCCTGAAATATCGCGTCAGCTCACTATTTTTCATGAAGATAAGTCAAGCGCGCTTTGATCGTCTATATAGTAATATCAGCCTGTTTCATACACCATGGCTACAATACTGTGTTAAAGAGATAATCCTAAACATCGTGCTGTAATACATAAAGTTTATGCGAGCAGTTTTCTTAAGTTAAGAATACATATCAACAAAAATCGATAAAAATGGCATGAACGGCAGGAATTATGTGCATATTCTGATGCATTGACCCAGAATTTGGGGAAATGATTGGAATCTATGGCGCTATGACCCGGAATGACAAATGTTTGACATGTCTTGCACTTAGAAAACTAATTTAAAAGTTCATATGCTTGAAATGTACTCATATGATTAATGGTAGTATAAAAAATAGTATAAAAAATGAAATTGCTGCACGCAGTAATTTCATTTTCTCTTTTTTGGTTCGCGATGTGTGTATATCGTGACATTGTGTAAGCATACTTGTCATGCAATGCAATGACAATTTGCTAGCATCAAGCTATAAATTATTCGTTCGTATAATTAAATGCAAGTTGAAAGTGCGAGAGCTGTGTATTCAAATGAAAAGATGAGATGGTAAGCTTTAAAGTGCACTACATTATTTATTCATTAATGTATATATTTATTTGTTGGTGACAAGAAATAATATTATAATGAGATACTTTGTTAAAGTATACGATTCTTATGATAAAAATCCGTTATCATTAGATATTTAAATTAATTTTTTCCAATAAAATAAAAATAATTTAGTATAATAAAATTAATAGTAATCTACTTAAAAAATTAGCTAAAAATGTTTTTTCGCAAACAGCAGTAGTTACTATAATTTACATTTAAAAATAATCGCTCACGCAATTATTTACGTATTTATTATGGACAGAACATGTTAATATACATGTAGCTTTCTCTGATGTAACTTTTACCATTTATCTTTTATCCTGCAAAACAAATGAATAAAAGAAATGCTTGTTGATTCCATTTCAAATTCAAATTTCCCCCTTGGGAAACACTTGTTTTCTAAAATGTCGATCATAATTGAATCGATTCCAATTTTTCATAAAAGTATACTATTATAAATAATAAATAGCAACGAATGGCACAATCCCAGAGAGCTCTTTTTGAAACTGTCTTAAATAAAATATTCCGTAGCATGTGTCATAGAGAATACTATAAAGAGACAAACTTTGCTTCCTGTTTGCGCGGTTGCAAGTTCGGAGCTTTTGCTACTCATATCCCATTATTCTGCTTTCATGATCGAAAGACCAGTCTGCGGAATAGTAGTTGTATCATATATCTCATAATGTGCTTATTACATAGTCAAACGACTCGGTCAAACGACTCGGTCAAACGACCGAGATTTCGATCACAACGGCAATGTAAGGAAATGAAATCTAAAATTACCTACGTAATATCCACCTTTCTATTGTCTAATATACTACTGTAATTTATTTTTGCTACAGTATATGATAATGAAAGCGTATAAACTCAATAAACCCAGCGAAATGAAACTCAAATTTTACTGCGAAAATCCGCTTAGGATTTTCGCCGGTTACTTATGCATTTTTACTGCAATGAAAGAGAAATAAATATATAAGTTCCACATTTTTAATATTAAAACTAAAGAAACTAATTCAATTAAATATAAGAATAATTAGATGTATTACATTTTATTCACTGATATTCAACGTACGGTTTTTTAAATTCATTAAATTATTATGCAAGATAATATACGTAATACAAATATTAAGGAAACATAGTTTGAATATATATTTAACCGTGTATCATATAATGCAAGATAAACACACATTGTTGCGAATTTTATATCTTGAAATAGCTCTTTCAAGAAGGTTCTATCTTTGTCTTCACAACAGAATAATGATCGGAAAAGCATCGATTCATCGCAATTCGTCACTTCTGTCCGACAACGACTGCACATAACGCCACGAGTGCTTTCACTATTTTTCATCGATGTTCCGGTGAGAGGACATCAGTCTCGACCATTTTTTTCAGCTTTTTTCGGTTTCGACAAATGGATTCTACCTTGGTCTTGTTTTCGCGCCTCCAATTTTCATTTCTCATCGGATCGTGAACACGACGGAGGCCTTTGAAAATGTTCGATTTCGCTTTTTAGCTTGTTTCTTCATTGTAGAAAAAAGAGAAAAGATTTTTGCGCGTCACGATAAAAAATAAAAAAATAGAAACAAAGGAAAGAATCGAGTAGTAGTTCACATTCTTACTAATCTCAAGTACATGCATATCTTACTATATTCATAAATTTGACAAATAACAGAATGTATTTACATAAAAAAATATCCAAAAATTTTGTAAAAGATCGAATTTTCTCAATTTAATATTTCGGCTCGCTTATAGTTTTTCTTGCCTAGTTGAGAAACCAAAGGTATGATGATTGTTTGAGATTTCGTGCTTTCTAAGATTATCCGTTGAAAAGTAGGAGGTCTGCGAAAAAGCTTTTCCACGAAGATTAGTTCGCGACCCTACTTTTTTATCTGTCGACTTTTTTATGTAACTTGACACAAATAAAAAATAAATAATTGCCTATTGCTATTTTTCCTTTTTCAGTTATTATTAGCATCAAATATATAGAACGTTTCAAGTTTTATTTTTAAGTCTGTCTGCAGTCAAAAAAATAAGATATCGCACGATTGAGATTTTGTATTATAGATATCTAATTCAACTGCACACACACTCTCTCTCTCTCTCTCTCACCATGAATAGAAAGCAAAATCTTGTATTATATAAATATTTTACTATATACAATAATAAAAATATTAAAACTTGTTCAAATTATCAATTGTAATAATTTACAAAAATTATTACTATATATAAAATTTATTACTATGTATCATTTAACTTAAATTTATAATTTATATTATAATACACAAAAGCATTATTGCCGGTGGAAGTGTATGCATACACTGTTAAATTTATAGTGTCAAATATAACCTACCATGAGTCGCCACTGCTCCTACTAAATATATCGTTATTTTTTATCAAAATGATAGTTAAATTTGACACTATACCGTGTCAATTTGACACTATACAATATCAAATTAACACTATAGTATCAAATATAACATTGTTTTAGTATAAAATAACGACATGATTGAGTAGGAGCAGTGGCGACTCACGGTAGGTTAAATTTGACACTATAGATTTAACAGTGTAATTAGTGATTTAGTACTTATAAATATTTTAGAAACTCTGTATCTTATCGCATGCATGGTTTTCTTTTCGTTTCAATAATTATGTACAGTGAGTGCAAAAAGTATTCGTACAAAGAAAATATTTTTTAAAAAAACTTTATGTTTAAAAAGTAAATATTATCTAGCGAGAAATGAGTTATCAAATTGATGTCGAATCGATATCGATACGATGATTTCAACACCAATTTGACGTTGATTCGACGTGTAATTAACGATTATTTCTTACTGGATAATTAACAATTTATTCATAAAGAATAAAATAGACTATATGTTTATTAAAATTATATATGCCAAAAAGATGTGTATTAATATTATAGAAAATATATCATCTGAAAAATAAGCGAAAATTAAAATTTGTATTGTTTTTTTGGATGCTCAAAAAATATTCGTATAGTCGAGAAATATAACTTCTAAAATCAGGAATACATGCGAAGCTCGTTTATGTTAGAACAGAATGTATTCATTGTATAAAATTGCTAATTAATGTTAATTTTTTACAAATAAGATTTTTTTATAAAAAATTTCCTTGTACGAATACTTTTTGCACTCATTGTATATGACTCAATTACTTTATTTTGTAAAAAATATTTAAAAAAATTATTGATAAATCACATATTGTACAATCTCTTGATAAACGGAATTAATGCTCCTTGATTAAATAAATTATTGCAGATATTAATTGATCACGACAGATGAATCTTAAAACAATAACAACAGTACGTTTATGATAATACCAATATCTAATGTTTCGTATTTTTCATGTTAAATTTGATTAATATCTGGAATATAAATTTCTCTTAGTTTGATAATGTATACAATGTATAATTAAAAAGTTTAAACAAGAATCGCCTACATATATTAATAATTATATTAATATTCATATCTATTCTATTTTCTGTATATATCAATAAAACGATTTTCGTATATTTAAATTAGATATTTTATACAACATAATATGTAAAATAATGTAACATTTCATCATCTATCGATGTCTCTTTGATTATTCATTATTTTGCTATAAATTCGTGTTGATAAAATCGGTAATTCCGTTTTAATGGCATATTTTAAACGAAACTAGGGATTGAAACGATCGAAAGCCTCGTCCTCCGGATTGACTAGATTATCTCTCGTTGCAGTTCTCCCAGAGAATGAATCACCTTTTATCTCGGAAATTCTTCTCCAGAGAAAGATTATCATTTCGAATCCACCGGATATTATTCACAGATAGTAGAGAACGCTATATCATTATTCTTCTTGTGTTGTCATACAAATGTGTGAAAACTAAGGAATAAAGAACTGTTAAAAGATTGAAGATGCGCGATATATTATGTTTTACTTGATGTTCTATAATGTTACCTAAAACTCTATTATTTTAGAGATTTTATAATTTAAAAAAGAAGATTGTACATTAGCTTTTTCAACAAAAACAATTTCAATATTTCCAAAAATAATACATTAAAAAATCTGTTGTTTTTTAATAATTCATAATTTTTTATAACGTAGATGAAGCAACATAATTAACATTATTAAATACAATATATACATAGAGGAACAAAAAGTTGTACAATAGGCAATAAAATAACGTTTAAAACTATTTTCTTAAAATAGACAAAATCTGAATTAGACAAATTATTATAGATAATGAGAAAGTAAATTGCGTCTTTACGCATTAAATCAACATATTTAGTTTGATGTTGAAAAGACTAGATTGCTGCTTCAGATACTGTGCGACATATATTGGTTGTACTGTGCTATTACTGCTAATAGCACCTTTATAGGTCGCAGAGAACTTACCAACTCGAGTCTACAATTTACCTGAATGTGAGAAAGGTTGAAACGACAGAAAGGTGATAAAAGGACTCGACAAAGAGAGAATAAGCTGTTGCTTGAAGAAGGATTATTTTGAATGCCAATGTATTCAGTGTCCGTGTTAGCTCAGTTGTTGCCAAGTATTACCGATTAATGGGGCAGAAAGAAATGAAAAAGTAAATAGAGATTTCAATGCTTTCGAATCTTTCGATACCGTTTCACTTAAATAATATTTCTTACTTTAAAATTAAACAAATATACGATTACATTTACAGGGTTGCCACAAATTTTTCGTCCCAAAATTCCCTGACATTTTCCTGATTTCCAGACAAAATTTTCTGATTTTTCCTGACTTTCAATAATACATATTTTGAAATTTTTTTTGTATTTTTATCCTGATTTAAAAATCGTTAAATATTTTGTTGATAGAGTGATTTAACATAACAGTGTAAATTACTATTAACTATTAGGGAAAAGTTGCCGAATACGTACCACTTAATCTATTTTTTATTATATTTTCCATTTGGCACTGTACCTGATTTTTGAAACGCCGTTAACATCCACAAACAAGATGTAGACTATTATATTTTTGTCTATATTACTCATTTCTCATATATTTTTATATTATTGTCACTAAATATTGCCTATATTAACTAATAATATAAAATATTGATAAGGTGCGATTTAGGTGATCAGTACGCATTCGGCAACTCTCCCCTACTATTGCCGACACTGCATTTAATTGTTAAGTTAGTAGTAATTTTTGTCTTTTCCTTTTATGTATGAACATGATTCTTTTCTTCTTCCTCTCTTTCTCTTTGCTTATTATTAATAAATAGCAGCAAGAGAAAGAAAGGAGAATATAAGGAACATAAATCAATGAATACAGTTTCTTTTTTATCAAAACTAAATCCTGTTTATTAAAATCTCAATCTGCTACTATAAAGGCTACTCTTCCTCTCACCACGCGTTATCAAGTGGTAGCGCAAGCCGTGAGAGCACACGAGGGCGCGTAACTAAAATTGCGTGGCTGTGATGTACGCATATTTTAAACTTCTTTACAGCCATTTTATTTTTCCAGAAAATTTTGCTAAATCCCTGACTTTTTCATGACTTCCCTGATTTCCCTGACTTGTGGCAACCCTGATTTATTATCTATGTACACTTTAATTCGTTATTAGAAAATTATCAACTAATATTTTATATTTAATTGATGTAAGTACGTGAAGGATAGAAATGCTCGAAGTTGCATGCTATCTACATAACAATTTTATTTTATCAAATTGAAAATTTATGTTTATAGAGACCGGTTAAGCGGTGCTCAAAAATAAGTATCGTATAAGCCTCGTGGGAAACATGAAAAAATATGAAGTAAAGAAGTAGAAGCAAAGTGGAAATACCAGTGGGCAAGTAAATAAAAAATTCACATTTAAAGTAGTATAAAAAATTCACCTTTAAAGAATTATTAGAGGAAAATGGGGAAACTATGCACAGTGGGTAATTGTACGCATCCTGGTTTGGTACTTTTCCAATGGATGAAGACATCACTGTGGTGAAATTTTTACGCAAGAGGTCATCCTCTTAAGATATAACTACAAAAGAGATACGACGTAAATACGTTGCTACCCAGAGAAATACAAAAAATAAAATCACATCTTTTCTTGTTATTTTAGCATTCAGAAAATAAGGTGGTAAATTCGTATTTTTAATTTATTTGTTTAAAGTTGTATACGTTATTAAAGTATGTTAACATGTGCGTCTTTTGAGCTGTTATTTATTAAATTTGGTTAAGAAATGTTGAAGTAATCGTATTTCATATCGAGTCAGGTCGCGGCGGGCAACTGTGCGCAAGCGTTTTGAAATGCGCACAAATACCCATCTTTCATATACTATATGACTAGTACTAATTTTTTCGTTTTTTCTTTGCATTATTATTTTATTTTGCCGAAACCTATGTGCATTATTATTATATTAGTTTTGTATTTTTGCTTAATATATAATATATAGTATATATTTAAAATACGTTTAATATATATTTATATTGCAATATAATAAATATATTTTCTGATTTCTTTGTCAACATTCCATAATTCATTCATTTCTTACGACTTTTGCTTTGCAGACAATTATCCAATCCATGCACACAATTACCTGACGCGCGAGAAACTTTTTCGCTTTTCCATTTTTTTCCTTTTTCTAAATATTGCCTTTTTGAATGAAAATCTGTTCAATATAGGATACGTAATGGTAGAAGAATGTTTATAGTTTCTATTTCCATACTTATATCGCTTTGAACTTGGAAAACCATTTCAGGACAATAAATTTCCCTTAGGTGCACAATTCACCCACTTTCCTCTAATCATTGATAAGTTTCAGCGCGTGATATAGTTAATAAAAATATATATGCTATCCTGTTAAGATAGTACCTATATTAGTGTTGGTTTAAAAACGTGCACAAAAAACTGCGCTTAGTGTTTCTAGTACGTTTTGAATATATAACAATGTCTTTTCTGTTGACATTAATTTATATACTTCCACAAAACGCGAAATCTCTACGCGTAATTTTCACATTTGTCAGTAGAAACTTATCTACCGTGAATAAGCAAGACGCTCCTTGAGTAATGACGTACTTTTTTTAGTTCAAACAATTCTGTATTTTTTAATGTAGGGGGAGTAAATTTTTTTATTTTTCAAATTTAATACATATTCTTTTACTATTTGAGATTTTTTAATAGACGATATATTTATTAAGAAAACTAAAAAAATAATGACTATTAAATATAATGTCTCAAAAATATGCTAACATAAAAAACAATAAAATGATCTTTTGACTTTAATGAAGTTTAGTTTAAAATATATAATATGCAGATACGATTCATTTTTAAAGTGTAAATCCAAATATAATAAATTTCGTATTAATTGAATTCATAAAAATGGATTGTTAAAATTTCATTATGGATGAAAATATTTGGCGGCGGATCGATTATGTCCAACGATGAGACCAAGGTGGTACTTTATTTATTTCTGCAACGATGGCGATCGATTAAAAGTGGTGCTCCGGGACACTTTGAGTGGACGAAGCCTCTTCGTATAGGAACGAACAAATGGAGAGAACCGTGAAGAAGAAAAAGGAAGTGACGGAAGGTGGACTGCTGACTGGTTGAAAAATTAATGGGTCGAGTGTCGGGCTGACGCGGGTGTGGGGAATTCAAAGAGCAGTACCGCGAATTTTGGTCGAGGTGTCGTTATTGAATGGCTTCGTTTAAATAAATTTTCCTATCGACTAGATCTACCGCGTGGCATTCGCTTTTCTCTTTAAACTTCGTCCATTCTAAATGCTTCTAGCATGAACTCCCGATTAATATTTATTTCTTCTTTTGCTTTTTACATTATATATATATGCGTATGTGTATGTATGCACGCGTGCCTTTCTCAAAATAGTAGATGAAACATTATATATATATATATATATGTGTGTGTGTGTATGTAAAATGGCATTATTCTCTCTGATTTATGTTTAAACATTTCTCGGTCTATTTCATTTAATATTATTTATTTGTCACACATAAATTAAGAAGGTACACATTTAAAAACATTGAATCCTTTTCACTTTAAATTATTACAATTTAAATTATTCTATTTAAAAAATTGAGATATTAAAAAATAACCAAATCTTGAATTTAAATAAAAATTGAAAAACAGAATAATAGAGATAGATAACAATTGACAAAGACAGACATAATTAAAGAAGACTAAACAAGTGCAAAATTTCCTTCTTTTTTAGGAAACATTCTGCTACTTTTATTTCTTATATTCGCTAATGTTATTATTCTTTCGTTTCGTAAACCTTTGCTTTTTCATGTCTTTGTTCGAGTCGGGCTACAAAATTACAAGATAACATGGATGAGAACATATTATGCGTGTATATAGCTAGGCACAGCATGCTACGACACGGCCAATTTTATCTCTAGCGAAGTGTGCTTCCTGGGCGCAACATGTTCCTTCTTAATTACGATAGAGATACAGCGCTAAATGCCCGTCTATTAGCATCTATGTAACTTTAACGCTTAATTCTAATAAACACCTTGGATTTTCTCTGATTAGCAAATTACAAGACAAACAAGATAAACTCATTTCACAATTTATATACCTAGAAATAAACTTGTAACAAATTACATATATTATCCATTCTTCAACATGTGTATACAACTCTCTCATTCAATATGATGGACATTAATGTACATAATTTCTTAAATTCTGTATGAAAGTAAAATATTAAAATCTAAAAATCAAAATCAAAATTAAGAAAGAGAAAAATCCTATTTTCCTATAAAATTATCTTAATTATAAAAATAAAAATGATCATAAATTTATGTGTTTTAAGCTTATGTAATTAAAATTTAATTTAATAGATATATTGAGAAGTAGTCGTTTGGAATAAATTTACTAAAACATAACAGTATTATATTTTAAGATATAAAACTAAAAAAATATCTCAAATACACAGATAATAATTAACTTTACGTGTTAAAATCATTGATACACAAGATATCAATGTCTCATACTAATATATTTATTTTAATTTTCTGCATTATTATAGATAAAAATAATCCAATTTATGAGTCACTTTCAGGATTTAATTTGAAAGAAGCAGGAGATAAAAATTACAAATAATTCTTAATAATTAATGATTTAAAAGGATCTTTCGATAAATCTCATTATTACAATGTAATATAAAACAATAAAAACGTTGTGGAAGAGATAAAGCTACGTATGGCTTATCGATTTATTTCAGTGAAAATATGTCCTTCTGAGAAAATAAAAATATCACGCATTATATGAAGCCGATTATTATTACGCAATTAAGATCTAATTTTTTCCGCGATGCGGATTGGTTGTCTAGAGCTCGATCGCATCGCATGCTAACTTGTGAGCGGATATCGTGCGATATTTTAACTGTTTATCGATTTTTAGATCCTTATTTAATTATTTTATAACTATTATTAATGACAGTAACAATGTCATTGTATTGTTGTCGCGCAGCTTTTTTACCATGTATAAAACCTGGGCAACGACAATGTATAACGATATTACTGCCGTTAGAGTTACAGAGAATAAAGGCCTTATTAATACGAATTAAGATTATTTAAAGTTTAAGGTTAAGTAGGTTAAGTTTACTATTATAATTTTGTTCATTAAATGAATTTAATGTCAAAATTGTATTATGCTCTCTGTATACCTACGTTTTCAGAGTTTGTTAAATATAAAAATTAAAGAATTTTGCATATTTATATGTACTGGATATAATATATGGATGTACCTATATGCCCGATGAGAACAGGTATGTGGATTCGACATGGATCCGACGTGGACTGCCACGTGGATTCTACGTGAACAATCGAGTGATAGTCCGCTCGAAAATGATACTATAATCTACGTGGAAATCGAATCGATATTTCTAATCGATTTTTTCTACAAGATTCCTCGTAATATCCATCGAGAACAGGTACGTGGATACGACGTGAATTCGACGTGGACTGCCACGTGGATTCTATGTGAACAATCGCATGACAGTCCACTCAAAAACGGTACTAAAATTCACGTGGAAATCGAATCGATATTTCTAATAAAAACAGTCCACTCAGAAACGAATTTTTCTTACCCTAAACAATAACTTTACAAAAGAAAGAAAGATTTAGAATGTATGGACACATTTCATATATAATTATATGAAAAATTTCTTCACGCGTATATATATTTTCGTGGGTATTATTGTATATATACATAAATACGTTACGTAATATACACATACAAACTATGTACACATATAGATATATGTGTATATATATTTATATATATATATGTCACGATAATGAAATGAAATAAATAGCGTGCGCATGTATTGTCTAGTTGTAATAAAAATTAAAATGTTAAATACAAAAAAATTTTTTTGTATTATTATAATGTTATCTAATCACTACTTAGATAAATATATCTATAAAATAATATATAATATTAATTTATTTGATAGCTGTTATTAGCCATTGTTTTGATCTAATTTGTAATAAATTTTTTATCTAATTAAAATCAAAGCAGAATAAAGTTGATTAAATTATATAAATCGCTGATGCAATTCGTACAATTTCGCAAATAGCACAATGCAACAACGTTAATCGTTTATATTATACGAGAATGTAGTCATTTAAAAATTATGCATCGTGTACTGTTGCGACGTATGAAACAAGTTTTGGTACTCCAATTCAACTCCGTAGTTGTTTGCGGATGCATAGAAGTTCTTTAATGAACGTGATGAAACGCTCGTATATGCATTCAAAAGCGTTTGTGACAGATTACATATGTGTTATAAACGTGTTATATAATTCTTGACATCTCTTATAAGATGGTAAATATCAAAAACTTAATTGGATGTATGTCAAAGTTACTTATGCGACATAAAAGAGTGAAGTCATCCTATCAATCCGTCATATGAGATGAGAAAGATCATCCATCCTGCATCAATAATTTTACGGATCATATGACGCCATTCTCGTTGTTGTCCGTCGAAGCCGAAACCTCGTTTGATTGATGACATTGCACATTCGATATGCGCTTCTAACGGGTGACTTGCTATATTTCTATCTTTCATCTAACTCTTTATATCCATAACAAAATTTGTCTCACTACTCTATTTTTGTTTCATATGTATTTTTGTATATTTATCAATATTTATATTCTCGTGATTAATCACTTACCTATATATTTCTTAAAAGAATTATGGAATATGAATAAACACCAAGAATTAAATAAAATTTAATTGTATAACTTTATTTCTTTTAGTTTATAATTTATCATTGTTATTAAGTAAAATATTTTGTTTGCATTTACAATTTGTAAAATATAAATTTGTTTTCTTATACAGCAAATAATTAATATAATAAATATGTTAAAAAATATGTTAATAAGAGCGAGATGCAATACTATTATGTAATACATATTTATATTTACAAAAAATTAATAAGTGTAATTCTAGCACTTTATTATATATTATGTCATTGAAAAATATATTCAATATATTATACTGAAAAATTTGCATTCTCAAAATAATTCTGTGAATTAAAGATTATGTAATAAATGTCTTCTGATGAGAAAAGTTGTGTATCTCTAATTCTGAAAGCGTTTGAGTAAAAGCTTTTCATTTTGCTTCGTTAAAATCCGCCAGTTGAAATTCCCAATTATGCAGCTTTAGTGATATAGTACATTTTACTAAATAGACGTTTGATGATACTATAAAAATTTCTTTCCTTTTATTGCAAAAAAATTAACTTTATTTTTTAATAAATAATATTTTAAATAACTATTTATAATAATTTAAAATATGTAATAAAGTATTTAATTTAAAATTTATAATAAAAACAATTTAGTTAATATATTCCGACTTTTACTAAAAAACCAATTATATTTAATCTATCTTAAAATAGAATGATAAAATAGTAATATTAATAAATAAATAATAGTAATTTTGAATATTAAAAAAGTAAATTCTTATCTAATAATTTTATTTCTAAAAATGTTAATTTTGTATATATATATATATATATAATGTAAGTAATCTTATTTTTTTAGAATATAATCTTTTATTACAAAAATCTTTTACATTTTATTCATACGTTTTGCTATAAAATAATATATTGTATATGTATATAATTATATTATATATGTTTGTCATACAGAATGTTTAATTAATTTGGAGAGTATTTCAGGCGAAAATTGCTTTGAGATGGTGCAAATTGCTAAATATGCAAGGCATTTAAGTATCGCCGGAACGTTACGATCTCACTATTACTAGTATCTAATGATAGTCAGTCCGGAAAAGAAGAACAGTCGTTTTGGCTTCATCGTGAACCCTTTGTTGGTTTTACTGTACGAAATGCATTTTGGATTTGGAATCAAGCCAAGACATTTCTCTGACAGACTTATAGGATCGTACGATTCACAGTGGTACTGTATAATACTAGGCCGACAAATTCTTATCGATCATTTCAATGAACTTTGGTTTATTCAGAAAGCTTCTAAGAGTCGTACAACATTGTCACGTGTTTTAGCGTTGATAACCTCGCAAAAAATGTTAAAGGAAAGAATATCATATTTTTATAGCATTAATATTTCTATGTATGCAATCTTAAAATATGTATTTATACTTTACTTTCGTCCAAAAATTGGAAAGCGTATTTATTCTTGAGACAGCATTTCTACATGCCTGAGGTACTTACCTGAAACAGAAAGAAAAATACAATATAAATATTAAAAAATATTATTCTTATCACGCACACAATATATTATTTTACGTTTATTAATCTCTTATGTATAATTATTTTTATTTCTAAAATTTCGCTGTCATCAAATTTATCATAACGCAAAACAATGATAAGATTTTAAATTAATCGTTACATAACGGATTACAGAAGATTCTTAAGAATTACCATGTGAAACATAAATTTGTATAAAATAAATATAAAATCATATATATATATATATAAATGTGTATAAGTTTGATAAAAAGAGTATGCAAATTTGTTAAAAGAGGAATGCAAAAAAATGACATATGTATGTGTACAACTCTGTTGTATTTACTCTGAACAAGTGCAAGTTATGCAAAATATTTGCGAATGAATAGTTTCGTTTAACAACAAACTTTAATAGTAAATAGTAATTTTTGGATTATACTAATGCATAGTAGTAGCTCTAAACATAAATAGATGTGGACTAGGGAAATAGAGATATCTGATACATTCTATTATACCGTGCAAATGATATATAATACAATAATAAGCATAACGGACTGTTTCGGAGTAGATGAATTTCACGACAGGCAACCTTACTCGACATACTGTAGAAATTTCGTAATTTCTAGTTCTGTATTTCGAGCAAAGCAACCACTTTCAAAGTTAATCATACGAAATTGCTTGAGGACTCGATCTCAACGATGGACATTGTATAGTGCCATATAAACTATTCTCAAAATACATACGTCATAATAATTACATTCTATTAACGTTGTTAAATTGTTTAATTAAATTGTTAACAATTGTTAAATTAAATTGTTTAACAATTTATATAACTTAAAAAGAAAAGTTTAAAACAGTCATAAAAATATGTAGCTTTATAAAGATAATGTAACATATAATATTTTATATGCAGAACGCTTGAAAAAAAAATTATTACAATTATTATATGTTAAAAGTCATATAATTTCCGAAATAATACTTTACACGCTGTTATATTATACTTTACTGTATTATAAATATATTCTAAGCATTACACTGCAAATCCGAGTGTGTTATTTTAACACACTTTTCCTGTTTAATTTTGAGGGAACACGCTTATTTGTGTTATTTTAAAACATGTAACCGCGTGTAATATGTTAATTTTACATGCATTATATGTGTTATAATGTGTACACGTTTCTATAGCATATTTAGGACAGAATTGTATTAAAGTAAATTTAATTAAGAGAAATTAACGATGTTTCACTTTGGATGTTTGTCTATAATGTTGATGTTTCTTCAACTGATGCTTGTCAACTCAAAGGAAAATGTCGGACTAACGCAAAATGATAGAGAAACGCGGTTGAAAATAATGGTTTAAGTTAAAAAAATCTCAGAATATTTTGTGCAAATTTTAATTGTTGTCTAGCTACCAAAAACTGTGACAATTTAATTGTCACTAACTCCAACATTTTTGTTGCATGATAAAAGACAGGTCACTATAATACTCTTTATAATGAATTCTCAACATTTGTTCTAAAATAAGTTACTTTTGTGAACTTCAAATTAAATTTTTATTTCTAATCGCACTTTAATTAGCAAAAATAATTTACATCCAAATAATTTACTTCAATTTAAACAAAAAAAGAATGATGCCATCAATTTCGAAATTGAAATGTAGTCGTTACAGCATTATTTTGAGTTGTACATACATACACGTGGAGGTGTTGAATTTATAAATGAAACGAAACATTTGCCTTACAAATATTTGACGCAAAAGCAGCGCAAAATCGAATCATGTACTGCCTCTCTCTATCATAGTTTGTATTGCTGACTGAGTATCGTAAATGCTATTGGCTCGATACAATCGGATTACGGACTTGTCAGCATAATGATATTACCGCTATAAAACTATATGCACATTTATTTAACAATAGAGCAAATTCGATCGTAAATAATAACGTAGTTGTTATCTTTTATTACGAGCGTAAAATTTATGTAAGTGGTAAACTAGCTAAAATACATCTTTCACATTACCAAGTCCACATTTTTCCAGAACTGTTTATCTTTTATTATATTTTACAGCAAGGAACACAATATCTCTTTTCTTTTCGTAAACTACAACGATATTGAAATTCACAATCAATATACAAAAGATATACAAAGATGTTTTTATAGAAAAATATATATGAATATATTCATCTTTATATCGTTTATAATACGCACAGAAAAAGATGTTGTAGGTATATGAGAAAAATGATTGTGAATTTCAATATCGTTGTAGTTCATTATAATTCAATTAGTTAATCACGTTATATATAACAAAATTATATATAACTTGATTAACTAATTGAATTACAATGAAGATTTAGGAAGACGAAAGTTTAAAAACATGAGCAATACATTGATTATATAGGTATAATATCATTAAAATTACGTTCAATTTCAATTAATAATATATTAAATAAAGAAGTTGATTCTAAATCAAGATCATCTCTGCATGACTGAAATTGTTAACTTTTGCTCACATTAAGAATTTATGCAAAAATATATCCTTTGTCCGAGTCTGATTCCTATATTATAAAAAATGTTAGAAAATATAACTGAATTCACATTCAACTCATATAATCATAAAATCGTAATTTCTGTCATATGTCAATAAATATATAAAATATGATAGAGAGTTTCACTCAACTACAAAAAGACTAAAACTCGAATTTTTTCTCTTAGGATTTTTGTCATATAGTTTTTGCAGATGAATTCTGACGCATTGTGAAATTTATCGGAACTGTAATACGTGTAAATATCCGCGGTTTAAATTCGTCGTGAAATATTTGAATCTCGTTGGATCCGTCGCTTTGTTGAACGTGTGGTGTCAAGCGACGTGGCGCAACAACAATGACGTTTCATCCATTACCGATAACCATCGGCACGTTAGCAGTACTAACGAAAATAGGAGTGTTACGTATAATCGCGTGTACGGACAAACTTTATCATTTGTTGGAATAACGGAAGAAAACCTAAACGACAACGGCGACAACTCATTTCTCGCCTGCCGCGATTCATTATTGTCACCCGACTTGTTACTTTATCAGGCCCTATGTTTAATTCACATTCCACCGTTCCGCAAACTGTGTCGTCATAAAGGTGTAGAATGTGATGCTTATTTTCCTACCATATCCATCGTAGTGATGTATCGTCTCGTTCGTCTATATTCTGTAACGATGTCGTTTGTTTCTTTCTAGACTTTAGACATACATTCCTGTTGCGATATTTTTAACACAGACAGGAAAACGAAATTGAAAAACTTTGACGTATCGCGACGTCTCTCAACAACAATTTCTTGACAAGTTTCAACATGGTACCTGAGACATTGATTTAGGGAATTGGAATTACGTGTCAATATTATAATTTTATTCATAAAAATTGTTTGATAAGAGAAGATTTCTCGCGTTTTTATATGAATAAAAAACAAATTATATTCACAAGATGGTACAGCGTTGCATTAATTAACAATCGTTGAAATTATCTTACAAATGATATACAGTCTATATTTCAACGGTTTATATTTTCGTTAATTCTTTACAGGCTTTGTGCAATTCCGTAACGAAATTTAATGTAGAAAAATCGACCAATCAATCATCGATCGGCTTCTATACGCAAACCCTATCATACTATCAGTCGTGCGATCGATTCCCTTTTATCTGTAGCGAGAACTGATTGAAATGAACTAAAAGCTCGTTTTTACGTTGCCTAGAAACGGGGAGAAAATTAAATATCATAGTGCAAACATACTGTTTCACGCGCTGAGAGGAATATCAATTTCAATTACAAAAAGATTGTTAAAGAAGAATTTATATTTCTTTCCTTGTTGTATATAATAATAATATAATAATATAATAATAACATTATGTTTATTTATACATTATACATCATTGCGTTTATTTATACATCAGTATTATCGTTGTTTACGTTTGCCGTTTTTTACACCGATATAATTCATTTACCAAAAAACTAGTTTAAAATTTGAGAATCTATGTAAGTTCAATAAAAGATTTATTTCTTATTTCGTCGTTTTGTTTAAGCAAAATAGAAGAGATTTTATTTCACATTGGAAAATTTATACATTTTGAAATATATTTATAATTTGCTTACAAATAGATCAAAATAACAATACATATTTGTCACAGAAGTGTGTAAGATTAACATCCATTTTTCCACCTGTTAATTATTAATTATTAAATTATTAATTTTACAAATTCAATAATTTTGAAGATAATTGAGAATCAAAAATTGAATTTTTGCTATCTTTATAAGAAAATAATTGTTTTGATCTAAAAGAAACAATTGTAAAATTAAAACAAATGTGCTAATCTTATTAAATTTAAAGTTGTAATTTTAATTGTAAATTGCATACCAAGTAATATCATTATTAAACAGAAATATAAATGCATCGTTGAATAATGTACCAATAATTTAGACATTAATTAAATGTATAACTTTATTAATAAATTCAATCTGTAATTTTAAACAAATAATGCTTGATCATATAATTACGTATTATATAAATACGTACGTATAAATATCATATTAGCTAATTGTAAGCTTAACATAATATACAAAGTGCCACATACAATAATTTATTATAACTGAAGATCGAATATATTTTTATGATTTATATATACCTATAATAGATATCATTACATAATTTTCTAGTTGAATACACTTAAATAATTTACAACATTTCTCTTTATTTCCATATTAACTTTACTATTGCTTTTATAAAAATAAAAACAATTAGTAAATGTTTAAAAATCTTAATTATGGAAATATTATAAAAAGAAAAAAAGAAAAAAATGTTCATTCATTCAATTTTGTCAATTAAATAAAATTGATTGCATTTTACATGCAAAGTGAAAGTAGAGCGTCAGAATGACACCTTGGCGATGCTTGAATTCCCCATAAGCCCGATAAATCGAGAACGTTTTCAAGCTCTAGAGAGAACGCGGCTCATCCCGGCTTCTCATAAATTCCCAACATTCACGGCACGACATTTACGTGGGTGCAAGTCTGCTCGAAGTTTTGCTTCGCCGATATGCGGCTCGAAACGCGTATGCAAATTTTTCCCTTAGATGCATTATGCTGCTTTTGTGATATGACCATTCGAATCTAATATTTCAATACTTTTTCTCTCTAGAAAAAAGCATGGATAGATACTAAGAGCATATAAAGATATTCAACGTAAATTGTTAATATTAATTTGTTTTGTATAATAAAAAAAGCTATTCTCATTTGCATATATAACAATTATGTAAATTCTATTTGTTCATTAAACTAATAGACTAATTATATATTTTTTTTTCCAAATAATATTTTAATAAGATAGCGTAAAGATATGCTCGTTACTATTGTAAAATACATTAAAAATTAGTTATATGTAAATACATGCTGCAGAATACTTTGTACGTTTATCTTTATATTCTATCAAGTTTCTCGTGATTCTTATTCCTTTTTTTAAAAAAATTAGTTACCAATTACGCGTTATATAAAAATATGTCTACTTGGAATGCATTCAAAGAAATGAAATTGAAAAAAAATTTTTTTTAAATATTAATTTTAAAGAAGATATGAGTTATCTATATTTATTAAAGTGAATCTCAGAAAAGTGCGCAGATCTCGTATGTATGATATAGTAAATATCTGATATAATTAATAAATTTATGTTTAGATTAATAAATTTATATTGATATGATCCAATTATATAATTATAATTATATACCTAAATATTTACAATATTATAAATGTAAGATAGTTTAAATCAATGAAATAATATCTTAAAATTAGGTATATATATTGATTTTGTATTTTATGTGTAGAGTATACTATACGTCGTATTAAAAAAATAGTTTGCAAATCATATATTTTTTACAGTACAAAATATTTTAATATTTTAACTCTGTAATATTTTATTACTTTAACTTATTATTTCTTCATAATATAAAACGCGCAAACATCTTTTGAGAGAACTTATTTTTTAAATGTTTTTTGTGATAGATTCCGTATACTATTGAATGATATTTACTTGTCATATACTCGTAGCTTGCGATAACCATGTCCGTGCGAACAAAAGAACGGATATAAACTTGTAAAATCAATACCATTCATGCCCTACTGTCGATACTAATTGTGTGTTACGTGGTATACAGCACATCCTCTTGTGGGTGTGGCTATAAATTAAATCTGATAATACACAACACCACAGTGAATTAGCGAAGATTACAGTGACCTCACCGGTTGTTTGTTCATGAGTATCACGATTCTAGACTAATTTTTTATTTGGAACACGTATGCTATTGCAATGTTCTGCCCGCTCTCTGATGATGGTTTGTTACTGGCATAATGAAAACACCATCTGCAGCCATTTTGTGTGCTGCCATAAATAATGACCCGAAGTTATTACAACAAGTAAGATTCAAACAATGGTTGAATTTCAAGTTACGCACGTACAGATTATAATAGATGTAATATAAAGATTCAAGCAATTGTGTCGACGTATTTTTGAACAATACGGATTGTAAGTAAAAACATCCGTTTTATATGCTTTCTCGAAGTTTATTCACGGGGCACTGAGAAATGTTTACACGTTTACCTCGATAAAAGCACGGTCATTAACGTATTTCCCGCATTTCCACTTAGCCATTTATTCAGAGCAACAGCCATTCAAAGAGAACTTGTCGAAAAAAATACACAACCAAGACAAGCGACCAAGACAATAGACCAAGACAATAACTCAGTAAACATTAATTCGATATTTATAATTTTCACAAAGAAGTTATACTATTTTGTGGCGATAATATCATTATGATATCTATGTCAAGTACATATAATTAAAATTTATTTCAAAAGACATACATACTCAGACACAGCACACAGATTATAGTTCGAGCGTTACATTACACGTGACGGTCGTTAGATCGGTTAGCGTGTGTACAAAGCAATACAGAAGATTGATTCTTGCGCACGTCTGGATCGAAGGCCCGTTGATAAAAATAGTTCGAGTTAAAGAGAGAAAAGATCTGGATAGATCTAGGGTAATGATACACTGCCGATCGAGCGAATGTGGAATTGACATACAGACACGTAGAGAGCCAGAGGTATAATTTGATGAATGCGATTAACTCGATTATTTCACATGTTCAATTCATCTTAATTTTCTCTTTTATATTCCTGGTAGAAATTTCCTGTCAGTGCCACAATACTGGCTAGCGCCACGATACTTTGCCACTACTTTGCCACGCCATAACCTCTTAAAAAATCTGACATGGTCCATAACATGGTATAAAGCAAGAAGACTCTTGGTATAAAGACAAAGATATGCTCTTGCGCATCGTAACGCCAGACAACCAATGAGAATTGCAGCCAGACTACGTCATCATTACGCGGCAAATCCAAATGGTTAAAAATGAAGTAAATCACGGTAGCGTCAATACATTAAGATAAGGAAAAGATTTTATGAAAATGATGAGTGATAAGTATAAATTTGTGATGTCACAATTCGTTTATAATATTGTATTCGACAATACTAATGATTTTTACCATAATTCATATTTACTTCATTCCTGCATACTTCACGCCACTTTGCAGCAATTTTTTCGTCTTTTGGAAATCTAAAAAATTTTAACGTTTTCTTTTTCATTTTTCGGTAACTATTTTTGCACCCTCTCACTGCACAAGCACTCATTGCAGCCAAAATTTTTATTCAAACAATAAGTAATAACTGTTTTCGCGAGAAAACAGAATTTCCACAACGTCACGCGTAGCCATATTTTAGTCGGCCGAAGTGGTCCGAATGTAACCGAGATTGCATGAATGTGACGTAAGCTGGCTGCTGCGCAAAGGCTTTCTAAATTCGTCCATCGGATGAGCATACCCTTGTCTTTATACCATGGTCCATAAGAGGCCTAGTCTTGCGCCTGATATGGACCTGGTATGGAAATAGCTTAGAATTTGCAGCAAAATTTATTAAATATTCTAACATAGCCCATGACAGGTCCAGGCTCACGCCTCTCATGATGAAAATATGATAGCAGCGCTTATTTACGATATTTCGTAGCTGACAGATTTTCTAACCTGAATACTAGTCGTAAACTTTAATGACTAATATCTCAGGCTAGCGGGGCAAAGTAACGCTTTTTTCTGCTAAATTCTTTCGTTTTATGCAAAACCACATTAAATAAGCCTAATCTCATTAATTTTTAAGGTGGCAGTGGCGAAACTAAATTATTACCCTTTTTTCTTCTCAAATCTTCATTTTTACACGAAAAATCAATAAAATTAGGCTTATTCGACGTGTTTTTTTTTCATAAAACGAAGGAATCTGGCAGAAAAAAAGTGTCACTGAGCCTGAGCTATTAATCTTACGACTATTGAGGTTAGAAAATCTGTCACAGTCTGGTGCTGACAAGTATCGTGCCGGTATCGAGAATAATCACTTCTCGGCGGAAAGAACGGCAACAAGGATGGGATAGACTGGGGAAGGAAAACACTAGAACACAAATATAAATAGCACAGTCAAACACGGCCACACTTACGCTCAAAAATAAAACATGCAACACTCAGATCACAGCGAGACGAAATACGTTCACCACGATCGAACGATCTCTCGAGACTGAGGACAATCGCTTTCTCATTATCATTTCCTAACTAATTGTAAGTTAATAAATACCAGCGTATTATTTCATTTCCATATAATTTCCTCAAATATTAATAATATTAAACAGTCAGCAAAGGCATAAAATTAAGAATAGTTACAGTAGGAAGTACATAAGTAACGTTGGCAATGACTCGATCACAAGCGTGTAATTAACTCAGCGTAAATGTATTGTATTAGGCTACCGTTCTAGGGATCGTAGGTTCAAATTTTGCCGGTGATGCGATGCGTTTTTTAATAATTAATTGTAAGTTAATAAGACAGAATATAGGTATGCGAAAAAGTAAATAATAAATAGAAATAATAATAATAAAAAAATTATTTTTTTCGTTAAGGTATAACTGTAATTTTTTTATTACATAAAAAACTGTTTTCATTTAAGAAAATTTTTTTGTTATATATAAAAAATATATTTCTTTCATTTAAAAAGAGTTGCAAAACTATAAAAACTATTTTTTAAATTCTAATAGAAAGGAACAACAAAAAACTTCAAATCAAAGAAATCGAGTCGATGTCAATCCCATTATTTTTTCTGAATTCTTAATGTACCATGTATACGCCAGGCTAGTTGCTTGACGGCGCTTGGTCAGTCCGTTGGTAATGGCACGTCAGTCGCTCGCCAGGTCCACTAGACAAAACGTTGCTGGCGCGGCGCTTACAAATTTTTCATGCTAGTTCCTGATATGACAACATAGCATCCATGCAAGAGCCATACTAGCTCCTTATTTAAATTTCTACCAGGGATTATCAACGCACAATTTCGATTTTGCGTTGATAATCCCTGGTAGAAATTTAGATAAGGTATTCGTAGAATCGCAGAGAAATAATTCATATATCATTCAAAATATTATAGTCATAAAATAGTATTTTTAATTAAAATTACTTCAACGATATTTCAGCGAGTAGCTTTAACACAACAAGAAAACAGATAGAAATATATTTGTGTTTCCAAATTAAGTTTTGAATACCATAAAAGTCCTTGCTTTAAGTTAATGATATTAGAGAATTACAGTTTTCAGATTAATATTGCATTTACATACTAATAGGTGTTTTTCCGTTGACTAAACTAGTCTGACTTTCTTTCTAACGGGTCAATAAGATTAAGTATTTTGCATGGAATTTGAATATTTTGCAGCAAATGTTACGAAAGTTCTTTGTTTACGTGATAAAAAAGTTTTGTTTCTGTACTAATAATACGAGAACATATAGTTTTCGCATGTGCACCTGTATTTCTCCTCTTAATGATCATATATTCCACCGAATTTATGGTGAAAAATATAGTTTCAAATGTACAAAAGTCTAAATGTAGGATATGGCAAGCTTTGGTAAACTTTCGTTAAATCTAAACTTTTTGTAATAAAAACGAAATTTTTGACGTAGATACGATACTATATTATTACAACTGTATCAAGGTTTCAGTTTTACTATGGTTTTACTCCCTCAATATATGTATATATATTAGATAATAATTGGATGAAAATTTATTATTAAATAATTAAAATTAAATTAAATTAAATATTTCCATGAAATTACACTTTGGATCATTACAAGATTCAAAAAAGAAAATAGAGTTGAAATATTTATCATTTGAAATAAATAGAGTTCTGAATAGACGTTTTTAAGTACGTAGTTTTATAAAAGTTAGATGAATCAATCTTTTAAACGATAGGGTAGCATTTGAAATAAATGAAGAATGGAAAACTGCATTACATCTGATAAATTCAATTTATCACGAGCAATCCGCAAAAGATTTACGGGGTAAAATTTCAATTACGTTTCATACTTAATTAAACTTTCGATCGGTGAAACGTTGAAATCCATAGAAACTTTCGTACAAGAAAAAAGGAATGCCATTCATCATCTTCTCAACGCGAGACATTTGAAATTGACAGAACCATGTGTAATATATCGTTCAAAATTTATGCAGTCATTAAAAAAGTTTTAGATTTATAGGCTGTCTTGATAATTAATAGACGTTACGATTCAATACATGCGACCTGCTATCTTGAATAACACCTTTCCGATACACGAGTATGACGGTAACGTATCACCGACAATGCACCGCATGCGCGTTTGCATAGTTTCAAATTCTTGCTGATTTTAAACTAAATGATATTTCTTACTTATAGAAATTCTTCTTGTTCACCCTCGTTTTATCACGCTCTTTTTCGCTTATCAGCGAACAGATCCTTATCTTTGTACTAACAATAAGTATGCTCGGTAAAATACAGAAAACTTGTAATGCCCTCATTTATTGTTCCTAACTTTGTGAAATGTATAACTTATGCCTTTCCTGTCGAGAATTCCATGAATAAATACGATCTCCTTTGAATTTTAAAACTATGTTAACAATAAGACTTGTTAACAGTCATTATTATTTCTGTGCATATTGACATTTGAAACTGAAATTAATAGATTAAAACTATGTATAAAATTAAAATGGCAGTTTTTATTTTAATATTTCTTATTATACAAATATTATACTAATTTCAGTAATTTTTGTTACACAGGTAATGCAAACAATTAAATCTGTGTATAATATAATCGTAAAAAAAACTAATTTCTAGTAAAATGTTCTGATTTTATGTGTATATAATAACTATATAAATCAAATATTGTATAATATAGATTGCAATTAATTTATGTATATATATATATAATATATTATACACACACACATATATATTGTTGTGAATTTTAAAAATACTTCTTCGTATTCAACACAATTCAATTGGTCAATGTCAATCTCAAAAAATTATTATAATTTACAGGATTATTTTTTACATCAATATCACATTTAGTGGAGAAAACATATTTTCATGCATTATTGGTAATGTATAACATAATGCTCTTCGAAGAAGAAAGAAGAGAAGAAGTCTGCGCGTTATACATAACATATATGTGTTTGTTTAGAGAATTAATGTTTGCGTGTGTGCAATCAATCATACTTTTGCAGATTTCTGATGAAATTACCTTAATGAAATCTTTTATGGAAATCGCTTTTGGAAAGAGTAGGTTTACTTCTATATGTATGTACACATGCCTGTCACTTATCTTGGCCTTATCTTCGTAATGCACTTCTCATGCTCATTAATCATTGCTTTTTATTATAAGTACACATATAAAAAACATATTTTTACTTGTATTATTATATTAGATTCTTTAGATTATTTATATAAGACCTTGCAATTATTGCACTTTTGTAGAATATAAACAACGAACAAAAAGTCCCGATAACTTGCAAAAAAAAATTATTTTTAGCTTATAAATAATTTATAAAATACATGCGCACAAAAAACAAATTTTTATTTATTAAAAGTCATAATTAAGGTATAAACGAAATTTATATTTTATTAATATATTAATAAAGTTTTAATTCGCCCGCAAAGTATTGACGCGATTAAATATTAGAGATATATTTATAGACGTATTAATATAACGCAGCTTATCAATTTACTGGATCTTCTCACAACACGAAAGTTTTAGATATATGCGAGAAAGTGGTGCATATTTAGTCGAGTTAGGCTGGACCACCTGTTACGTTATTTCCTCGTATACTATTTATAAGCTGCTTTTTCCAATCTATGCTAACACATTAACCGAAGAATCTAAATTTATCATCATCTGTCACTTTTTGGCATTTTACATTAAATTCAAATGCATCGACTTGCATCTTTTCAGTTATTTTGTATTGTTTATGATATATTGAGATAAATAATGCTATGTATACATATGTATACTTTTCATGTGCGTGAAAAATAAATTTATCATCGTTTATATCTCCATTCTATATTTCAATTGCAATACCATATATGTTTACAATGGAAGTTTTCTTTATAAAGCATAATTTTAATAGTCTATGATTATTATGTAAAAAAAAAAGCATAGAAGTAGTCTATGATTTATGGACATATCCTGTAATAATAGTGGGCTAATTCATGCCTTTACAGAATACATTACTAATGATTCTGATATAGTAGATAAAATGTCAGTGATATCACAGAAACATAAAAATAATTTTATAAATTTGCCGAAGTTTTATAAAATTGTCAAATTAATGACTTTCACTATAATATATGTATAAATTAAGATATGTTTTTTGCATGTTTAGGTTCGAAACATTACAAGATATTAAATTTCTAGTATTCTCAAACGAGAACATACGAATTTACACTTATATTTATGTGCACATTATGTACATTATAAAGAATAGCTTTTACATTCCCTCAAGTGAAAAAGTAAAAGGACGCTCTATTTCCTACAGCATGTAAAAAAATTACGTACCAATTTGCAAAGCATAAATGTCACTGACAGTTATAAATGACCAAGCGTCTGGAAAGAAACAGAATATACGGCAGAAATATCCCATGAAATCCTAAAGATTTTCAGTATAAAAAGAGCTAGGCTCTTGTAATAAACGGGATTCATAAAGACCTGAGATATTGCCCTTTACTTCTCTCAGCTGCTTGCGAGGACTGCTGGCAGAAAACAAGAAGAGCTAAAAGGAAAACTTTAAATCGTCCAGATAGGACTAATCAGTAATGCAACGATCGACCTGGCGAAAGGCGAGACGTACGCTGTCAGGTGTGTTATTAATTACATAAAACCGCCGAAGTACCTCGTTACAGAGTTTAATTACATGACGCGAACGCAATGCACGTGACAGCCCGCTAAAATGACGTTTAATCGGAAATATTAATGATGTGTACCAATACCAGATGAAGAACGATGAATATGCATGTACCTACATACATGCACGCAAGTAACTATGGTCTGATGTTGATAATGCTTCGTATGATCCGCAGGGATTTATACATGTCGATGAAAATCCCGGAAGACGATAAAAAGCATCCGCTGACGTGCGTAAATAATTTTTTTTATTTGACAAAATTATGTTGGATATAACGGCGCGTGCAAATAATCGCGATAGTCTCTGAACGAAGCATGCATAGATAATTAAACACTGCTAATGCTCAAGCCAACAGTGAGTTATAAATAAAACATACGCGTCGGTGAGCAAAAAAAAAGTACGCCGTAGTTGCAAGGAAATAAACGGGAGAACAACGCCCGAGATGCAGCGGATAAAAATCTCTGCTAGTGGTTCACATTTCTGTTATGCTTTCACTATTTTTCTTTTCCTCCTCGATTCGTTCAGTTTTCATTTTATTCGCTTCCCTCCATTTGCTCTCCGTTTTGCTTCTCTTCCTTTCGCTTCTGTGTGTGCCCGTTGTTTCTATTTCTTATCGAAGCGGTATCCCTCTACACAGAATCGTCTACGAGAATCCCTCTAAATCTTTAAGATCCTTCGGAAACTTCGACATCTTAACGATGTCGGTGCTGCATCAACGAACGGACCGGCCAATGTAACCAAACAAAGACCGTAAGATCAATAGATTTGCTTCGTGTTCTTATCGAGTCTTGCTAATTTCTGGAGCGGACCATAGTTAGTTATAGACTAACCATCATTAGCTTCAAGCAAACTTTTTACGAGAAACGAACGGATAATGCGTCGCGCATGAAGCGCTTTGTCAGAAGTACGTAGCTTTTATGGATCATTTACTCGAATGACCGAGCGGTAGGTGCTTTACCACGTTTTTACTGTTCTTATATTTTGTTATTTTTGCTTTACGGCGCAGACGAGCGACACAGTCATGTCCTCCATTGTCTCACTGACTTTATGTCATAGCCTATAAAAGCTTTAATTGGCAATTCGCAGACTGCTCGAAATGGCAAATGCGATCATTTCCGTATATCGAGTTGCAAAAGCATAAAACTTAACCTAATCTTTCGAAAACCATTTTCAAGTTTAGCTTTCATTTAAACATCTTATACGTATATCTTATAATATCATTTTTCTTTACGGTATTTACAATGATTTATAATACCTTATAATAAAAATATTATCATAAGGGCAATATTTTGCTTGAACATTTTAATATTTAATAAAAGTATATCAAGAAATCTATTAGTGCCAATTTAATAAAAAAAAACTGTTTAATGTGTAATGCAAATAATACTGCAAATAATTGTGCTTTTTTATATAATCTTTATATATCCTACATAAAGATTATATCTAAAACATTTAAAACACATACTTAATAAACAATTATATTTACTTTTTCCAAAATAAAGATAATTGTGTCGCATTAATAAACAGCTGTTACGTACGAAATTGTGATAATATTCCCCTCAACAGAATTGTATTAATCTATTTAATATTCAGGAAATATATATACCTATATATATTATAGTCTATTGTTGTTTTATCAATCGATATTTTATTAATCGACATTTTGTGCCAAGCTACGCTGACGAATTTTCCATGTAAATTACGATACGGCGCGGCGTAATGACATGACCCGATCAAATCAATAGGCATTAATTGAAATAGAAGCAAAGCAGACCGATCAAGGAGCGTGACGGCTATTGCATTATGCAACACGGTGAAGACCGGAACATTTAGCCGGGAGAATATATGCAAAGGACGTAGCGAAGGATAACGTTGCTACATGACGGTCTGTGCAGAAAAAGGATTTTTCGCGCGGAAACTTTCACATGATTTTCTTATCGTGAACAACTAAGGGTGAACACACACACATTTCCTTAAGATATATAAGTTTCTCGCGTTTTTCAGGAAAACAAGATCATAAATACGTCTCGGAAATATCTTCATCGAGTAGCTGTGTTCAATTTCGATAGGATATTGAGGAGTATCAACTACAGTAATAACGTTCTATTTTGCTCCAGAGAAAGATGTTGTTTTATATGTCTTTATTTTGTAGAAATTATTTATATCTGTTTATTATAGAAATTGCAATAAAGGAAATTATATCAAGCATATTTGCAATCGTTAGCAATTTTATTATAAAAACTACACTATATATAAAATTAATAATAATATGTTATTTGTATAACTATCATGGAATAAAGTAAGCTATACTTTTACAAAATCTAAAATTATTATATTTTTATATCCTTTTACTAATTTTAAATCAATTACGTTCTGTAAAAATACCGTATTAAAACTCTAAAATTTTTTCACAAATATTTTAAAAAATAAGTACTTTGTTTAAAAATAAAATTCTCACAATCATTTCGTTAACTGTTATAATTTAAAATAAAGATTTATTGAATTATCTATTATTTAATATTCACACAATTGTGTAGAAGTCGCTTACACACACACACACACACACACACACACACGCGCGCGCGCGCACAAATGCAATATTTTTAAACAAATTTGATATAAGATATTTTAACATTTATATAGTTGCACGTGGAATACGTAAATACGATTTGTGTACAATTTAAACTTGTCAGCATTCTAAATATAAAACAAAATTTGATCAATGTTGTATATTCACGAGAACGATAATGGGAAATATATATGTGCAGAATGATTCGATCTAAAAATAAGACAAATTTAACTCTCTGTCTAAAGAAGAATCAATAAATAGTAAAAAATAAAAACTCGAGAACCGGTTGAAAAAATAATAGAAATAATAATTTTAAAAAATGGTAAAAATAAACTACAGAAAATTTTTTGTTAAATATTACAAATTGTTTTACAAATTTTTTAATTCTTATATCTACAATTAATTCTTAATCCATCGTTTATTAATTCTATTAATTTCATACAAGGCAGAGTGGCTCATTTCCATCAGCTAATTTTCAATCTTTCGATAACGTTAAATTATTACTCTAGATTACATAATCTAAATTGATAACCCAGGAGAAACTTGAAAAGCGGATCAGTTATTATCAATAACTCTGACTAAGCGTGTTAGGTATCGGATAAAGCTTTACAGAATTTTTAATTTAAAAAACTAATTAACAAATCAAATCATTATTCTAACATATTACATCTCATGTTATGATATATTTTTAATTTAAATTAATTTTTAATTTTACTTACAATATTGTAAGTAAAATATTATCAAAGTGTCTGTGTTAAATAATTTTTTATTTTCTTTTAAGTTGAAACATTTTGCTGTTATATTTTACCGTTTGAATATTTCAGGTGTTAATTGAGATATGCACAAAGCATAAGAGATAATCTTATTTATTCAAGAAATGGTTTATAGATTAACATCATGCCCGAACGTATTCTTCAGAAATTGAGTTTCTCTTTACCCAAGTAGTGTCACCTGCATACTAAAGCAATCTAGGTCATACGATAATAATCTTTTTTTGTAGAGAATCGTTCAAGTAGTGGTATATAGAAAGCAGAAGACGAACAGAGGATATAGAAGAGATTGTACAAATCCAGACTCGTTATTAAAAATTAAATTTGCGGTACCACTTTCAGAACCTGGCCCCGATCCGATTCGTTTTTCTCATCGATCTCATGATAAGTATAGACTAAGTATTCTCTTTAAGCGCGGTAATTCTGGTCCTATTTCTTGTCATCAGTCCAAATGCCCAAACTGATTAATTCTGCAGCGATAACCAATTTCTATCTTATGAATCAGTCATATATAGAATAACATTATAAACATCAATAAGAATCTCTTATTTCGGTTTTCTAAGGCAATTAAGGTCACGATGTAAGCAACAAATCTTTGAAGTTATCGAACTCACAACGTGGACTACTCTCTTTATGGA
This sequence comes from Mycetomoellerius zeteki, assembly GCF_001594055.1. Classification (NCBI taxonomy): domain Eukaryota; kingdom Metazoa; phylum Arthropoda; class Insecta; order Hymenoptera; family Formicidae; genus Mycetomoellerius; species Mycetomoellerius zeteki. The sequence goes on along the minus strand of NW_017257720.1, from coordinate 1,207,488 downwards.
TTTTTCTGCATGAACGAAAAACAAGTAGAAAGTTCAATTAAGCCAGCTCTACTAGGAAAGCAAAGGAAAGCACAATGAGGCGGAGAACAAGAAAGCTGCCGACAATTAAAATATTCAACCAAAGTAGGGGAGGAAGTATGAATTGGCTTTGTCAACGGCGCGTGGGTGAATTATATAACTTTTTCAATAATAACCCGTCGATGCACTCTCCACAATCTGCTTTGTGACGCTCATGGCCTTTGACCAGAAAATCCACGTTTTCTCCTCTTTTAGTCAACAAGCTGACGTCACGCATTGGTAATGTCACGTTTTTGAAACAGCTGTCGCGTTCTATCGTAAACTTTTGATCGAAATAACAAACTGCAAACATGCTAGATGATTTCTTCAAATTTTTGCATCAATAACAAAATTCATGTCTTTTCCGGTGACTTTATCGAGCGAAGTTAGATGAATCAAGTTTGGACAGCAGAGAGATGAGTCGTCCAAAGCAGCTTCAAGAAAGTTTTTGGCTTACTCTTGGTATCAGGCTTGCCAACCGTCCATAAAATTACAGTCAGCTCGTAAAAATGAGTCAAAACTGGACATTTGCGTTTTAAGAACGTAAGTAAAATAATAAAGACTTTTATAAAGATATAAAAAGTAAAGAAATACTATTATTTTCGCGTACTCTTTTTTAATTTATCGATAGACAAATAAATACGATACAAACGTAAAATTAATTGTTAATGAGATTATTAAAAAGATTATGTAAGTTTAAAAGAAAATTATAATTTTTTGTGACATAGATAGAGTTAGTTATTTTTTATTACGAAATATAAAAGTTTGTTTTATTGTACATTAATCTTTTGTATAAAGAAATTCTGTATATGATAAATACCTATAAGTCTAGGGCAGCATGCACATAAATCCAAATACGGTAATTATACAATACATATATGTCAATGGATCTGATTGATGATGCATAATAGTAATTCATTAATGTGATTTAGCGACGAAATGCTAATTTGTAAACCAATCTTACTCGCCATTCATATTTGATTTCGTAAATAGCAGAACTCTCCAATTAGCAAATGGATTTTCTGCAACGAATACCAATGTTTGAAGCCATAAGTGGCAGAGACCTTCCAAGCTAATGTGTGGGCAAACTAGCTCATTAATAATATTCTCAAACTTTAAGTGTGTGTGTGTGTGTGTGTGTGTGTGTGTGTATAACACTAATAAACGAAATAAGCATAAATGTTGCATTACTATTTCATATATATATGAAATCATAAATATAAGAAATTTCAATTTTAATAATGGCTAATTCTCCTATAGAAAACTTTCTTTGCATAATTAAAAAGACTGAAATATTAGTATTACATTTAAATCGAGAACAAATTTAATTATAATTGTGATTATCGACTTTCGTCAATATCAGCTGTATTTGCTTACTTTATCTCTCTTGCCTTTTAATATCGATGTCTCTTTGTATATTTTGTGCGTGTTTAGTGTGCCAATATGATATATTCTAGAATTCGATATGACAGAGATATGCGTATATTATGAAGTTGTCATCAGGTATACTGATAAAAGCATCGGTAGGAATATTGAAGATACATATATGATTAATATTTTATAAGAAAATTAATGAGAATCTCATTCATATGAACGTTCGCAAGTATTATTAATTTATTAAAACTTACACTTTATTTTTACAAATGCATACATATTGTAACAAAATATTCAATGATTTTCAAGACAATCCGATAATTGTTCTTATTTGATTATAAACAGAAATTAAAACATTTTATTTCATTAATATTTCTTTATCAACGTACGTCATCCTATCATAAATATAATAAAGTATATCAAACAATTTATCTCATCATTTTTATTACTCGGCAATGAATGATTCCTTTTTTTTCGTTATTCTTATTAATATCCAATTATATATATAATTTATTATATGTACAATTTCTATCCTCTTAGTGCAAAACTAAATTCGTTAAAAAGTTTAATTTTGATATGAAAACTTTGAATTTTTATAGCAAAACATCATTATAAAACATCGTAAAAATATACATATATTTAATTATTATCTCTTTGGTCCCATCTTTATATTGTATATACTTAATAAAAGATGTATTATCGTGAACTCTCAACTTCAACCTTCAGCAAAAGTCTACTAATTGAAAGCTTAATTCTTTTTAGATTAAGCTTTTCTCTTAAGATTTCGGCAACATGTACAGTACGAAAAGATATAATATAGATGAGCTCGCATAAACTCATGGACACTGTGCGGTGTATGTGTGTAATAAATATATCAGAGTATTTTTATTTTTTTATATATGTCTTCAACAAAGAACAAAGTGCATAAAGCTATCAAAAATTCTTATATATAATTTATGATATTAATATTTAACCTATAGAACAGAAAAATTCGTATTTCTTTAAAAATGTAAAATATGGCACGTTTTCTCTAAGACTTATTTTAAAGATTTCTATAAAAAAGTAATAAATAATCGTCAATTATATATTTTAAAAATAATTACAATAAAGCGTTATAAACTAATATAAAAGAGATGATTAAATTAATTTTTACGCAAGAAAGTATGTACTTTTTATATCATAATTTTATAATTTATAACTGTAGTACATACATTACAGTTTAAAAATGCTACACGAAGAAACTGCCATTCAATCTCGATCGATTTGTTTAGCAATTTATATTAAAATTCTTGTTACACACACACACACACACACACACACACACACACACACACACACACACACACACACACACACACACACACAAAATTAGAAGAGTTTTACTAACGTGGGAAGTTTCATTTCTTTTTTTCGAGAATAAAGTAAACTCGCCGGCTTTTCCATTAGCAAGATGAAAACCGGGGACGACGTGTGGCAATTGTAATTACGAGGGTAATTCACAGGGTAACGCAAAATTTTGACGAAGATGAAAGAGGAACGGTTTATGTGTGCTTCATCGTGTTATATGATGAATTTCCCACTAATGCGATGCAACATTTCTAGATTGCCACATTGAAGATAAATGCAACCATTTCAGCGATGTAACAAAGAAATATACGTACTACAAAAGTTGAAAAGTTTTTCCTCAACTTCTACGTATAACAGCTGTCGCACAAAACGCATCGCAAGAATTCCACTTTCTCTACATGGATCAGACACTATCTATCAATCATGATACTCACCGAACGTAGAATATTATTGAAGATGAACGAAGAAGATAACGAAGAGTTTCCGAAACTGATCTGAGCCGCGGTAGCGGGAATTATGAATTAATTTGAAAATACCCGAGCGCGAAACGACGAAAACTCCGTCGTCTTTGAACAAGAAGTGTGCGTGTGATTGCGTGTCGGGGCGCGGACTGAGCGACTGGGAGCACAGTCGTCTCCGGTTGTCCCACCCCACGGTTTCCTCAACACCATCCCCTACTCGGTTCATCCCCCTCATGCTTTCACCCCCGCCATGAAGCTCCAAAGCTCCCAGACCCCACACCCCCGACACTTCCAGTACCGTTCGTCGTCAGCGCCAACGCCCTTGCGCACTAGGGACGTCTGCGAAGCGTGGCACCTCCGGTCGGTCCTTTGGTACTCGACACCTCGAATTGTGTTCTCTCTCTTGGCGTTCATCCTCGAATTCATCTACTCCACATTTTCACCTGCCATGTCTACCTTCGCCAACACCTGTTTTCTTTTTTCCGAATTTAATCCTCTCCTCAGCTTGCCGCGAAGCGTTTGTCGAGAATGGAGTCTCATGGCACTACGTAACAGTCGACGCAGGGTTCGCGTCTACATACTACTACTACTACATACTGCTACTGCTACTACTTGCTACGAAACAACTACAGCATCGATCTGTAATTTGAATCATGTCGCAAAAATTTTCCGGTTCGAAACGCTCGAAATATCGAATGGCGCGATTTCGATTTAAAATGCAATATATCCGTAATTTAAATGAACAGCAGTTAGGTACTTAAAGTAACGCGCATATTTTTGGCACAGATGGTGCAACAATACCAACTTAAAGTTTCTGAAACCATTCAGGAACCTATTTTTCTACAAATAAATTTAAGTAAATATAATTATTTCATAAATAATCAACTAATCGTTAATCAGATATAATTTCTTGTACTTATATAATTTCATTTTTTCAAAAAGTAATTTCTGATAAATAGATACGGGATAAAACAATTATAATATAGTTATAATACCAATCTTATTTTACTATATTGTTTTTTTTATTATGACCTTGATTTTATGCTATAAAATCAATGTGTGTATATTTTTTAAATAATTTCGTATCAATGTAACATTTAATTGCAATTTTATACAGCAAATTAATTTTTAAATTAATCAATCTGTAATACTAAAGAAAATGGGATCGTCAGAAACATACCCAATCACTCATGATCAAACTAATTCTCCGACCACCACTTTTAGTTACTCCAGAGATGCCTATTATCTTAGTACAAGCTTTCATCTGACTTATCTCTGTCAGCTCGAACCACAGTTCTCTACTTCAATTTTGTTCTCAATCTATCTCTCAAATCAGCCGCAATTTCCAGCTAGCAATTTCCATTCACCCATCGCATTTTCTCAATAAATATTTATATATATATAGTATATTATAGTCATTACATATTAAATATTATACTCGACAAGAAAATATATTATACTTTATTATACCGAATATGTATAAATGTCTCCCTCTCTTTTTCTCTTTCAAATTAATTAATAATAAATTTTCGCTAATTCTCTCTGTTATATTTTATTATATTCTAAGTACTCTGATAATTATATCCGTAAATAGAATTTAAATGAGTTTAAAAAAAACATTTATTGGAAAAATAAAAAAAAACAGTATCAGTTACACAACTTTATGGTCATCAAAGAATCTTGAAAAATGTATCTGCGCTTACTTTCTACTCAAAGTTACTAATGGTTAAGGTGCTATCGGTGATTCAAGGTTAGTGGAGTGTCAAAAATGGGCGAAGGGTATAAAATGCTCCATTGGGAACGAGTTGGGCTAGAATCCTTCAAGGTTTGAAAAAGAATAATGAAAGAGGTTGGAAAGATCTTATCATGATTCCATTAAATTAAATTTATCATTGTAATAGCTATATAACTTTGTAAATGTTGAGACTTTGTCTTTTCTTATATATGTATATGTTTTACTTGAAGAGATATATATCTTCTCTCAGGTTATAAAATTTTAACTCAAATCAATATAGCAAAATATCTGACTTGGGTTTCTTCACTAAATGCATCAAATACTTTACAAGAAACTTTCAGTCGTAAACGCAAAAATACGAATTGCAAGTATATTTCTCAACCTATTTAGACTGTATAATATCTCGGCGAAACGCAAAGAAAATGACAGCTTGATTTTCAATACTTTCGAAAACGAACTTTTCTGTAAAAAAAAAGTTTACAACATTCTTAAGCTATGTAGACATTTAGTTCCAAAGATAACTCATTAAAGTGGTTAATAAAGAACGATTTCCAGTAACGATTTTGCTCAGACTTCACTTAAGACCATTTCCATCCTCTAAGCTGGATAAACCAGGATCAATGATAAGCTTCTCAAATCACAGTTAGTCACAAAGTGTACTCTACTTCGATTTTTCGATCATACAGCATATAAATGTGAAATTGAAATCGTAACATTCAAACATAAAAATTCATCGTAAACCTTAAATAAAAATTTTATGCTTATTCAAACAAATATACACAGTAAACGACGTCTTAAAATAATAGATAAATGCCGACCATTAACACAGTTATAACTATCTCATTGTTAAGTTAACGCAGAGATGCGTGTAAGGTTTATATCTTGACGTATAAAGCACTTTTCTTATTTTCTAGCATCTACGAAGAGTGGCAGAGTGCACTTGCGATGCCTGGAAATGGCGTTTTATAGTAAAACGCATACGCATATTCTCGGGGCACTCCACGGAAGCTGACTGAATTGGGTTTTGGCATAATACTCCAAACGTTTCTTTTTCGCATTTCTCTTCTGGCGGAATATTCTAAACGTTTCTTTTTCATGTTTCATCGAGATATAGTCTAAAATGCGTTAAGAAATGCCAGTCGCAATCCATATTTTCGCGTTTTAATATCTTAAAAAAATGTGAAATTTAACCTGTTTCTAAAAGAGAATGCTTATAACGGTTGCACTAAAGCAATAACATAACTTAAGCACATGAGAGAGGCAAATGAGAGAACGGATCATAAACGTTTATCTCTTAAATCGTAGTTTTTTTAAAAGCTCTCGTATAAGTATCCACTTGCAATCCCATATCAGTAATTGGGTGTCTCATATGCAAATGTTCAGGAAATCCCGCGCCCAATGATAACTGCATCACGTTTCTTAAAATGCGTAAAATGAAATCCATTTGTAGCTCTCGTTTCATATCGTCGTGTAATTGCATTACGGTATTTACGTCGTCAACGAGACGCTTCGAAATCACCAGGCGCTTGAAAGTAATTTCCATAAAATAAGGACGAGAGGAAATTCTGTCGTGCGATCAAGTAAAACACTTTGCCTATAACTTCGCCAACTATGTATTTCGAAACATAATAACGTCTTTTGTAGCACAATAAGCTTAATTGAAACTACTTGTTACGTTATGATTGCTTTCATTTAAATTAGTAAGTACGCGGAAATCATCCGATTATAATTTCAATTAAATCTTTATTATAATTATTTCGAAATAAACGTAATTTACCCTTTCAAAGTAGTCGGAATATATAAAGCAAATGAAACATTACGTTATTATGCGACTTCTGTCCTTAAAGAAGAGTTAAAAAGTTAATAATAAACAAATGCTTGAAAGCACGTGAATAGAATCAAAATATTATAGTTATTATTGTTTTTCTATGAAATCTGTATAATCGCCTACTTTTCCAATCGATCGAGTAAATTCGTATACCTAAACCCATTCGACATATCAACTTCCATAAAAGGCATACTTCACATATTCATAAATGCTCAATTCTTCCTTAGATTGGCTTGGCATATACTAGGTCAATAAAATTCTATCAAAGGCTATGTGAAGAAATCAAAACCGTTTTTTTAAAGCAAAATAAAATAAATTTAATTATGATCATTTTTAAAATACTAATAAAATATTTTTTATAGTATAAATTACAAAATATAATAAATATATTTATTACATTTCTTTTATAGATCTAATACCACTTCAGTCAAGAAATTCTTGAAAAAAAAAGGGAAACTGTATTTCCTCATATCAGCGTATCTAACAGTACTGACATTTAAACAAGAAGAACCAGTTGGTATTCCGGATGTTAGTTAAAGGGTTACTAGAGCAGACGTGTAAGGAATAAAACGTTTCGTTACATGAGAAGAGGCGAAAGAGTAGAACGTGGAGAATCACAGGAAATTGCTGCCAAGAAAGGACTCGGAAAACTTTTGCAGCATAGAATCAAGAGAAACTATTACAGTGATAAAATTTAAACGAGGAAATATGATTAAATTTTACTTAAAACACAAAACTACGAACGACATTATTAATGATTTTAATTCATATGAAATAATTAAACATATGTTTGAATATTTAATCAATATATCTATTATTAACTAAATATTATTAATGCAAACAAAAAATTTCCAATTAAATATCATCAATGAGACATTAAATCTTAGATATCTATATTAAGACATCCTCGTTACTCCTAAAATAAAATTAAAATTAATATACGTATTACATACCCAAATATACACTTTACGTTTTACATTTTTAACAAAAGTGCATTACAAATAAAGTAAATCGAATTCTATTATGCAATAATTCTATTGTAAAAATTTAAAGATTTTTATTTTCAAAATGAAATAAAAAATTTGTTGCTGTCGTTGCGGCATTACCACGGATTAGCTTTAATTCTTCTAAAGATCGTGATTACACTAATAATAAGAAAAAAGAAATATTTACTACGTGGTTATATACTTAGGGAGATAGAGTACTAGCTGTTCATCATTTTTACCAATTTTCTACAAAATTATTCTAGCGTGCAACTTTCTGCCACTGACTTTACTTTATGCTTTTTATGTGGCGTTTTATTTGGCTCTGGTTTTATTAACCAAGCTTTCAGTTTCAACGGGAAAATGTGAAATGACGAACCTCGAGCTTCGCGATAAGATGTATTAGATTTATTCGAATTAATTTCGCAACCGCATTTTCATTTCTTATAAACGTATTCATTAATAAGTAAGAATTTATACAAAATTATTTTTCGAATGTTTATCTTTATATTTGTTCCAATAAAATCTTTTAAATAAAATCATTGAAATCTTATGTCGGAAAAAAAGTATCTATGTCAATACAAATTTTATTTCTTTGCCTTTTTTTTGATAGAAATAGAATAAAATTAAAACAATCACATCATCGAAGAATGTATATCAATATACATATATATATATTACTTTTGAATATAAGACAACAAACAAAATACAATTGAACTTTTATTTAGTAGTTATTGTTAAATAATAGTAAGATAAATTATATTTATTACTTTAAAAATAAGGCAGGCACGATGAAAGAACTACATTAAAAAAGTAACAGTAATTAAATTTAGACATTCCACCTTTGCCATTGGTCAAATTTAACTCGAGGTAAAAGTGCTCATTTTATTCAATGAAGGCTACATTAATGCTTTTATATACCATATCGTATTTCCTCTTATTTGAAATTTTCAGAGTGCATTATATATTCATCACTAGTATCGTGAAGAATATTAAAAAGAAATGAAATATAAAGGTATAACCATGATCCATATTTATCTAGGTTATATATATTTTACATTCTAATATCATATACATTTATACATAGATATATATTCAATACGCGTATTTAGTTCTTATTATAATCGTAGTACTAGGTATGGTAATGTACTATGGTATAAAATTTTCTGAATTGATATAGAAATAATTATCAGTGCTTTAACTTTTTTCCGATGTTAGTACAAAGTCTATTACAGCACTCCCAAATTTTAAGTCTACTTTAACCCTGTAAAAGGATTTTTGATTCCGTTCAGTAAATTCGGAGATTTATATCGATCTGCAAAATCCCGACAATTCGGCCACTCGAGCATCCCCTTAACTACCTAATGATTGTCTTATTATGGGATATACATGGGTGTACGTAAACAATATTAAGAATCTTTATTTTAGACTGCATATGTAAGAACACAATCGATACTAAAAATTAAATGATGTATGTAGTTTATCACCGGATTTATAAAGATTACTTGTGTGCGATTACAAATTATTTTTAACTCATATTAAATTTAGCTTTATCAAATTTAAAGAATTTCAATTTACATTCTCTTAGTTACAGTTTCAACATTAGTGCGTTTAGACCAGCTGCGCAAACTTTTTGTTCAGAATTCATCTTTGTTTCGTTACTACTTTGCATCATAAGCTTGAACAGCCTCCATAATACAAGACTTAAATGCGAAAAAAATATTGAAAGTTTGCAATGGCTTTTAGAACGACGCGCTTTCCCCGTTTTCTTTTTCTACAGTTTAACGCGTTATTCTCTAGAACACATAAACTTTTCTGATAGTAAATCGAAATAAAACAGCTTTTCCACGGCCATCCTTTTCATGTGCTGTCATTGAGCTTGTCGATTTTATTTGTAGCTGATTAGAGTTTCTTTCATTCATAGTGTTCTGTATATGTATACCATATAGCATATGTTACAATGTGCTTATAGAACAGTGAACTTGTCTCACCGGGAACAGGATCGAGTTTTAAAAGGCGCCATTACAATTTACTAATCCTAGGACGTTGTGTCTTTATTTAGCGATCAGTGGAATCCATCGAATTGATCTTCTTCCTTTGGCGCATTTTCAACTTTCGGAAAAAAAAAACAAAATAAGACTACTAGAAAAGAAGATTGAGAAAGTTACTGTCTAAAATAACTAAAGTTAACGTTAGAAGTTTTAAACACCTACTTTCGTCGATCTTTGAATGATGGTCCGCATCGTCAATTTCTTCTCATTTTTCTTTTATAACTGTTTAATTTATTATTGTTACTAAGAACAATGCAAGGGGGTAACCACTTAATGTAATCGTGGGACAGAGTCTTTGAAATTATAAAATTCATATGAAATCTCTATGTATAATCCGATAATTACATATACAACTACGAGAAATCATTGTATAATATATCATTGTATAATAAATAAAATCATATATTTTACCTAATTACTTCATATTTAGTAAAAAAAATTATTTGTAGATGAAATCATATGTAATCTGTGGGACAATATTTCAGCTAGTGGTTACCCTCTCGGAACAATGTGTTACATATAAGATAACTGGATTTTATATTTATTAAGCTTTGTGATTTTTTCTAATTTTTTATTAAATTCAACACTAACAATTAATGGTCATATTTCAAAGAAAAAACATTTCTGAATGTTAATAAAAAATATGAGACATTCAAATATTTATGTAAGTACAGTAAAGATTAAAAAAAGTAACATTTCGTATATACTGAGTATCCAATATAACTTATGTATGTTTCCTCTTTTTTATAAAAATATGTTAGAAAAATAAGAAATAAAATTATTATTAATGTTATTTTTATAAGATATTATAAGTTTATTAACATATTGTTTATTAATATGTAAGCATACACAAAGTACTATTTTACTTATTTAGGTATCTATTTATTTTCACGATGTTTAGCAAGTGAATTAGAATCCATCATCTAGAATAACAAAAATATTAAAAAAAAGCGTTACAATCGATGTGTGTACAATAAGCATCATTGATGCCTAGTGTACATTCGGTATGCCTAAGTTGGCCATATTGTTCTATCTTAGGCTGCGTTCGGAAACATCACTTGGATGCTCCCGTATCATATACCCGTGTATCATCTTATCCTCATTTAACATTGGGTGAACAACAAGGATAAAACGATACACAGAGGCACTCAGGTGATGTTTCTAAACGCAGCCTTATAAAGAATTTCCTCACTTTGATATAAATAAAACGTGATTAAAACATAAATTAAATATATAATGTTGTAAAATAAGAATATAGAACTACAACTTTGAATTGCAATATAAAAATTTCGTATAAGAAGAATTAAATTCATTTGGATCGGAATAGGAAGATCCTCTCCAATAGGAATACAAATATAGAACTATAATAACATGAATTATTGAAATTAATAACCTCCTACAGCACAAAGTTGCACAAAAGTTGCAGCAATACTGTTGCAACATTGCAGCAATATTGCAGAGATTTTGCAGCAATATTGCTGCAAATTCTGTGCTGCATGGGATCCTCTTTTGGTAGTTATAGGAAATAATTATTTATCTACAAAATATTACATCGCTATCACGACAGTCTACAGTTTGCTTTATTGACGATAACAGAAATTGAGCAATAAACTGACAATCAAGTCAGACGGACAACCCGGACAACCTACACAAACTACTACTGCTATCTGTTGAATTAATCGTGTAATTACCTACAAACAAAAACAGCGAATAGGATATTTTGAGTATATAATGAATCAAGTTACCTTAAATAAATTTAATGCTAATAAAGGAAAATCGTATCATTTTTTCTAAAAAAAAATGGTTCTTTAAATGTTTTTATAAACATTACTTTTAATAAATATATTTTTTTACAGAAAAAGTTAATAATTCTTCTTTATAATGTTGAAGTATTTTTCACATTGAAGTGATGATTAGTACATATCTTCATATTTAGAGTGCTATCTAGCAGATTATTTTAATAGCTATTGATACGATAGTAGTTTATAGTTCAGGATACAATCGCTACGTAGTGATATACGCTACAGTATTATATTTCCGTGCAAGCTCTGCGAGCGATGCAGGTGGAAGTCGGTTAGAAATTTGCAAGCTCGCAGTAATGGTTTCTAAAGTGAATGCATGCATCGATCATTGTCGGTTCAGAGATAATATAAATTATATATAATGGACATTATTAGAATAATGCAGAACACGGTATTTGAAAATGATATAAAATTGATAGGTGATTAAAAAATTATTCCTTCTCAAAACATTCATCTATTACTTTCATTTATATTAATTGTCATGTATGATTATATTAATATATATTTTTATTTTAAAGTGTATTATAAAAACAAGCATCTATTTAATTTTCGCAATTTAAACATCTTCGATCCTTTATTTCTGTTTAAATATAAAAAAATTGTCTTCTTTCTTTATTTAAAATATTACATAAATTATAATTATACACATTTAAAATAAAATAAAATAGATAAGATCTCTCATTATTATGCACATTAGCACTACACAATTTATTCTACCGTTATGCCGAATTGCAAGAGATAGAAATACTAAATCTCTAGCAAAGCATTTAATTGTGCAAGCTGGTATTTACGAATATCGTCATTTATCCATTAATAGATAGCCTATTTCTCGATAGAAACTCGAAGTAATCGGAAACTGTAGAAAGAAATATTTTATCGTCTATCTTAGCGATAATTTGTTCAAGACTGTATGTAAAACTTAATTCCTTTCTGCGTAAGAGAAGTTGAAATTAAGAAATTAATTATTATATATACTGCTAAAAAGAGTGTTCCAACTTTGTACAAAAATGTAATACATATTATTATTACAACAATCAAGACAACTTAATAAATATGTTAGTCCGTAAAGATAATACAGAATGCGACACAGTCTATCGCATCGTAATATCGGAAGCAATAGCCGTCGTAGAAATAAAACCAAAACTGATTTCTGATTGAACAAAGCGATACACGGAATCGAATGATTATCGTTTTCCCAAAACAATTCGCAGCATTTTCGTTATCGTCCGCCGCAAAAGTGTTGAACGAATATCAGATCACCATTAAACTTAAATTTCTTCGTTGTCCTTTTATCTCGATATTGAGATCACGGTCACGTGTGAAGAAAAGGAGTATTTTCCATTTTACCAAGCAGCCCGATCAGAGTATTTATAAATCGGCGAGGTATGGAAATGGCGTGTCCACGTATCGTATAGTCGATCAATACAAATCGGATCACGGCCGAAGCTTGCCACGAGTAATTTCATTTCTGAATTGAGACTAAATATTGATGTAGAATATAAGAATTTTAAAATCAAAAAAGAAAAAAAAAGATTTTTATACTTCTTTTATCAAAATCTTTCTCTTACCAAATTAAAATCTTGATATAAAAATAAATTAAAAATAAAAATGTACTCTTTTTTAAATTAAAATTTCTGCATGTGAATTATAATTTTTCCACTTTGCTACAAATATAAATTGTTTCTGTAATACCACACACATGAACAATTATTATTATATAAAACCAATTCCATATTGAATGTTAATAAGATGATATCATGTGTGTTCAAAAAATTTCTAACATCAATAAATTCCAGCAAAATATTTTTAATCTTCCACAGCATCTCTGATTAATGAAGATATAAAGTTATGCAATTATTGGATATTAATTACGCTGTCCACACATAGAACTTATTAGATCTTGTTTATCCTTATTAGATTCTGATCTGAACAGATACCAAAGTATTTCGCTTATTATCTAACATCCCGTTTATTATCCAGCATAAAATCTCTTTTTTAACGTTCTAATATTTCAATGTCGAACATTCTTCGTGATAACTATTGCGCAATATTTCCCCCGGCCATTTCTCTGAACGTTTACTTTTAAGACAATTGACGTAAAATATAAATACGTTTTAATAAATACGTTCGGCAAAACCATAATTTTTATATAATTTTAATTTTTAATTTATTTTTATGTTATATTAATTCGATCCAACACACACACGCGCACACACACACAAATGTATAATATGCAGAGTATTTATTTGCGTTACTAATCTGTTCATTCAAGTTTATAATACCGACTGAAAAAATTATATGACTCTTGTATGGATAATAACTTTCTTTAAACGCATATATGATTATAATTTACAAATTTTAATTAAATAAAAAGAGAAAAAAATTAGGTACCATTATTGTGCGAGACAGGTGACTTTTTGTTGATATATCACCAATTGTCTTTTTACACTAGAAATATCAAGATTTCATTTGACTAAATTGTTATACAGCAGATGTGCATGTAGATATTTAATTCGTTAATTTCGATGCAAACAGGAAGCACGAGGAAGCTAGCAACTGTGTGTCGACGAAACTGCTACTCGCAACAATTAAATTATTCGCGACTGGAAGAGAACGAATAAATGATGTATACGTAAGAATACGTGTCGATGGTAAAAGCAGAAATTGCTAAAAGTCAGTAAATGAAAATTTCCGTATTAAGAACTTACTACATTTCATCAGCCATTTATCATGAGCCAGACAATACCGAACATTTCTGCGAGATCTTAAAATATGAAGGAGAAACTCGGTGTAATTCTATCTTTCAGTATTTTCAGAGAATCGATACTACAGTTACCTTTTTAGCATTTACTCTATTCTATGCAAGGTTTTGTCAGGGAGACCTTCAAATTTTTGAAATAATTTTTTATATTTATGGTGAATTAATTAATAATATTTTTTAACGTAATTCAACAATATATTTTTTGAATTAGCAATCTACTTTTAATAGCAATATTTTTAAACAAAAGCAATTTAACTTTAAATTTTATATAGTTAAAAACATTGAATTTAAATATTACTCATCTAAAGATATTATACATCGTTATAAATAGATTTTAAATATTTACACACAATAAAGCATATCATAAATAAAATTTTGACTACATAAGACCCAAAGATTGTTAATGCCTAAAATGGAATTAATTCTAATCCATCGCTTTCATGGAATTTAAATCTAATTGCTTATTCTGTGTGGTTGAGGGCATTAGCTCCTTCAATATTGGATCCGCCGAAACAGCACTTATGGTTGCCTTCACATGCGAACGATAGGAGGATAGATAGCGTAGTACCCGCGTCTATAGATTTGGCAGGTTCCCAAAGTTGGACGGTCGGATTTGCCGACAGTGAAAAGCCAAACCGAGCAAGTACGATCAAATAAGGCTTGTAATGCGACAGTAAGGATAGTTGGATCGGTATGTGTGGTAAGTGCGTCTACATAGAGATATGGTAGTACAGTAAGTTACTATGGAACTTCAGGAGAGTTTACGGTTGACGCCTACATTTGAGAATCTCGAAGTGACATTAGACCATTAGCTTTTCCGGTTCTGTTTTAATCGTAGTTGAATTGTCTTTCGTTTTATTCTGTTATGCTTAGTCGCATTTTAAACCTTCGAAAAACTATTGATCTCTGATACTATACATTTTACGCTGTAACTATATCGTATAAATAATTTATTATTATATAATGTATATTGTAATTTCATGAATTATTAAAAAAATGTTCTTTTATTAAAGAAACTAATTCTAAATGTATATGTATATGCACTTTTAGTTAGTTCAAATGTATACAAATATTTTTTATTGGTTACTACTATCTAGTATAAATTTGTCGAGTTTAATAATTGAAAAATAGTCTCTAAACATCGCGATCGGTATCATGAAAAAAAGTGCATTTGTTCAGATATACGATACCAATGCGCTTGGCTATTGATATAGCTATAAAATTCTGTTCTTACTCCATTTCTATTATCTGAATTTATCGTCACTTTTTGCGTAATACTTTCAAAGTTATATTGCGCGATGAATACCCGTCAAAGATTTTATAGATGCTGACGTAAGACTATGTAACCCTTATCGTAAAACGTCTTATTCACAGATACTTTGGTTTTGTATTACGAAGATTCATTGCTTGTGAAGACCTAACTTTATAAAAAATTATCATTTTTACCTACATTGCAAGGATGCAATATATTAATAGTCTTTTGAAACTTTTGAAAATAGCTTTTTCAATCAGATTGATTTTAAATATTACAAGTAATATAAAGAAAACTATTTCTGTAATCCTATTATTTTATTTAAAACAGAATTTTAATTGAGTTTCTAGATGCATACATGAATCTCTCATTACATTTGCACTTATCTATATAATCGAATTCTCAGTATAATTTTGCAAAAATGAAAAGGAATAAAATGTTAAAATGCTTTCTGTAATAAATTTTTTTCTTAATGAAATTATATATTTAAGATGATTACATTTTATATTAATTCTAAAAAAATACATTTAAAAAAATAAATCATCCTTAAAAAGTTCATTTTCCTTTTTGTTCGCTTCGCACAAAAAAATTGTTATTATTGTATAAATCTGGTATTATTTAACAAATTTACTTAATAAATTTCATTGGAACATCGTAACAATATGCGTTGATATATATCAAAGTGAAATTTTGCCCCTCCGTTTTTGTGACATCCCTAGAAATTAATAGTACCCACAGACGCCTATTAATATCATTAAAGTTCAGGCCTGGAAGAAGATGCGACCTGCCTCTAACTCCGTAATTTATCGAATGTTTCCTCTGTCGGACTTGTTTTTCATTCTCATAGTTGCCTCGGAGTTCTACCTTACGAGAAGGAAGTTGTTCGAAGTTCGAGTTGTTGAAGATGTGCTCAAAGCCGGCAAAAATACTTTAATGATACAAATATTGGTTTGAGAGAGTCACGATTAATATCTCCATATTTACGAAAAAAATAAGAATAGTAAAGTAGAAATTCAATAAAAGAACTTATGATTTCTCATCTCTTTTTTAATTTATTTTTCAAATAAGTCTTTTATTTTATTTTTTATGGAATAAATAAATATAAAGTAATTCAATATTATGTATCTAGTATGTCACATATAATCTATACAGTTTGCAAAAGTATCGACATTTCCTCAAAAATATTCGTAATATATTAGGAAAAATAAATTTGAAATTAGAAATTTCTTTCACATTAACGAAGAATCATTAATCCAGAATATTAAAACTAATGGTTTGTCAAACTGCTGAATATTAACTTTCTACAATGAAAAATGCTTTTTTTAATTTACGGAGACAAAATGGAGATACCGTTTCGAATAACATAGATTTTTATAGTTAAATTTATTTGGTTATTTTATTACACATTTTATAATTAAAAAATTTTGATTATGAAAATAAGAATTAGGAATGAGCTGTGAAAATTCTTGAAATAATTGGAACGAATAGTGCTTCATCGATAATACTCAGCAATTTTGGAACATGACGTATAATAAAGGCGTCACCTTGGCACCATGTGCGCTTTAATACCACCGCATTAATGTCATGATATCTCGTTGTGAACTCAAGATAGCTCTACTTCCAACCATTGAGAATCGTAAAAGAAAACCACAGATTTTGTGAGCAATGATAAGAAAAACTTTAATTTACGAAAAAGCAAATAAACGCTAATTAGGTAGACAAATAAAAACAAAAAATATAATTGTCTTACTAAAGACAGCCTTTAATATTGATAAGCTGAATAATATAATTATGGATATATAATATATATATATTCATTTTAAATAAACAAATATATTTATTAAGCAATAAATAAGAAGAGTTATACCTAAAATTCAAAAAATAAAAAAGGAAACAAAAGGATAATAAAATGGTTTCGTAGAGATGGTTTTATACGATATGAGATATGATAAAATATATTACTTTCATTGAAAATTGCAAAATGCATTACGCGTAGCGTCGACATCCGATTTTCACGGGATATAACGAGAGATAAATGACCTGTAAAACGAGCCCTTCAATGTTTTTCGTAGACGATTTCGACTGTCAAAAAGATTTATCGTCGTTCAACGCATTTTCTTTACTAATATGTTCCCAACAGATTTGTCTGTCGAGTTTTCGAGGCTCCAATTTTAACTACGAAAAAACGAAAAAACAATTCCAGTGCTTAATTGTACTTTTAAATACTTTAATTATAAAATGCGAAATAAACTTCATTATATTACAAATAATTAATTAAATTCAAATCGAAAAATTGAAATAGAAACCTTTTTAAGAGCAAACTAAATCATTTATCTTTAATTGAAATCTTTTATAGAAATTATCTTTTACCGAAAATCTCGACTTTACGTTATTACTTTATGTACAAATACATAACAGACAATCGACACAATGTTTTATAAAGCGCGACATATATCGGAAGAAATGCAACGTTCACGGCGGCTGTTATACGAAGTTTTAAACTATCGAATTGAAATCATTTGGAATACAAACTATAGTTGTATAAGATATTTCGTATGGCATTCTGATGACATGAATTCCAAACTTTGTCAGAATTGAATATATGTTTTCATAAAAGTCAGATCATAATATATAGACACCGATAAGTATTTTATATTGACGTTTGAATAGAAACTATAAAAACGAATTTAACTTACATCTTATAATATGAGAAAAATCAGTTAATTATATAACATTTAATACAAAAATTGTTAATTTAAATCATATCATGTTATTTAAGTATTTCTGATAATTTTTGTTTTAAAAAATATTGTATTGATACATAGTGAAATCATCTTGAAGAATTCATTTCAGATTACTCACTCAGATAGGGAGAGATTGAGTTCATCCTTTTATTCCGGAAACAGATAATATTGTTGTTTGAAAACTCAATTAAAACGTTTCGATCAGTATTGTGTATGCAATTTTACTTTTACAAAATTTGCTTAAATGTTGCAACGTAAACTAGATTTTGTTATTATATACAAATATTAAGTATATAAAGTAGAAACAACAAATTGTTATAACAGATAATCGTTGTAATAATTAACATCATATTTAAACATGTGTCACAAAATTTCAATGGATATTTTTAATAATATACCCAAATGTAAAAAAATGATAAATATTTACGATTTTTGTAAATAAATTTCATAAAAGATTTGAGTTTTATTCATTATTTTAAATATGTTGTATATACATATAGATGAACAGATTTGAAAACATCTTTTGAAATTATTGGTATTCAACTATTTATTCATATAATTCTTTTAATATAAAATGCAATGAAACATCGTGTTATACAAGACATAACTTAATAAATTGAGTGTAACGGCGACAGCCCAACAATTTAGTTACTTACGAAACATTTAAGACGAACTAACTAGTTCAGGGAACTGGCAAGGGTTGGGGTTGCAGCTATTTGCATAAAACCGGAGGTATAACGGATAGGCGAATGGAGCAATCAGGAAGCTTTCATAAGGGAAATCCGTGTCTCTGTGATTGGCCATCGTGCTTGTGCATCTAACGAGCTTTATATCTTATGCAAATTAGTATATATGCCATAATATTACGATCGTGTTCGTCAATTAATAATTCAAACACTGATCAGTTACATAACTCAATTAGCATCCGTGGAACTATGGTACAGTGAGTGCAAAAAATAATCGTACAAGGAAATTTTTTGTAAAAAAACCTTATTTGTAGAAAAAACATTAATTAGCAATTTTATACAATAAATACAATTTTATACAATAAATTCTATTCTAACATAAACAAACGAGTTTCGCGCATATTCTTGATTTTAGAAGCTAAATTTTTTGACTGCATGAATACTTTCTGAATGTCCGGACAATACAATGTTTAACTTTCGCTTCTTTTTAAGATGATATATTTTCTATAATTAATGCACATCTTTTTAGTATATATAATTTTGAGAAACATACAATTTATTTTATTTTTTATAAATTGTTAATTACCCAGCAAGAAATGACCATCGATGAGACGTCGAATTGATGTCCAAATTATCGTATCGATGTCGATTCGATATCAATTCTCGGATAATGTTTACTTTTAAAAATAAGTAATTTCTCGGATGTTTACTTTTTAAAAAAATATTTTCTCTGCACGAATACTTTTTGCACTGTATATTATAAAATTATACAAAGTGGCCCACGTAAAGTGTTACAAGCTAATAACTCTAAAAATATTTGTCCTATCGAAAAGTTGTTTATGAGAAAGTTTCATATATTCGAGAGGCCTTTCTAACTACATAAACAAAAATCCACTCCCGTCGCCCCTTGAAGAGGGGCGGGGGATAACTTCAAAGTTTCAAATGAGACTCCTTGTAGAATATTACATATTTGGATTCTACGGGGAAAAACAAGTAAACTTTATCTGAAACATTTTTTTGGAAAATGCTCCTATCAAAAGTTATAAACATTTAAACTTTTAGGCATTTTATTCATGATTGAACTCCATTGACACAAAGTTGTGTTCACGATACAATGAAAACGAAAACGACCTTAATGTTAACCAAAAGAAACATAAATACACACATTTATCGGGAAACGTAAATACAGATCTACTATGTATTTAGTTAGTTTTGAGCTGGTTTTTATGCTATCAAGTTTGAAAATCATGACTCATTTTGACGTGGAAGTTAATATGTTGTTAATTCTGGGAGAATGTGAGAAAAATTATCGACGTGTAGCGCAATTATTTTTAGAACGTTATAATATTTAAAAATCGCATATGGCACTTCTTCGTTTAGAAAATCGTTTGTGTATACAACTAAGTGCAATTAAAAGACAAAAAGCAAATCCAGTAGTTAATGATGATAATTGTGCTAATACCATATTCTCGCTGCAGTTGAAGTAAATCCACATGTCAGTCAACGCGAATTAACAAACACGTCTGGAGTTGGACGGTCTTCAATACAGCGGATTTTGAAAAAACAAAAATTTCATCCATATCGTTTGATTTTGACTCAAGAACTTTTGAAACTGATTATGAACGTCGTGTAATATTTTGCGAGTGGATGCGTGATGCCATGATAAATGATTCATTTTTGCAAAATATTCTTCTTACTGATGAAGCAACATTTACCAATACTGGACACCTTAATAGACATAATATGCACTATCGGTCATATGAGAATCCTTATTGGATGCGCGAGGTTCATTTCCAACATCGTTGGTCATTAAATGTACCTATGGTGTGGAATAATTGACGACTTCGTAATTGGACCATACTTTTTTGATGGTACTGTTAATACTGAATCCTATTGTATTCCTATTAAGGAATCATCTTCCCTTACTTATAGAAGAATTACCACTTAATGTAAGAAGAGACATGTGGTTTCAACAAGATGGTGCACCTCCTCATTTTTCCAGAGCAACGCGTACTCTTTTAAATGAGATATTTCGTGACAGGTGGATAGGTCGGGGAGGTCCTGTTCATCCCCTCGTTCACCTGATATTACACCTTTGTACTATTTTTTATGGGGGTATATTAAAGAGGAAGTCACATCTCAACCATTTACGACGAAAGAAGACTTAAAACGAAGAATACGTATAGCTTGCACTGAATCCAGAAATGTTGTTTAGAGTCAGGTAAAGTTTTGTAAAAAGAATTAATAAGTGTTTAGATGTTAATGGTCAATAGTTCGAACATTTAATAAAATGAAAAAAACAGAAAAACTATGAGTCTTATTTAATTTATCATTAATTTCAATGCACTCTACATTAAAGTTTAAATGTTTATAATTATTAATATATTCTTGTAATGAATTCTAGTAATAGTTTTATAATCTAAATCATTATGAGAATTCATTGGACCAATTTTTATTATTTTTTCATAATTCAATGAATATTTTATTGTATTTACGTACAGTTTTGGTTTAGCGTACGGGGAAAAATAAGTAAACCTTGTCTGAAATATTTCTTTGGAAAATGCTCCTATCAAAAGTTATAAACATTTAAACTTTAATGTAGAGTGCATTGAAATTAATGATAAATTAAATAAGACTCAGTTTTTGTATTTATGTATAGTTTTAGTTCAGTGTAGCTTGTAACACTTTACGTGGGCCACCCTGTATATAAAATTTCTGTCATTAAAATCATGGTTCATTATTTTTTATGAAACATTCTAGCCTATTAAAAGTTTTTTATATTTTTCGTTTATGCTTATGAATGTATATTTTTTATAAATATTAAACGACTCGTGCATTATATATACTATAATGTGCTATTAAATGATTAAATCACTCAATAACGTACCAACAGTAATAAGTTTCATTCGGATTCTTATGTGTAGGTACAATAAATCGATGGATAGTTATACATTGTTTAGGGTTTTGCTCTAAGCTGTTTTAATCCCAGACATTTCGAGAGTGGAAGACAATTTTATGAGAAATTATATTCATCATTAATATCTTTTTATTAACTATGTTATATTTATTTATAATATTTTTTATTAAAAGTTAATAATTTAAGTGAAAAATATATTATCCTTCATTTAAATAATTAGCTTTTTTATTTATATAAATAAATGATAAAATGTTAAAAAATTAAATAATTCACAAAAATAATTAACACGAAATATTTAATTACTGCGTCTGTTATTATTGCAAATTAAAATTTTACATAATAATACAATTAAATGTATAAAACTGGGCATTCGGAGTCGGCGCTAGAACTAATTGCGCAAATGTTATAAATGTCGAAAATTTAAAACCTGGTATTAAATCTGATATTAAACATTTATAATATAATATTTGCGCAATTAGTTCTAGCGCCGACTTCGAATGCCCTGTCTTAAACATTTAATTTTATTATCATTATTTAATTAAAAGGAGTGCATATTTTCATTTATTTAATTTATTTATTATTGTTAAAATTTTATATATTAATGATTAAGATATTTCAATCTTCGAGCTTTTAAACATATCTCATTTTATATACATATATATACATAATTACATTATTATATATTAGGGGAGTGCGGATCCGAAAATACGGATCGGGTTGGATCGGGTAATAATCGGGTCAGATCGGGCGGATGTTCGGGACCCGATCACTTTTTTTTTCGAGGCTCGGGTATCCGAATTTTTCGGGTACCCGCACACCCCTATTATATATTAAAATAAAAAATAATTTATGACTCACTGGTATAATGAGTAGCAATGGAGTTATAGTACACAAAAGTCGATCTATAAAAATATATATTCGAAAATTAAAATAGCGCACAAAATAATTAATGTTTGATAAACAATTATTAGATAGTATTGAATCTTCTGTAGATTTCTTTCTTAAGAAATATTTAACAAACATATCACACATTCCCGAAAATATGTTTTTAAATATGCTAACTTCCACAAAATCTAATGTATAAAAATAAATAATATAACTAATTATAAATAATAAATAAATAACGCACCCTATAATTGCTTCGCCATTGCCCGACTTCCAGGTTTCCTCTCTTGATTTCTCATTACTGTTTCTTGGCACTCACACCGTACACTCACGAAAACGCGGGTAATTACAATCACACGCGCGCACTAATTACCAGAATATGACAGTCGCGCGATATTTTATACGACACCTCCGACGTTAATGGCGTACAACGTGTACTTCATTACATCTCGACGAAAGAATACCGTAAAAAAGAGTATACGAAGTAACGATATAGCGCCAAGTTGCAATTCGCTCGACGATATTTCATAAAAAACTGATATTTTTTTCGCAAAGAACGAATATCGAATACACACACACACACACACGCGCGCGCACGCACGCACGCACGCACACGCACAATATTATATGGTGCAGACTTTTTAAAAATAAATTTCTGTTTTACAACACACAATTGTATTTGATGTCTCTTGGTAGTCAATCGCGTATTGAGACATAATAGACAATAACGGAGCAATTCGCCACACTGCGGTTATCCATTTGAGCCTACCCGCACGAATATCAACAAAACAATACGAGATTGCGCGCACACACATACAACATCCATATACCGCGAAAAGTAACGTTTGTCGTCATAAAATATTTAACACAAAATTAATCATGTCGAATAATCAATAAACTATTTCGTGTATTTAAAACTAATTATTAACAAATAAATCGATGTGCGACGACTTTTCATTTAGATTGAATTAAACCGATTGTGGTTTTACATTTATTACTCTTCAACCGGAAATAATCGACAGATTATACATTTATTTATATATCGACGAAACAATTAAAGCATAACATATTTCAACCGAAATATTATTAAAAACCGTTAATTATTAATTATCTAGAAATATTATACAGCAATGAACTTTAAAACTTTATGATTTTTTTTAATCTTACGAAGATAAACTTAAAGTCACTTGAAATATCTCTGTTTCAATTATTATTCTCCATATTTACAAGCCGTTAATCTCTCGCGGAAGTTAAATAATTACATAAATTGGTAATCGCTATACACTTGCAGGAACAATCGCGGTGAATTATCTTGAAAAATAATAGGAAGCGGTTGGCAGTCGGATACCTGCTCATTCGACCGTCGCCGTGCGAATGATATCAAGGCGATCGCGTATACAGTATCCTACACCGTAAGCCGTAAAAATAAAACAAAATAAGCGCTGGGCACCGCGCTGTGTATCAACAAATTCCACAGAGTATTTTAACGTGTTAGTTAATACAGACTAAAGAAACAAGTAACAAATATGAATAAACAACTTGCTTCAATAAATGCAAATTATTCGTTCGTGTTTATTTGCACTCGGTTGCCGTATCTGGCTTAATATATAATATATAATATATATATGTGTGTGTGTGTGTGTGTGTGTGTGTATCTATATAGCTGAATATTCTGTTTCAAATTAATTTTGATAACTAGATTATTATCGCATATTAAATTTAACATTTAGTCGAAGAATAAAATTTATCTTTGTTTTTGTAATAGTAATAGTACCTATATCGTACTTTTTTGTACAGAATGTAAAAGAAAAAAATCAATTTTAAAAACTTTTTATTTTATTATTTATATTATATAATTACTATTATTTCATAAAAAATTATTATTATATATACTGCTCATTATTTGCTTTTAATATTTTTTAATGTTTTAATTATAAACCATGCATGTAAATTGTTTTATTAAAACGACGGCCTTAGTGCAAGCTTAATGCATGTAAGTAAAACCGAGACTTCCAAATATCTCCATTTACCATGGATTAATAAATATAATACATTAAGTCTTTTAATGATGATGAACATATAAACGAGATTGCAAATACTATATTTATTTACTCAAAGCGATAGCATGCAGAATGATATCCAGATATCATTTCTATCATAAGATATTCCGAAATATATATATTATTACTACTGTGATTTTTTTAAAGAGTCTCTGTAACTACTATCTTTTATAAAATATTCATAATCTCATTCAGTAATAATATCATTGAAACAAAATATAATTTATATATCACATTTTATTTAATTAATGAGTTCCGTTCGCCTACATTTCTAATTGCACACACCACACACATCAGCTGGTTCCTAGTAATTTTTTTACTGCTTAATTGCCAATGAGAATATTGTATTTTAAATCTATCAATGAGCGATGTGCGCAATATGTGTGTAAACAGAGCCCTCCTTAATTACTTATGTAAAAACATAGAAGAAGTATTTAACATAATGCAGATTTTACCGCGTGCTTTAGATACAAATTAGATTCAAATTTTTGCGAAGATAAATTTATATAAATAATTAATATTTGCATAATAGATATATGTTTCATTTATACATAACTAAAAAGATTTCTTACTTATGATATTGTAGAGTTTATGTGCAGTAAAATAAAGATATGCGGTCATACAAAACAAGCATTATGTAGATTTCATTACAATATGTGCGGTATACGGTGATATATTACGTGTCATAGATGTTACTCCTTTTTACGATGATGTATGAGCAATAACATCAACAATCCGATATAACCCGATTAGACATAATGAAAAGACTACGTCAATGCGTCTTTTAAAATTTATACAGTCTGAAATAGCACAGTATAAAATGTAATCACATATTTTTCATATTTAACATACGAAAATGTACTATACTTATACGCACAACGATAATGTGATATTTAAAAACCAATATAAACATCATTTACTATATCAATCGATATAAATATGATCTTTAATGAATTTTATTACAAGAAAGAATATAATTAGAGTAAAAAATTAGATTGTAATATTTTTGGTATTAATTTTTCATTATTATAATATAAAATATTAGTTAAGATACAGGTAAGACGTAGGAATCTAAAAAAGAAAAATATATTATTAAGAATTCTATTATATTTTATCCTATTTCTTTCTGTACAATGGTATACAAAGAGAGAGAATAACTCTTTTTCTCTTCCTATTATGCTTTAGCATAACAGTAAAGATAGTCGCCGTTACGTAAATGCGAAAATAAAAAGACTCTGATAGGATCCGAGGCTGCTAAGTAAAATTCACGTGGAAGAATACTTTCAGTGCATCTCGTACTTGATACGTCAGAGATTAGCTTCTGCATAGATAGTACATGGATATGGAAAGAGGTCACAAGTTAAATGTATTTGATTACACTATTTCATTATCTCAGATATACATTATAATGTATACTTATGTACAGATAAATAGACTTTTTTCTTCTTCGAATATTTTTTAATAATTTTTACAAAATATTCACACATGCACTGCAACATCAATTAATCAATCAATACGTTGATTCAATTTATTGAATTTTCAGCAATATGTTAAAGTTAATTGAAACTTGAAACAAAAAAAAAATGATTAATACGATATAAATAATTTTTATCGCGCTTTTTCATAAATATAAATTTATGTACGCCAACTCGATTCTGAATCTTAAGACAATTTCGAAGACTTAGAGTGTCTTAGAGCAAATGAATTTTAGCAATATTTATTCGCATGTGAAAAATTGTTAAACTGTATTAAAATTTTCAAATATTCATTGTTTAAAAATTTGAAGAAATTAAAATATAGATATACATATATTTTTATTATTAGAAAAAATTAAAATATATAGATATGTATATATTTTTAATATTATATTTATAATAATATATAATATTCATAATATTAAATTTTTAATATATTTTTAATATTATTCAATATTATTACAATAGACCACAATTTCTTAAGTAAAAAAGAGAAATTTTATAGACTCCTATACATATATTCCAATAAATTCATGATTCTTGTACGTAACAAGATATCTATGTTGATCTCTTTGACTCTGATTTTTCAACGATATTTCCATTATACTTTTATTTTGTAAGTAGACTATTTGCCTCTGACATATCAAAATAAATTTCTTGAGAGAGCGAACAATGCGATGAAGAGAATGAGAACATTTGACCATTCGATCAAAATGAGAAAAACCTTCTCTTAAGAAAGAAGTCGAAAAGAGTTTTAAGAAATGGGTTCTGTAGGGAAGAACTGAGAGGAAAAATAAGTATAGAATAGCTGCATCAATGAAGATATAACTTTAATAATTCAATTTCTTTCTTCAGTAAAAATGCCAATCTCATTTATACCTTATATATATATATATATATTTACATAGAATTATTTATGAAATAATTATTATGTAATTACATATATCTGTATTTTACGAAGTTACATATTTTATAACTACGTAGGCACATCACAGATATTTAGGAACTTATATAAATCGAGTATCATGTGATTTCTGCAGTATAATTACTGCATAGAAACCTAAAAAAGATCCGACAAATAATCATTATCGTGTAAAGGTCATGTGCAAAAACTAGCTGGATAAAACTTTCATTCTGCGAAATCGTTGTGGGGAAAAAAAGATCCTTAAATAACTCTTCTCCTTCGTTCCAGCGCATAAAAGTTCCCAGAGGGATCATACTCAACTAGGGGAGACCGTTTCTTATCATCCATTCCGTCAGTGATATCTAGATGTAGTGTCTGTGGGTCATCAGAGCCATTCTGCTCTTCGAGACGGTAAATTTCGGAGAATGATAAGGTCTGCTAACACAGTTCTGCCAACCAGCAGCACATTAACTGAAAGCTTGCGTCGGAGAAACCAGTAAGGCACGAAGTGTAAATTGTGCAAAATAACCGAAGAGAGCAAATGGGAATGAAAGCGGTATCGTCGGCGTCAGCAATGGTTCTGGTGGCTAACCAGAAGAGGTAAGCGCTGTTGCTAGGCAACCTGTTGCCACGGGGTAACCGTATGATACGATGAGAGAGAAAGCTCACTATATCATAATACTATAAGCGAGGCGAGAAGAGTGACAGAATTAGAAGAGATAGAACTCAGTCGGTTTAATACGATAAAAGTCACATTGAGGATGAAGAGAAATATTTATTGCGTTATTGCACACGTAGACTGTAGGAACAAAATGTGAAAGTAAGTATTTAAGTTTATAGAAAGAATTCTTTAAAAAGTTTATGGAACTCTTAAGAGTTTTTTAAATAAACTTTTATTTATATTATTAATAATCAAATTTCTGAAAAGAGAGAGAGAGAGAGAGAAAAGAGAAAATTTATTTTTATTATTGGATATAAAAATCTACAGATTAATTAGAATGTATCAAGTGTTATTTTGATTCTTATAGCTTTTACTATAAATATTTGATTGTTCATTTTTATTTTGCAAAAAATATATCTCAAAATCTTTTAATAATTATTTGTAAATAAGAAATATATATATATATATATTAGTAATTTGTATAATAAAAAAATATATAATCGGCGCGCGCGCGCGCGAGTTTTCTACAAAATTTATCATTGTTTATCCAGATTTTGCGTATATAAATCATATATCAATTAATATGTCATATATTAATGAAATTTCTTGTTTCAAGTAAGAGGCTAGCTATGTAACATGTGAATCGAGTAGAGAAAATCAACGTGTGGTCAGCCTTGTGTGGCTAGCGAATTTGTTAGCAAGTGGTCATCCATAAATTTGCATCAAGCGCGACGAAAATCTATACAGGCATGGGCGTAATTCTATCCTATTTAAAATGTCTAAAGCGTAGGCAATGATCCTGTGAAACGTAACATTTTGCGAGAACATTTAATAGAATGCACGTTAATTTGTGACCTATAAAATACCATGATCAAAGCTGGGGATACAGTGAGATAATAGACCTTTCGCATCCACCTCATACGAGATTTGCTTGATCTATGAACAGTTCAGTGGAGCCTATATTGCATTGCAGCACTGTCAGCCGCATTCCTTAACGCACCTTCCGGTTTACGAGATGTTAACCCTTCGGAGCTCTGAAGTTTATTGGACTCACTCAATCATAAATTTTTTTGCCAAAAATGTTAAACAACTTAAGTTTATGTTACATTTGCAAATCTGAATTATTCTTATTAAAGTATAATTAGTATTTATTAATAATTATTTATAATTAGTATTTATACAAGTTATGTCATTTTGGTTTCTTGACATTAATTAGTGCCTTTTAGGTAAATTAAAGAGGTCTTACAGTTCCTGCGTCAATAACTGTCTCATAGATTTTGAAGTCAGCTCCAGAGGGTTACAGGTTTTTCGAATTCTCTATCGGAAAAAGCGTAATTTCAATATTGTTAAATCAAATTTTATTGTTTTTTATAACGCAATTTAGGAATTTCTCCCTCTCACATAACATAAACACATACATATACATACACATTCTCATTCTCTTCTCTTATTTAAAATAAAATTCTTCGAAACTTTTTTGTGTTTCACAACAAAATTCCATTAGTTCTATAAACAATTATAATGTATAAAACGTACACAAGAAGACGATCACACGTCTAAAAGAAACATTTCCAATTGCGTACATTAGTAGGTAACACCAAGCATTAACGACTGTATTTTTAACTGGCTAGAGTCGATACAGAAGTTTTTCTTGTACAGTACAACAATATTTGTTGAAGAAGACCGCAATTATTTTTATATCACTTCGTGACTCTATCGATATTTAAGAATGATATTTTAGGTCACTTGTCTTTGTAACTTGATTTTTCTTGGATGAAATATGAATGTCATACATGATCAACATAGATAAACGCACTATATGTAATAAAATATTTTTCGGTATTCATTTAAAAAGCACAGATAAAATTTTAAAGAATCTGATAATTAAATAATTAATCGATATATTATAATTATATTATAATTATATACATATATATATATGTGGTTAGTAATTAATAGATACATACTCATTAGATTAATAGTCGGATTAAGTTTGAATTATCTTAAAACTTAATGTATGCAAAGTGAGGATATGCACTAATGAAGTATATCGAGTTCAACAAGAGTTCAGCTTTCGGCAAGTGGTTGGCATTACTTCCAAAATAATCAAATCATTAGTAACTTCCTCTAATAGATAATAAGATTTCAGTAGTTTGAATCAAATTAAGGACCTCCGTTGTTTAGGAATCATGATTGTTATACTGATGATTAGAGCAACTCTCTTGTCTCCTCTTCCCCATTCATTCTTCAAATAAATCTTTAGTATAATTTTGGCTTTTTTTTTTAATCTCTATGAGTGCTTTACTGAAATTTTACAAAGAGCTTTACTTAAACTTTACTCAACTTTATTACTGAGCTATTCGTTTATCTTAATTTACCTTTTAATTTTGAAAGAGTATATAGAGCTGTAATCAAGTTTTATTATATATTTAAAATCAAAACGTAATTAAAATAAACAAATATAAAGTTCAAAAACATAAGGAATATACAATGTATTTATCATATATAGTGTGACAAAAAAATGCATTTAACTTTGTACTTATGCGAAGAAACAAAGATAAATAGTACATATTCAATCTATACCATTTTGTGCTTTTAAAGTAGAAACAAACATTTCTTAAGGCAGAGTACACTTCATTTCTATGAATTTCTAGAATCCTTTGTACCCCAGTAAAATCGTATTCTTAATGATGGTCTAAGATGAGGAGAAACGGAAATCCTATATGGTCTCACACAAGGTTTTGCGAACAATCAGCCACACTCGACAATCTTATCACGTTCACGAACAGTCTTGGATTCAGCTAAGCAACTCGTTGAATACAGAACTGGGTGTACGTATCCGACGTAATGCGATGCACAAGTGCATCGATTGTCCATTACAGCGACAAAATTTTTTAATTCTCAGTGTTACGCATGAATATACGTGTGCACACATGGTATTCGTAAAAAATATTTGCGAAGCGCCACGAAGAATTGTTGTTGCCGAAAGGTTTAACTGATGCACGCACGAGATTT
This sequence comes from Mycetomoellerius zeteki, assembly GCF_001594055.1. Lineage (NCBI taxonomy): Eukaryota > Metazoa > Arthropoda > Insecta > Hymenoptera > Formicidae > Mycetomoellerius > Mycetomoellerius zeteki. The sequence goes on along the minus strand of NW_017257720.1, from coordinate 1,176,490 downwards.
TTTGAATAATATTGTTATTGTTTATTCGAGAGATCTACGTTACAATATCCTGTCAAATATTCATTCAGCTACGAACTATCATATAGAAAATCTAACATAAGCACGAACAATTAATCTTCTAACACATTAAGCACAAATCACATTTACGAAAAATATATAGCCGCATATCACATCCATATAAATATGATTTATCAGACTATGGCAATAAAATGTCCCGATAAATCTACGATCGTGACATGTAATATCAGTGGAAATTCCTCAGTTGAAAAATAGATTATTAAAATCATACACATTTATTAATGACGAACTTGTACAAACTGTCTCTTATAAAAGTGACAAACAAAATTTACATGGTAACAATAAAAATTTAAACAGAGAATAATATGCAACCAGGTTATAGATTTGCATAGTCATCATAAAGTATTTATAAAATTTAACTTTGTAATTGTGAATAGAATTTTTTATTGTATTACCTGTGCGTCATGTTAACAATTGCCAATCGATAATCAAATTATTTGAAATGCAACCTTCTATTACGTACCTGACTGCAGTCGACGAGAACAATATTTATCTGGCAGTAAAAACTACAATCTATTTTCAGTTCACACTGCTGCACAGAATGCGATTGCAAAAACGCGGAAAACAGAGGTAGTGCAAAAAACTTGGTACCTAACGGCCTGTTGTTTGTAATGCAGATTTTCGTGCATTAAGACCAGTTTGTTCCACATTTTCATGCAGAGACTGCATGAGCATTGAAATCTACATTCGCGATGAAATCTACAAATAGTAAGTGTTGCTGGTAAATATGTATGATAATACTCTAATAATTCTTATGATTTTATTATTTTTATTAAATTAGAATTAATAGAAATATAATACATTTTGCTTTCATACAAATTTTCTATATATTTTAAAAAAATGCGGTTTACAACATATTAATTAAAATTAAAAATTTTAATATGTTGAAATATCTTAAATATATTATATTATAATTGTATTTAAATTATATATAACGGTAACATTAAAATTAAAACTGACTTTATGATAATCTTTTGCAACCAAATGTCATTTTGTGACAAATTGTGACTTAAAAGAGCTTGATAAAAAATAATGGTCAAAATCTAATATATTTTTTCCTATTTTCTATAGATGATAAAATGACATCCAATTATCGGTATGCAGAGTCTCAAAGAAATCAGAACTCTGAGGAAAAATAGATGGATCGAGTAATTTATTAGAATCTATGTCGATAATTCACAAGGCTCAAACCAAACAAGGAAAAATTCAATTATCTGATATAACGAAAAATTAGACATTCGCTGTCTAAACGTCGATGCATAATCAAATAAATTATAGAAAAAAATATAAGAAGTGAAAAACAAAATTAATTTAATCAATAATTAAAATAAAAATTATTTTCATTCATCAGTTCATAAAAGATAAAATGTGTGTGTGTGTGTATGTTTAGAATATCTTTATATAATATACATTTATTGCAATTTACATTGTTATAATTTTAACAAAATTTGAAATATAGTAGATGTCATATCAATAAAATCACAGTAAGATTTCTGACTTGTAGCTATATCCCTGAAATGCGAAACCATGTAACAAGTTCAATCCGACCTCATTTCCGATACAGAATCATTTCATTCTCGTTTTTGAAGCATATAGCAATCGAAGATTTTTATTCTTATTTTTAAAATTACTTAACTTTTTATAATTTTATAAGATAACATTACATATAAAATGACTACGTGACTGTTAATATATTAAAAAATAAATATTATACAAAAATGAAGGCACATGAAAAGAAAGAGGGAATTAATTAATTAATTATAAGATTCTGTAAAGCATAAAATCAAACTTCGTCGTTTTCATTTACGTCATTTAATAGTAATGACACGATGAAAGTTTGCTTCGTGCATTTTTCAAAAGACAAGTCTACGAAACTTGCCATTTCAAAGCTGTTTTATTTCATTTGTCGATGAAAACGTAATGTTACTTCGTATAAAAGAGTGCCTCCATTATCTTACAATGTAGCATCGTTTTCAAGATATCCTATTGTTTAACTTATGATTTCGACATTTCTAAAGCCGTAAACAAATTAAAAATGAAAAAGATTGACAACTATATATTACATCAAATAAATAAAATTTTTTAACAATAAGATTTAAACTATATGCATACAAATAATATTTAACTATTCGTATTTTAATAAGTTTATCTAATCACAACAACCAACATAAAGTTCTCCAGTCTTCTTTGAAAAAAATGTCTATTCTGTATTTCCGCATTACAGAAATATATTAATAACATTCATAAAAAGTACATATTATTTGTTTTCTTCGATATAAATAATCACGAAAAGATCTTGATCTTTCGTAATGGAACTGGCTAGTTTAAATTTTTCGTTATAATAAAACTCGAATTTCTGGACTACTTCTGTGCATCGTTGAAATATTTATAAATTATATTTTAAATTATGTATCGAAAAATTGTTAGCCGGATTGTCCTTTGAATAATTCAACCTCACGTATGTGTAAATTTTTTTCACCGGAATTTCACTGAGCCACGACAATTTCCGTTTTTATTTCCTGAGTCTCGAGTGCATCGCGTGATTCACTCCTTTAGCCACAAGTTTCGTTTTTTCAGTTCGCCAAACGAGAATCTCATGAAACCGCATCTATTTCCGGTTCTATCTTTCCTGCGACGCTGAGTTGGATTGGCTCGTACTGCTATAACGTGGACGTGTGCACGATTCAGTTTGCTACGTTCTGCAAAATGTCAGCAGTCGTCCTGGCAACCTCACGACAGAGACATTATTGGTCCAGTAGTACGTGACGAAAACTCGATAGGAAGATAAATGCATGTGATGTTTCCAATTTAATATTACTCTTTTTAATGTATGATGTATAGTACTAAACCTTGTAACTCTATTTACAATATATTAATTTGTAATAAATAAAAACTTTTTATTATATACAACATTAAATTATCTTCATATATTAAAAAAATCTTAATAAATTTTTGAAATAAGAAATTAATGGATACTTCACGATTACATAATATGATCCCAACAAAAGTATTAAAACACTTTAGAAGAAGAATTAATATTCTATAGTTGAGATATATGTTGTTACATTATTTTATCGAACCAATTATTATATAGAAATTAAATAGAAATTAAATATGGATATATTTTCTCTGATATGTCCATTTACAACGTTGAAATAATTATGGCCACATTATTGCGTTTTATAACTATAAATTGCTAAATCAGATATTGAGGTTACAACAATTTTCTGTAAAATAGAATGAAAATTAGGTTCATTTTACGCAAATGTAGAAATCTGTAAAAAAAATTTCACATAACACTATCTATTTTTTTCAAATCATTTCACAAAGCAGATTTTTTAAAAACATTTTTTATGTAAGATAAAAACATTATGTAATAAAATCTATTGATTAATTCTACGTGATTGAGTTAATATACAAAAAGGTTCGAAATAAAACGCAGAAATTAATTTTTATACATATATGCTAAAAAACGTAAATATTTATAAAACTACATGCATTGTAAAATTGCGCAATGCGACACGATGCAGAATTCTGTATATATATATATATGCAATGTATCAAACATATTTATTAATTATATTATTCATCTTTAAATGGACTAGTCTAAAATAATCTAGCATAATCTTATTGTAAGAAATAGTAACTGAATAAAACGTCTTTCTAAACAAAATAATTCATCAGTAGTAGAACAATAGTAGAATGCATAATTATTTGAAACTTAATTGATCCTCAAAAATTGTATGACATTGATATTCTTTACTGAAAGATAAAACGTTAATCTCATAATTCATCATGCAATGATAATATAACAATAATTCAATAAAGTATATATGTGTATTTTATTGTATATCATATTTGTCTTGAAAGATTTATATCAAAATTTTTTAAATGTTTTAATATTCACCACTATGAGAATATTTGTCGTACATTTCCCGTCATTTATTTCGCTTTATAACAATGTGTTATGAAGTGAATATATGTACATGATCGTCCTTTTTCACGAGCGTCAGATGGCACACTACAATTCGTGATGACATAAGAGCATCCGTGATGAAATCAAACCGCGATTCTGGGTAAGGGATAAGTAGGAATAACTACAGGATTTCCTATAAAATCACGCGCGATCTATTTTACTCGCTTCATTCGTCAATTTCCGGGGATGCGCGACGCTCGGTATGCCCCCGTAGTTGTTATACGCATGGATTTTATTCTCATTGAGAAATCGATGATACGTAGCCCATTTGTTCGTGTTTAGAATACATCATGTCGACGAGTCCGCCGTATGTTAGTACTCGAAGCTTCGCCAAAAATATGGAGTGAAATTCCGCGCCTCGATTAAAGGGGAGCTTCCGGGAACATTTGGTACGAGATAAAGTGGCGTTACGGAAATTCGCCCACTTAACTCTGATACGGATATATCCCGAGTTGCCTAATACTGCAGTTTCAGAAAAGAGTAAAAAAGGCCTTTACAACTTTAAAGTCGATTTCCAATAATTACGAGGATCACTCTAAAGCATTTTCTGGCGATTTTGTGAAGTACGGGAGATAGAGAACAAACCATCTTATCTAGAAGAGAAAGTAATCATATTGCCGATGTCGCGCAAACGAAAAGATAGTTTTCGCTATCACAAACGGTTGATGTAACTTGCTTAAATTAACATTCTCTAGTTGTCACAGCGTTAATTGCAAAAGTTCTTCAGGAAGATGAAGGTGATAAAGTACCGACTAAAGCTGAAACGGTTGCATAGACGGTCGACGGAGTACAGAATAGACGAAAGGCAGAGCTTGCTCATCGTGTACCGTAGAAATATGCTTGCTGCAATAAAATGTATGAAACCAACGGATTTAACATGGTGACCCGGTTAAGGAATGTTATCTACCTTCCGTGTTGGAAAAAGATTGAAGATACGAATGCACTTAGAAATGTAATTTTTTTAAAAAACGATTTTAACATATAAAATATTTTATTATAATTTTAATACTTGTGTGTGTAAATGTTTTCAAATAATACCAATAGTAACAATAATCGTAAATTTCATATACAGCATCCTATGTCGCATAAGTTTCTATATTGTGATCTATGATAGAATGTGCAAATAGCAAAAGTTAAAGCATTTTGGAGGTCGATGCTCTAAGCGCCTCCAGGGTCAGTTTTAATCTGCCTCTCAAATTGTATCGTTACATCGCGATACCCGAAGTTCCCAAGTGGCAAAATCTGTATTCGCTGCATACGCTCTCAAGTTCGTCCCAATTTACGATAACCGCAATTGCTTTAATGCGAAAGCTACCGGTTGCCAATGAAAATTTGGATTGTGGCAATGGCAAGATAATTACGAGACCAATTTAGACCACATCACATCGAATTAAGCATTTTTCTCTTAGTTATAGTTTCACGCAAAATTAGATCGTACCTATATATTATTAAGTATATATAAAAGAAGATATTTTAAGCTAAACAGTAATGCTAGTAGAATGGATTTAATCTTCTTGTGACGTTAGAATCAAATGTTATGTTTTATGGCGCATTGATATGTTATTCTACTTTAAACTATTATCTTTTTCTACGCGCAGAATCAAAATACATAACTTTACTGTAATACATAAATTTATATATTCGTAATCAACAAGTTATAGTAAGGTTTAGTAAGTTAACAATTTTAAAGAGAGATTCCATGCCCAAAAAAATTCATAATCATTTTTCGTATACATCTGATTTTTTATCACTATATTTTATATATATGTGTATATACATATATATACATATAGTATATGTGTATATATCTACTACTTTTACTTAGTAAAATATATAACAAGGTAATTTCTTTAGCCTTAATACGTTCTCAAGTACTTGCAATATATTTTCAATAAATTTTTTTTGCAAAGTTATAATATTAGCTATTATAAAGATATTTAACGTGAAGCAGGTACACACTAGGTAGTGAAATTCTCGCCAATATTAGATAGTTTTGTTATAATATTTACAAGACCCCGCAGCTTACAATAAAAATACTAAAAGTAGTGGTAAATGCTTGCTGGCCATAGAAAGAAAAATATTGTTTTTAATTTTACTAAAGTTTTCCCTTTTCAATTTCAAATCACTTAGGAGAAGTGGATCACGGATCTGTGCTAATATATTTTCACACGTTTATATTCCTTAAACTTTGACGAAAGCGGATGAATGGCTTATCTCCCTTTGCAACCCTCGATTTCCATTTGGCTTCTGTCAACTATAGCACGCTTCGTCAGAATTATTGATACCAACGAAGCAAAGAAATTGAAATCTGTGAAACGTGAAAGGACGGCTTCGAAACATAATCTTTACTTCCATATCCACTCGGATATCGACTTTACATTTGTGATATTTACTTGACAGATTGGGAGATGGGAAGTTAAAAAATATATCACCCAAGGAACACATAAAAGTCAACAAAAAATCAAAATAACTTTATTTTAATTCTTAACGTCAATGAACAATCAAATTTTGTAACAAAAAATCATTTTGACTTTTATGACGTTAAGAATCAAAATAAAGTTATTTTAATTTTTTGTTGACTTTTACATATTCTCTAGGTCGATTATTTAGCAGTTAATTTATAGATATTTGGAAATTTATTATAATATTAATTTATTATATAATATTAATATTATTATATATAATATTAATCTTATAGTGAATTTTATAATACATAATAATTATACATTATAATATATAATATTAATATTATAATGAAATTTATTATAAATTAAATATTTTTTTATTATAACTTATTATTAGAATAAAAAAATAAAGGTAATCTTATATTTTAATAATATTTTTTTTTATAGATTAGTATACGATTATTACTTTGTAATTAACATTGTTAGAATGGAATGATCAAATAATTCAAGTATTTTGTGCAACTATTAGAAAAAGATTAAAATTAAAAATAAATTAATATTTTTCTATATAAAATCAATTATCTAATTGCTAACAAATTTTGAGCCCTATTAAAAACAGAAATAATTAAATAATATATATTTTTAAACAATAAGAATCATATTTTAGACCCTACATGTGAAAACACAATCGATAAATTAGAAGTCCATACCGGTCGAAGGTTGGATCTTTAATGCTTAAATAATTTAATGTGAATTATATATATACTATATATGTACTATATATATCCTATAGGTATTTGTAGTCATTCGAACTGCGCGTCGAATTAGTTTTTCTGACTTATAAACGCAATTAAACTACTGTAATATCACGAATTAAATTAAATTGACAAGCAATTCTTAATAATTTGATATTCAATCAAGCATCATGTTAAAAAGATGTTAATGTGCTGAAAAACTGTAAATTAATTTATTACGAAAAATATATTGCCTCGGGCGGGAGTCGAACCCGGATCTCTTGAATTCTGTACCAGTAATAAGAGTAAATATTTTTTACTTCAGATATATGTTAAAACACTTAAAAATGTGTTACAGTATATATTTATGTCTTTTATTTTACAATATGTGTGTCTGTCATTTTTATATGCTCCAAAATTTAGAGCATAAAAACCATAATTTGGAGTCCAAATTATCATCGTTTTATTAAGCAGCTTCGATTTAACTTATTTAACAAAATATTTAATTATTATACCTTTTGGCAATATATTTTATAATTTTTGTTGGTACTCTCTGTTGAAACTTTATCACATGAGCATTTATGTCGAGTGTTAATAAGTATAGCACAAGAATGCTTTTTTTACTCAAATGCATATTATTCGCGGCTGCTTCAGTCCTCGAGAACTCTTTAAATAACAGATGCCCTTCATAATTTAGTTTGCATTCAGCGCATAAACAGTTGTGAGAGTACATAATTACGACATGTTTACACCAACAATTCTAGGGATCATAAAAGTAACTTCAAATGAAGTAATCTACTCTAAACATGTAACATGATTGTTGCTTGTTTATAGCGCTTGATTTAAACAAGGTTAAATATGAGATACCGTAAATACCTTCATATACTAGTTAGGATACGTTGAATATCGTCATATTCTACTAAGCTCTACTATAATAAAATTTAACATAATCGTAATCAAAGTTAACTTCCTCGAATTTTACATGCTTCCGGGAATTTATATACTAATTATATCACAGCATCTGCTCATATATTCTTCCTATTTGCTTTCATAGATCGATGTTTCAAAACGAGAAAATACGAGGATGTGTTCGGAAATATAATATTATATATACTTTAAATCTAAAATTAGAAGTATTAAAATATAAAAAGGAAATATATACTTACATATACTTATATATACAGGGTATCCCGAAATTTTTTGCTAAGCGTTCTTGTGTAAATAGAGTGAACTAAATTGATAAGGGAAGTTTCACAACTGTCCGGAACCGATTTGATTCCCCATGAAATATGTTGTAAAACACGAAAATCTAAGAGACACATATTTTTTTATATGTTCGCTAATTCATGTTTAAGAGGTAAAAAACACCTCTTTGAAAAAAAAAACGGTATTTTTCTTTCGAGGCGAATATCGTCGGAAGTATAAAAGATAGAAAAAAATTTTTTAAACAAAAGTTATACGGTTTCAAGAATATTTTAAAGTTATAAAGAAAAAAATTTTTTTTATTTTTTTGTTTAACAAAATATCACCTATAATTTTCTTATTAGCATCTATAAGTTCAATGTATCCAACATAAACACCAGTAACTAAAGCAGAAATAGAATTGAAAGAAAATATACAAAAATTATTGCTGGATAGCATTTTTCACTATGATGGGTTGGAAGTAACAGAAGAAACCTATCTCGAGTATCAAGAACCTTATAAACTACATAATTCTGAAATAATTGAAGATGATGAAGAACCATGGAGTGAAGATAACTTAAATTCTCATCCTCAACGTTCAAATGATGACGCAGACTTTGACAGTTCTTATAAAAGACGAGCTGTTGAGTATTGGCGAAATTGGGACATTAATGAAAAAAATAAAAACAAAAGGAATCGTCCGCTAAAATCAATGCAAAATAAATTTAGAAGAGTTTCATCTGAACGTCAATTAAGACGATGGGAAGAACAATTACATTCAGGTGGAAATCGTACAGAAAAATTATCTTACATCTCCAAATTTAAACATGATAAATTTACTGCAGCTGTTGAATCAGGATTCATAGTTCATGATATCGATCTACAAAGGTGGGCTTTACAAGAGTTCAAAAGAAGAAATAGGAAATTTAAATCCTATATTTAAAGCCTCTCACAGTTAGGTATCAAGATTCAAAAAGTCCCACCGAATTGTTTCGAGAAAAATTACGAAATTTGTAACTAAAAGAACAATAGAAGATTCCGTTTAGTTACAAAATACAGCTAATGATTTTCTGAAAACAGTGAAACCATTACTTTATCGAACAGTTCGAACCTGAAAATGTTTTTAATTCTGATCAATGTGGTTTTCAATTGGAAATTCATTCTGGAAGATCATAGTATAATCAAGGAGTAAAGAAAGTAGAGTGTGTTGTGCAATCTATATCATATCAACAACACACTCATACACCATACAACCAATAATATCGTGTAATGGAAATTTGCTGTCACCTTTATTTATTGTATTAAAAGAAACTAATGGTATATTTGGACCAAGAGTACAAGAAACCTTATTTACACCAATAAATGTTATTGTAAAAGCATCGAAACCTGAAAAATGACTAATTAAATAAATTTCCTTTTACAATACATTTTCAGATACCGTTTTACTATTAAAAAGTAAATATAAATTTGCATAAACGAAATAATATAATGAAATAATAAGTCTCATTTTTATGATATATTTTATATTTTATTTAAGAATCTCATAACAATCATAAAATAGTTATTAATTTAATATTTATATTTCTTACATATCATTTTAAAATGTGATTAGAAGAAGCTTATTTCCGAAACATTGGTTCCAATAGCGTTCTTCTTATCAATTCATGGACATTGTCCCAATATTATTTCAGATTTAACACCTGCAGAAAAACATATTAGTACTATGATTATACCGAAAGGCACTACAGGAAAAATACAATCATTAGATGTTTATGGATTTAGAATTTAGAAAAATTTTGCTAAAAGATTTTCAGATACTGTTTTATTATTGGAAAGTAATATAAACTTACATGAATGAAATAATATAATAAAATTACAATCTCTGATACATAATCAATTGTCATTCCCGTGATATCACAGCTTATTTAAATATTCGTGGTTTAAAAGTGGTTACACAAACGAAAAACCAGAAGAATTTAAAAATCGAGTAGAATTTAGTTTTGACAAAAGTTCAACAACATGTAATATCGAAGGTTGCAGTAATATAGCTGTAGTAAAATGTTCATGGTGCAAGAAGTCATTATGTTTAAAACATTTTTTCATCGAATATCATTATTGTAATGAGTAAACGATACACAAAATATAAATTTATTGTGTATAAACATTTAAAAATTATTTCATTATTAAGTACGTTTAGAAATTATTACGTAAACGATAAGTAAATAAGATATTAAAGCATAAAACTGAAAATAACTTTAAGAGAATAATCTTACGATATTATAAAGAAATAAAATGTACAGAGATGAATAAAAAAATTTTACTCACTTTAAGGAGAAATAATAAAAATTATTATAACTCTTAACATTATTTATAATTTGTTACAAATATCAATTATGTCAATTTCCTTATTCGTTGATTTATGTATTTCATTATTCTGACGACAATTACTTATGCATATGAGCATGGATAGCGTATATACGGAAGTGTTAATAATTAATTCTCGAAAATGAAATGTCGTAATGTGACTTTATTACACATGGTTGAATTCGTAAAAAAATAATTTTTAATTTGGTAAAAAAAATTGAAAGTTTAAGAAAATTATGGGTGGTGGGGGTATTTTGTTAAACAAAAAATAAAAAAATTTTTTTCTTTTTAACTTTAAAGTACACTTGAAACCGTACAACTTTTGTTTAAAAAATTTTTTTCTATCTTTTATACTTCCGACGATATTCGCCTCGAAAGAAAAATACCGTTTTTTTTTCAAAGAGAGAGTTTTTTTCACATTGTTTTTTACCCTTAAACATGAGTTAGCGAACGTATAAAAAAATATGTGTCTTTTAGATTTTCGTGTTTTACAACATATTTCATGGAGAATCAAATCCGGACAGTTGTGAAACTTTCCTTGTTAGTTTAGTTTGCTCCATCTACAAAAGAGCAAAAAATTTTGGGATACTTTGTATATATAAAAGTTATATATAAAATATCTGTATATAATGAGAAATTATATGTTAGATTAGAGTTTCTAAAATGACAAATATAATTACTAAAATAATGTCAACAATATGAAGAAATGTAAATTATGTACGGCACAATTTCTTTCTGCATATTCAAATTCACATTCAGTTATGTAAATTGATATAAAACGATGAAATGTAGAATATCTTTCAGGAGCTATATTAGATAAATAAAGGGTTCCATCAGTGTAATTTCTCAGATGGCATTTTGCATTATTTATAGTTACACACCGACTAAAATGATAAGAGAAAGATGGTGGAAAGCATGAGTATAGACAGTTAAGAATCAGCATGATTTTTTCATTTTCGCTCCAGAGGCGAAGTTAATTGTAGCTCCTGGCAGGAATTAATGGCAAGACGTGGAAGTCGTTTCGGTTAGATAAGGAGACCGTCAGGATGGAGATAAATAGTATCACGACAACGCCTCTGCTCGCTGGTAATTCAGATGTCTCAGGACAAGGAAAAAATATCAAAGGAGGAGGGAGAAGTTAAGAAAAGTTGAGAAAACTGTGAAATATTCTCACACTATCTTATTTCTTTCGAAAGACTTTAAGAGATAGCGAACGAACATGACATTGTAAATAACCATTGTATGTTATAGCTATAATAAGTACAATTATCGAGATAACGAAAAGAAGATGATTTATTTTCATCGTAACTTAAGAAAGGATAAAAGTTGTAAATAATAACTGTATGTTATGGTTAAATACAATTATTGATATAATAGAAAGAAGATGATTTATTTTCACCGCCATTTAAGAAATAATAAAAGTGTAAAAATGTGAGATGTAACGGGGACACGAGAAAAAAGAGCGAAGAGAGAGAGAGAGAGATATTTTTATTAATTTCTAATTCTTTGCGAATAAATATATATACTTAAGGCAAACGAATTTATTAATTTAGGGAAATGCATTTCCAACATTATATTTAGGTAATATCGACTTTAAGATTCGTATTTCGTAATGTTTAACGATGAAAAAAGAAAAATATTCATGTTTATTTACAAATTGTAAAAGAAATATTTTTTATAAATAAAAACAAATCCATAGACAACCACGATATTCTAAGAATAAATTCGGACATAGTCTAATGAATCTTGCACGCAAACTAGGGGACAGTTTTACCTTCTACGTTATTATTCGTGATTTTATTCGTAAAGCTCAGCAAGTTGTCGTGAATATATTACTTGATATAATTCTCTTAAAAAGATAAATAATTGTAAAAAACTACTGCAACTCGTTTCAAGCAAACTTTCAACCTGCATAAAATGAAAATTTATCGTTACTTTGAAGTCTTTAAAGTTGTACCAGCAGATTATAACATTTAAATAATTAAGAAAATATCTTCGAAATGCTTAGTTTCTCTGGGTAATTATAAATTATTTCCAATAAAAAAAACAAATAATTAAATTTTATGATCAAAGATGTAAAACTAACAAATATTGACCAACAAATTTAATAACAGATACACTTACAAAACTTAATTGAAGTGTATAAGTTTTATATTATAATATAAATAAAAACAATTTAGAGATATCTTCAAAATTAATAGAGCAAATAATAAATCGAATGCGTTGCAATATTATTGTTTGTCGGAATTGTGTCAGATAATCATTATTAGTCTCTGAATACTGGAGCTTGAATATTTTACAGCGTTATTCTAATGTGCAAGATGTAGTCTGGACTTTTTTCTCTCTTTACACCTGTTCTTCTTGCGTAATAATGTAGGAAAAATATCCACAAAAATTTGCATCTCCTTGTCGTATCGTACATTGGAGACTCTTGACATCTTCATTTATTATATCTGTACTTTACATTTTTTGTTGTAAAATTTTCTACGTATTAAATTTAGTATTTTAAGAATTCATACAATTTTACATTATCAATATTACTACATGTAAACTAAAGAAGTTATATTCTATTGCATTTTATTTTAAAAAAATCATAATTTTGCATATTTACATTATATAATATGCATATTTGCATTATATTATTTCAATGTTGGTTGTAGAGAAAATATTATGGTTTGGGATATTGTGTATGAATATTGCAATAACAGTTTATGCATCTGTTTATATTAAATTTTCCTAAACAAATTTAACAGTTTACTCTACAATAAATATAACTACAAACTTAAACCAAGAGAAACTCTCGACTCTGATGTTAAAGTTCTAGGTCTAGGACATATGTGAATATTTCATGTGTGTTACATAGAAAGATAAATCAATATGTTGAAAAATTTTGCAAAAATTGTATAGACTATTGTATATATGTATAACAATGAAATATTTGCACAAATTCACAGTATTATTATAAAACATAAATTTTTAAAGAACTGCGTTTATATGACACGTTTATCATAATTGATATTACACATTTTCCGATGTCTATAGAACATTACAGAAACAAGTTTACATAATTGATAAGAATTAATGGCTACTCAAGATTTATAATGGACAATCTTGTTATTTTCGTAACTAGATGTGTCCCGAAAGACTACCGTTAGCATCCTCTCTTGTATTTACATTTCTATTAATTTTAATTAGAATAAATATGCAACTAGTACTAACTAATGTTCGCAAATTTTCGCAAAGTTAACGTACAATTAATTGTTGTCTTAGAAATATTATTTCCACCAGAGTGTAATCTTGTAAGAGAAGAAAAGAAGGAGATAAAGAAAGAGAGAGAGAGAGAGAGGGGGAGAGAAGGAAAGAAAGAAAGAGAGAATGAGAGAAAAAGAGAGACAAAGAGAAAATTGCAATTACGTAAATAAAAAATAACTAATAACTAAATTGAAGGTAAGTGTTAATTAAAATTAAATTAAAAACATTCAGACATAACTAAAAGAAATTGATTTCATTATGTTTTTATTAGAGTGTAAATATTAATTAATTTTTTTTTGATACAACGATTTATGTCTTATATTATTTTTTTAAGTCCGGATCTATAATAGGTGTTTTAAACCTTAAGCCATAAAAAATTGACCAATTACAGTCAAATGCGAAGAGAATAATTGACTATGATTCCATTTCTTATGATTTAAGGCTTAATAAAAATCTATTGTAGATCCGAGCTAAAGAATAGATTAAGAATTATTTTGTTTTCTTTTTTAAATATATTTTATATAAATTGTAATGTGTGTGATTCGAACAATTTATTTAATTATATAATTGTTACTTATATAGTGTGTTACTTTATGTAGTTGTTACTAGTAATATTATTTGCAAAAATTATTAGTTATTGTCGTATTAATAATATCTTTATCATGTGTGTTGCAATCTCGCCTACCATTCGTTGATAAAGATTAGATAGTGCGAGAAAGTGATTTGTGCTGACATCTAACAATGTGTTCAATGCTATTTAGAAATTTTAAACAATTAAAAAGTAAATTAAAAATAAATTCTTTATAATATATTTAAAATTTTATTAATAAATATGATGTTTTGCATTCCATGTAATTATAAATAAAAATATTAAGAACACTGTGCTTAACTATAAATTATCTTGCATTATATGTTCTACATGCCAACAGTTGATAAAACACTACGTTATTAAATGATGTTAAATCAATAAAAGCATTTTAATTTGTATCTTTAAAAACATTAATAAAAAATCAATGTCTTTGCGCAAAAGTAAAAATGTACATACGGTGTAAGTGAATGTCATCATTATTTGATTCTCTTTGATTGCTTCCATCACTCATCTTTATTCTACGCCAAGCTGCAATGATAAAAACATTTGATAAATATAATATAAAAATATTCATCATATTTTCTATTTAACATTATATTTTTTTACCGTTCCTGAAAAATTTTCTTATACCAGACTTTTCTTTATTTCTAGAGCTTTGATGATCGTATTTTTTTACCGAGTTAACATCTTCTTCCATGGTATACGAAGAAGTATCTTTAAAAAGCGAACAATAAATTTCATGTTAATAAAATTGTTGACGAAATAAATAGATAATTATCGAAGTATATTAATGCAACATGAATTAATATTTATTACAAATAAAAATAAATGAAATTTTAATTAGACAAATTTTTAATAATAAGAGGATACTTATTACTACGTAATTATAAATTATATTATGAAAAGAGAATGATCATATTATTTATTCATTATATACCTTGTTATTGTATTCTCTATTTCATTATTTTATGTGCTCTCCATTACAATAGGCAGAATATATTTAGCACAAGGTTTAGCATTGCATTAGCATCATAGGCGCCGCGATTTCAAACGCTATTTTATCGATGTATATATTAGTATTAAAAATGCTATAACGTACTATTACCTAAATTTTGTAAAATATTAAAATTTATTTTTTTAACAAGTTTCAATAATGAATCGACTGGTGTTATTAATTTTTTTTATTACATTAATTAATTATTAAGAAAAATTGCAATAATAAACAGTCAAGTTCTACGAGTTTTCCAATATCGTGGGATAAAATTAAATATTATGAAAAGCTAAGTGTTATATTTGTTAAAATCAAAACTGACATGTAAATACACATTACACTAGTATACGTTGCATTGTTTAATGCGCACAAATCATGATGCAGCGGTGCAGCAATCAAATGTCTATTTTTTATAGAAACATCACATTTACGTACCGAATGTGAATTACAAAATCATTAAAATAAATAACAACTTAGCACTAATCCAAATCGTCACTTATCGCGAAACACACTCACAACTCACATCAATCTAACTACTAAAATAATTTCTAAATGATTTCTCGCAATGCCGTAGGTTGTAGAATAACCAAATGCTATTCAGCGAATCAGTTGGAAAGCACTAGTCAAGTAGCCAACAGAAGAGGGATCTTTGGCCAAAAGCCAAATACACCTACACAAATCTGTATTTCTTTTTACTTAGAAGAGGTCAGAGTACTATTCTTTCTTATGTTTCTGTTCTGACGTCATTGACTCCAGTGACAGAATCAAATTATGTACGAGTGGTAATAAAAACACTCACAATAGCAAATGGTATCTGACATTAGAGATACATAATACCGGCCACAAATTTTGTACTAGTATACGTAGTCATAGCCATTACGCATTGCCAAATAAATCCTCACCTTGATAAATCTTACTACTTGTATTATTTCGAAATAAACCTTAATAACGCAACCATAAAACATTCAATGCCATTAGACAAAAATAATTTTAAGTGAAATAGAGAAATGTTTAAACACAAATAAAAGAGAAGAATGCTATTTTCGATCAAAGTGGATTTTGGTGCTTAATGATATTCATATGTAAATATGGATATAGTGCTTAGTAATATTCATATAAATACAATTATCAGTTCTTTCAATTATCATTCTTTTGCACCGATTCGGTTTATTGAACTTGAAACAGTCATGAACTGAAATAATAATTTCACAATTAAATTAAATGCTCGTCGATTTAATAATATAATATTGATTAGCATTTAAAAAATCTAAACAGTCTTTGTTAAAATAAATGTAAAAACAATTTTGTAGTATGTGTACGTTAAGCACATAACCATGAAACTGATTCAATCATACAAAATATGTAATGAAAAAAAAGTTTTATTCAGATAATATAATACAAAAATATGTGCACCAAATAATCATTGGACGGAGAAACTTTGTTATCTCAAGGACTTATATACTGAGCTGTATCATACTGATAAACTTTTTAATAAAAATTCTTGTTTGTAAATATTATCAACGTTATCATTTGAGTGGGTAACAAAGACGCGAGAATACGGGATGCGTCGTGGGCATTCAACGTCACTCTAAAGGCAACCTTGTTGCTAGGCGACGTTTAACTGTATAGTCGTTCTGTGCCCCTGCCGTTTTGCACGAGGCGGCAGTTTCCAGATAGTAACTGTCGTCGGTGCAATCATCGGTCAGCCTACAAGGAAGGCGTTTAATATCCTTTAGCGTCCGCGCCGGCGGTGAGCACCGCGCGACCACGCAAGAAAGTTCACTGTGTGTGCACAGTTAGCCCAGTCGACCGGCCTACCGATGGTCGTACCGACTCGTACTGAGAAATTTATATGGCGGCTCAACTGCGACAATTGCTCAGCCACCCCGCGTACGTTCGGATGCTACACTAATTGGACCACCAACCAGTGCCAATGGACTCTGTGATCGCGCCCCTTAAATGTATAGTATCGATTAGTTCTTTATTATGTCTTTTGCCGATTATTTGAAATCGTTATGACTATATTTTAAAAAATGTATGTATATATAAACTGGGTCAAATAATATTTATGTATACTTTTTTTTAAACGATAAGAGTAGTCTTTTTCTAAGTACGAAGAAAAAAACAAAAATAAGCGCTTACAAAATCTATTGAAAAGCAAGAATCGTGAACGTTTTTTCATAAGCGTTTTTATTACAAAATTGATTTTTTATTAACGAGATAGATAATTACAAAAAGTATGAGAGAAAAAGATGTACACACAAAAACATTTGCAAAACTGCCTATTATGATGTCTATAAAAACATAATAATCAGAAAGTAAAAAAAGAACATAAAACAAAACAAAGTAAACAGAATATAAAATAGATGAAATAGAATAAAAGCACAACCTAAAAAAACTTGGTTGAGACTATAAAAATAACATTTGATAAAATAAGAGCGGTGAAATGAAAGCAAAATAACAACGAAGATTTAATGTTAGAAAATAACAAGATAAAATATGTAACTGCAGTGGCATGGAAAAAAACGGAACTTATATAAGAGTAATTTAATAAAGTACATTCCTATCCCAAACATTTTTTAATGAAAACTTGTATTTTTCATTCGAAATGACATTTTGAAGGACTAACAATAAAAAAAATCAGGGATCCTTTAAAAATATCAAAATCACTATTCTCTTTTTGAAATAGGTAAAATAAATCATTCAGATGAGAGTGGTATTTTTCACAGATATTATAGAACAATTAACTGTGTGTGGGAAAACGCAGGTATAAGAACTCTTTCTTCCCTTTTTCCCAACATAAATCTAATATATACAAAAAAGGCTCGATCGAATCAATCAATGAACAATATAAAAACGTCCATCTGAGCTGACATCAGTTGTTTGGATGCACAGAAAACGCAGTATACACGAACCGGGTTTACTTTGCTTTATGTAAGTTGTATATCATTTTTTGATTGATAATATTCTGATATTCATGTGGCTCCGTTACACAGCTTATCCAAATTGTCATTTGGATAAAGAGGAATAAGCCGAAAGCCGGAAGTCATTTTCTGGGATTTAGCGTTAATTATGTAAATTAGATTTAATTTTTCCTATATCGAAAAGGACCTAAACCGTAAGGTCGAAACGTTCATTATTGTATTAGTATGTTATATTCACATGAAAATAAATAGTTTTCTGTGCACCCGAACAACTGATGTCGGCTCAGATGGGCGTTTTTATATTGTTCACTAATAAATCTAATCTAATTCTTTACACTAGGAGAAGTGACGCTTTTCGGTACACAAGAACTAATATCCATCTAAAAATCTGAATAATTGATTTTATTTATCAATTGGCTAATAGGTATATTAAGGGATGTATTCATAGTAATTTAATTTGAATCCAGTTTAAGCTAAGTTCAAATCAATCTTTTATTTCAAAACTGCTTCTCAAACCAAGAGTAAATAAATCCGATTGGTTCAAACATTGATTTAAACAAATAGCTCGTCTGAAGAAATGAGGATCAATCGCGAATCGATCTATGACTATGAATACGAACCTAAAACAATTAACATTATAAATTTTGATATTAATTGTCATATTAGTGAAAAAAATAATACATGGAAAGAGAGAGAGGGGAGGGAGAGGGGAGGGGAAGGAGAGAAGGAGAGAGAGAGAGAGAGAGAGAGAGAACAATTTAGCTGAAACATTTCAAAAATTTAGCTAAATACAGACTTAAAAATAATTTTGATGGATCATCAAAATAATTACATAAGAATCTCCAACATGATGAACAATGCTGCAAAAAATTTTGATATTCTAGTAACTAGTTTGAATGCCCTACATAATTATTTTGGTGCAGGCCGAATAAAATTAATTTCAAACCTATATCTAACTAATTTTTAGATATTCCAGGAAAAGCTTTTTTCGTGCGCTTTTTTCATGTGCAGTCGCTTAAATCTAACAACGTGGAAGTAAATTTCTCTCTAATTCATAAATCATATTTTCACGTAAAGATAGACAAAAATGTTAATAGAAGATGAATTTTTTGAAGATTAATCTATTCGTTATCAATTCATTCGGTTATCTTGATTTCGATTACCTATCAAATCAATTGTACAAATCAAATTGCGAGACAAATTATCAGTCGCGACAATATAATTTGTATTTTTTATGCATTATTCCAAGTAATTATGTTGTACAATTCTCTCTACAATTTATAATATTACCTTTTAATAAGAATAAGTTATGCAAAACAATACAACACATAAACTTTTAGAGTTTATATTCTAAATCTAATAATTTCTTCAAAAACTATCTGCTTTATTTGAACATAATTAAAGTCGGAAAATCACTGAAACGGAATATAAGTGCAAAAAGCATAGAGACGCGTGTTTCGGAAGAAGAAAACTTGATGTGCGCAACTACATTTCAAACGCAGACAAAGAAAAGACGAACATCTGAAAGAAAGAAAGAGCAAACACACGCAGTAAATTAATGCCCCAGCTCTTTAACTAAATTAATTACGCCAATGGTAATTACACTTAAAGCGCGCCAGTGCATCCCGTGTTAAACGGTGCCACTGCTTCTTACGTATGTGAGTCTTTCCCTTCGCTACCCTCCTCATTCATTCTCTTTTCTTCTCCTTCTTCCCCTTCAATACTAGTCTGTATCTCACTCTTACGCGACAGCACGATGCGCCATGCTGTTCGACGATAGTCACAGCCTCCATTGACTATTTGTAAGAGCGTGAAACACGTGTTCGCACACAGATAAATTTAATTAGACGCTCATTTTTGCAGACACAGAAGTGACCGACACACATACCACACTCTTATTCGTCGTTAAAGCTATCGCATTAGAGCTATTGGATGTTGTGTGCTATTTAATAACGGATGTTATCAGTGTAATAAAGTTTACAATTTAATATAAAAATATATAAATAATGTTTCGTTTTCAAAATATTTTTCGAAATATGTTATTTAAATGCATACTTTTTATTATGAGATCTCGTGCGTTATGTAAATGATGTAAAAATATATGTATAGAAAATAGATTATTCCACGATATTAAATTAACAGTAATATAGCATAAAATTATTAAATGTTTACACTGCTTGTTTCTTTCTATATTAATTTATTCAACATTAATTAATATAGCTGTTTATTTCAACTGATTCATTTTTCAGTCTCGGTAGTTATGATGAAGCGCTTCAATCTGTAATCTTGCTGCAAGTACATCAAAAGAAATAAATAACTGACACATATTGCTTATGTTGACTTAAAATAATAACAATTTTGGAGAACTACATTACGAAGGTTATACCCCGGCAATGTTCAGGTTGTATCTATCGATGAAAAAACAAGAATCTGTGGAATTGATCTCTCAAGATATACCTTCGAGGTATCATAATACAGAGAGGAAAGATGGTCCAATAAGGGTCACATCGAGGGGAAACAAGCGCGAGGTGAACGTAGAAACGACAAAGAGAGAAACGAGAAGGAAAACGGTGCGACGCAATATAGTAGAGGGAGGTGAAGAGGAGGGCCGTTTGTCGGACATACCTCGGGGCCACCCTGGCGTCTAATTGCGTGTAATGCACTCCTGACTTGCCTGGCCTCGAGTTACCGCCAGAGAAGAGTCGCACGAAAAACTCGGGTCGTGCAGCAGCAAAACCCCGATGATCGCGGAGACGCGGTGCTATGTCCGGAACGCTCGGACCCACACGACGTGGACGAGGATGGCGAGGACGGCGACGCCCTCCAGGACGTCGATCCCCTCGTGCCATTGCAGCTGGGGACGGGGTCGCGTCCTTTCCGCTCAGTTCTCATTGCAAATCCCTGGAATGTCACCGGCACCTCCTGACCGCTAAAATGAAGACGTGTTCTTCACCATGCTTAACCGCCTATTGGACGAACGAAATCCTTTCTACCGCGGACTCTACAGTCTCCCAAAAAAACAAGAATGCCACAAGAAAATACTTGGAGACATATCGTCGATGAAGAAAGTATCTTTATCAAATCGACAAATTATTATAAGAAGTTAAATGATTGTGTATCATATTTTCATCAAATTCGATAAAGACTGAGTTTAGTGTTATACATTTGATGCTAAATCATTTGACGCTAAATCTCTGATTTTAAGTTTCAATGAAATTATCTCCTTGAGAATTGTTATTAAGCAAGCTAATATGATTGCTTATTTAATATTAAAATACGAACTGATAAATATAAAAATTATTAAAATTTTTAATTGTAATTTCTTCTAAAGATTATTTGACGAAATTGCAAGTACTGAACTGTACTAATTGTAAGTAAATAAATGAAATATCAGGGTACCTATTATGGAACAAGTCGGTATGGATTCCGATTGAAATCATTCCGTTTTTCCTATTAGAAAATACAATAGAAATCTAAAGAATAATTGAATATCGGAATCCATTCCGATTTTGTTCCATGATAGGGGCTCAGGTCGTGAAAACTGTTCTCAAATGTTCTCCCAGATGTATTCAATACTGCTTTCTTTTCCTAAATATTTCTATAAAGTGGGCGTGCTTTTTACGAAGATTCAAAGATGGGTTGAAGAGAAATCATCCGAATCTCGGCAGCGGCATCCTTTAATTGCGGAATGATCATCTCGAGACCTTCCAAAGAATCGGAGGGGGAGAAACGTCCGGTGGAGCGAGAACTACGACCGCGATTATTTAGCGTAGCTAAGATCTGTCGGTACAGGTTTTTTGTCGCGAGAGCTTATTATGAATAATGATTTATGTTTTGTCTGTGCCAGTATCAGGGTGTTCCTTTAGAGAGCGAATAAACGAGAAGGCGAGATAAAGATGGACTTACAACTACGGTACACGGCTGAAAGAGATGCATAGAGGGGTTAATAACGGTCGCGTGTTGTAATACCTACCATTATCCACAAACCGACCGCCTAACAAGCTACCTGCTAATAATACACGACGGCACAGCACACACGATCACGTGCGTGATCTTTTTACTTGGAGCCTATCAAGTTTTTGTCATTGCGATTGCTAGCTGCGGGGCAATATCGTATGTCGATCAATCTGAATGAACTGCCGGCGTTAAATTGCTGGGAAAACACAAATTAGAAACGTGAAAGTTTTTAGACCATACTATAACACTGATATGAATTATTAACATTTACGAGTGTATGGCATTCGCTATAGCTTTACATTGTTAAAACAGATATGTAAATTTTTATCCTGTCGGATAAAAATCCAAGTCTTGCTTACATTATGTATCGATCTTCAATGGATTTTAATGTATGAATTGTCGCTGTAAATCGACTATCGTCTATTTTATCTTGTATTCCATTATAGTATGTACGCTACTTTGTAATAAAATAAAGCGCGACATGATTTGTATGTTCGCTTGAACGATTCTTCGAATTAATGGTTGTTACGCTAGGCTAGGGTATACGAGAAGTTCTCGTCGAGAACTCGGTCGCGACGATACGAAGGGATATAAGCAGGCGATATAGAGTTTGCACAAAAGGCCACTCGGCAAAAGTCAATCAGTAGTCGAGCAATTATATCCGGTCGAGTGGATCGCGCTCGATCGCCTTCGCTCCATCTGTCATCGGTCGGCGATCTGGGAGCAAAGAAACAGCCGAATAGAGAGGAAAGAGGTGAGGAAGGAGCAGCTTTTACGAGCCGCGAGATGACAGGGCGCAACAGCGAGTACCAACTGGTACCAACTTCCGGCTAGTATTTTTTTCATCGCCCAGTTATTGTTTTCTCTCCGTATAATTTCTTTGTGCGTCTCGCAACATGTCTCTATGCCTCAGACAGTTATGGAACATGTAGAATGTACATGTAAATGTTCAAGTACGATAATAAATGCGTTGATGTTAAAGGATCCAGCATGAATCATACACATGTTAAAATATATTGAAATAAATTCGCTAAGATAAAAGATAAGAGAAAGATTATGTTTTGTGTGTATAATCTTCTACATTGAATGTAGAAGATGTACATTAACCTAAAGACATAGAGCATGATGTTTTATTATAACCATCTATTTTGTTAAGTAAAGAGATGTGAAACTTTTTAAAAATGTATGATAATACAGGCATTCGATTGTCAATAGAGTTTCAAAATTATTTTATAGACATTTCAATACATTGATTATTATTTTATATATAATGGAATAAAAAAATCGCGTTATTGTATTATTTATAAAAAATACATAATTTGAAAAAATACGTAAGATAAATCAGAGCCATGCTATGAGCACTGACTGACAAGTTTTTATGTGAAAACGACGAATTGTACAGATGAACAGAACTGGTTTCGGAAACAAGCTCTTCAATTATTTGAAACTTTACAGTGCCAACAGAGAGAAAAGAAGTAATACGTTTAGAATGTTGCCGATCGTTTTAACGTTAGGATGGTTGACTTCCATCTATGCGTGTACACGGCATGTTTGTTCGTCATTCAGTCGCAATTACGGATCGGGGCCGGACCGAGAAAAAGCCGCCCAGCGCATCGCTTGCCAATTACTGGAAGGAAGGGCAAGGGAGGTTCCAATTTGTTGCAAACATCTCTCAACGAAGGGCGGAAGCGGCACGGAAGGGTGTGGCGGTATTCACCGATCGCGAATCGCGTGGCTATTCCGACTTTGCACGGAATCCTTTAAGAGCGTGAAAGAGCGTACGTATATATGGCTTGTAACCCTTTATTTCGTGACACCAATTCTACGGATACTTGCAATTTTACTGAGATCCATAAAAAAAAATAACTCGCCGTAAACAGAAAATTTTTTTTCTATCACAATTTGTATGTAACGTATATTTTAAAATCAATAACACTCATTGAACTTTTTTCTCTTTTCGTATATATGTATAATGTAGCTATTACCGTCGTGTTGAGAGAAAAGCATGGTTATTAATATAAATTTGTTCTTTGAGTTTGTTACTCGAGTTAATTAAGCTGCAAGTGACTTGTAAATGACAATAAACGGCCAGGCTGCGTGGGCGAGAAGTACAGTCGAGCGTCGGGTTATCAAAAATGCAACGCGGGTTCTGTGCCGACGGTCTTTGTCGGCAAACTCGTGCGAGCAAATGCAAAAGGTATGAGTGTAGTTGAAACAGTGCGAGCTGGCATGGAAAGGTGTACGGCAAAGAGCGGTGTCTGCTGACGCAGTCCAGGGCTTCCTCTTTGGCCAGACTTCCTGTCGGAAACGATCGTCGGGATTCACACAAGGTAAGTGCTCATTCCAGTGACGTGATTTAATATCGCGTGTCCATGTCTAAGAATCTATTGTTAAGATATTTGATATAATTGAAAATTAAATTAATATAAAAATAAACAAACATAACATTTTTTTTAATTTGATAAAAATGATTGTAAAGAGAGTATAATATAAATCCATTCTATAAATTTATATTTTATTAATTACTTCCGTCTATTATCGCATATATATAATATATAAATATATTGTTTTCATATTTTTGTTTTAAATTTTTCGTAATATCTTTCTTTCTAATATTCAAAATAAAATTCATATTGGTATATTTTTAGCGTACGAATTACTTTAAAAAATAATAATGTAATGATGCAAGGCAATTCGGTAATTTAAGAAATATTACAATATTTTAATTTCATCAAACAATCTGTACTGGATAAAAATCAAACAGTGCGAGAGAATGAATCGTCGTAGAACGCTGAATGAATAGATTAAATGGAATGTCATTGAGTACCGTCTTGAATCATGAATATGATACCATGTCTGTGACATCAGACGGAGTCTCACGTATGCGACATTGCATAAATGTCCTACTACCTCGCAATAGCGATACAGTTTCAGGAACAGAATGAAAGATCCGTTAAAGAATGAACAATTCATTGGGTCAATGAATGCCGATGACAATACTTAATATCGTGTTTCACACAATATAAAATATTCGATGTTTCATTAATTCGACGTGCACGCCGTAGGTGGTCGAAGGTGTGGCGTATTGGGTGATGCCGAAAATCACAACATCTTCGACAGCGCATCAACATCCGGAGGAAGACACCTCGCTTGCGCATATTAATTATACTACTTGCCAATGCTAATTAATTCGTCTAATTAACTAGGCGACGCGGATAGTGCGTCATTAATGCCTCTGCATAAACACGATAGACGCGACAGTCTATCATATTTAATGTGACGATACAGTTTTTAATTTTTAAATACTTTTCATAATTGCATTTCAAAAATGTCACACTTATTGTTATTAACCTTTCTCACTGCTCTAAAAGCGACAGTTATTTTGCAACAAATGAGAAAACAATTATTAAGATTCACCAATCATTATATTGTTTTAATTAATTTCGCAAATAATTATAAAAGTTACAATTTTTCATGAAATAAAAGAAAGAACAAAAAGTCAGCAGAAATATAAGACTTATTTGATATCTATTATAAAATAAATTGCATATTTTGTACAATGCTACTTAACTGAAGGTAAAATTTCCTGTTGAGAAGAATACATTTATCTCACTGAACTATAATACGATTGGAACGAGTACTCAACCTATGTATAGCCTGGCTGAAGTGTTGTCTAAACAGATATAATAACTGCAGGGTTCGCTACCTTGTCACACCGACATTTATTAGTTAAAATTTATGTTAGTCTTTACAGTCAGAGACAAAAGTATGAAGTATGAAGAAGCTGAAAAATTTTATTTCAGAAAAGAACTGTTTACGAAACGAATTTTTCATAAGAATGTACAAAGAGAGACATAGGGTCCTACAGTAATATTCTTTTTTCTCTCGCAGATCAGAAACTGTACTGTATATTACAGTTCAGTGATTTATCTCTTTTAAACTTTGATCTTTTCCTTGACATACTGGTAAGAACCAGGTAAGAAGACTGATTTACAAATTATTATGGGCTAGTAGAATTTACTACAGTATAATTCAACCATTAAAAATTGGACATCGCATTAATCTACAGATTTCAAAATGGTTGCTACGGTTATAAACATCTATAATAAATTATTTCAAATAACAGGCGTTTTCCAGCAAGGACACAGAGTAACACAATAAATCATTACGTCCTTGTTGCCACCAACTTTGAATAAGGATAAAATAATTCACTGTGTTACGCACTGTGTTCTTGCTGGAAAATACCTAATATTTTCTTTTAGCAAGATATCTATCGCATTAAATGCTATATATATATATAATATTTTTTTTAAGTCAAATAATAAAATTAAAATAAAATTATTCATAAAACAAAAAAGTAAAAAATAAAATTTTGTGTAACAAAGTAGGAAAATTTATTGCTGACAATAGTAATAGTATTAATCTATCTGTATTTTAAGTTTTTATTGGGTATGAGTAATCGTATTGAAAAGTTCACGGTTGATCGTGAACGCAGCCCGATACCAGAAGAGTGGCGACTTGTGACAGCTTCTTGGAAAAGATTAGGCGTCGTTAGCGGCCTTCGCCGGACGTCGACCCTACCGGTAGTCGGTACTTTCTTTCTCAGACTCCGTTGTGCGTGCGTTTCAAGATGTTGCGGTCCCAGACATCGAATGTTTCCGTATCGAACCAGAAAGGCGTCTGCTTCTCGGCGAAAACCCTGTCAGATTACACAGATTCCACGCAGACCCGTCAGGTTAGTCCGCCATGTTAATCATAAACGGCGGCTAACCTGAACCGCCATTTTGGTACCATTCACTCTTTGTGATAGCTATTAGAATCGCATGAGTGGGTTGAAAAGTATGGCGGTTAATGATTATGCCGGAAAAGGTATAAATGTTGTTGAACAGGTGAAAATGTTGTTTTAGCAAAAATTATAAAACTAAATAATAGACTCACGTATTTAATTTTAATTTATATTTGCTAAAAAGTTTATTGTGGATAAAAATAATAATTCTAAATACGAGCAGAGCTCGTTCAATATTATTACTTTAAATTTGTATGATATTATAAAATGAAAATACACATTTAGACTAAAATGTTTACTTCCAGAATAAATATAATAATATTAAATATATTATGTTTCACTTTCTTTCTTTCTCCTCCACATATATTATGTTTACTAATTTAATCGAAAGAAACACATTCCATGCATCCAAAAGCGTTGAAATCTTCGAATCAGCAATTACGGGTCGAGTAATACGAGGCCATAGATATAATTTCAATGGAGAGGATAGTATCGCTTTATTGACACTCAGTGCTTACCATGCTGATTGCAACATCATGAAGCATGTATTGTTGTTGCAAAATCACTTTATAGCGTATTTGTTAAAATGAGATAAAGAATTTAATTTTTAATATCCTCGAATATGATCGTTTAGAAGTATAAACATATCAAATAGTGTAATAGCAATAATTCTAATTAACTCTTCGTAATCTCATCTCTCGTTGCATATAACCTTTTTTCAGAATTAAAAAATTTTCGATTCCTTCCATTCTTTTATTTTCTTTATTATGTAGTCTACTTTATTCTTATAATAATTTGCTGCATTATAGTGTCTGTAATTACACAAATACATATTTTTTCAAGATATATTATTTTTTGAATAACATAACTCATGGTTTTTTCTTTTCTAAAATGAGTATTTTACGCAATTAAAAAAAAAAGAAGTTATAAGTATTGTATAGTCTGTC
The DNA here is from genome assembly GCF_001594055.1 of Mycetomoellerius zeteki. Taxonomy (NCBI): domain Eukaryota; kingdom Metazoa; phylum Arthropoda; class Insecta; order Hymenoptera; family Formicidae; genus Mycetomoellerius; species Mycetomoellerius zeteki. Next base: position 1,148,305 of record NW_017257720.1, on the reverse strand, counting down.
TCATAATTTTTTTCCAAAACAAGTATTGCATAACGTGTCCCTTCTGAAAAAACTACATATTTATACGTTCTATTGTCCGTTTGGAATAATATTAAAATATATACTTCATCACTACACATATACAATAGTGTATATATATATATATACATTTTAATATTACATAAAATCTATATATTTAGAGTATATACTATATACATGCACATGTATACGTACATATATATATATATATATACACACACAAACACACATATATATTTATTTATATAAACCGCAACAATTCTATATATAAACGTTGCAAATATAGTTTTATTGACATGAAGAGTTTGAACATCAGCATGAGTTAGTAGAACAATTTCTGACCTGCTTTAGCAATATCCTTTTAGTTCAGATACTGGGGCGTGGCTTTATTGAATGCCAGTTATATTATTGGTTCATATCTTTTAAACCACTCATGCCGATATGCTTTATATTACAGTAACACTCCAACAAGCTTATTATCAATTCCATAACTATGTCAGAATAATTGAGAATTTATGGCATATAGGGACAGCAGCCAAATATCATATATTCTTTGTGATATGGCAGAATATTTATATTTTTTTTACTCTTAAAATGTAAAAGAAAAATAAAAAATAAATTATATTAATTAATAAAAAATAAATTGCTCAATATTTAACACACTTAAAAAAAAGGGAAAGAATTGATATATTGACATATTAAATATATTTATAGAAGTTCATTAACAAAATACAAGATAAAAAATTATATAGAACTGTATTTGCCTGTATTATATAGTGTTGATTTTTTACACGTCGTAAGTGTATTATCGTATGATGTAATAACACGACACGTTAAAGCAATATAACAAGTAAAGATAATAAGATAAGGTATTGTAACACGTAACACAGTTATTAGATGTTGCATATTGTAACACGTAACACCGTCATTAGATGTTGCATATGCATTGCGTAGTATATATGCAGATATAGAATAATACACCGTTACTGGTTTTTCTAGGGCAAGGTGTAACTCCTCATGGGGTACCTCTCACTGTGTCCGAGAACAGACTCGTGGAAAACGCCAACTGCTTCCGCGTAAACTACCGTCAATTCTAGCAAATCATGAAAATTCATAGGAATCGCTTCCCGGGATCGTGTTACGACCTCGTAGCTTTTCTACGAAGCGACGGAACTGAACGAACCAAAACCAACCGGACTGCCTTTCGACGGATAGCTTACAAGGTTCTGAGTGGCGCTAAATAAATTATGCACGCGCAGCGCGTGTATTTTCCGATAATGATCGGCAGATAAACTTCGATCTATGCTACACGTGCGATTACAGTCAACATTGTCGAAGAAAAAAGATGAAGAAAAAAAATATCAATAATTTATATGACATAATGTGCGCAGTTTATATTTTCATTTCGTCGATAAGTTTGAGAAAATGTGTATACCATACTTTTTTAAATAGCAGTAAATGTTAATGGAATGAGAAACCTTTTGTGAATCATATATTTACTACTTATTTCTTCTTTTTAAAGATAAGAGATTTCTTATTTATAATTGTAATAAAAACATTGTCTAATAATTTTAAATTTAGAATTTTAAAAATTAATTAGCTTTACAAGCTTAAGCTTTAGTTAATACATAGTGATTGCACCGAAAGAAATAATGTGGTTAAGTAGAAGATTAATTAGAATTTATATAATTACAATTAAAAATTACATTTAATCAAATGTAAATCACACAAATGTGTATAATTGATATATTATTTTTTACTTTTTCTTTATCAATGTAAAACCAAAATTACACTGTTTTAGAGTTGTATTATTCATAAAATAAAAGATTTAAAACTTTTATTAGCTCTATTGTATTTTAAATATCTAGAGAAGAATTTTACATATCTAACTACTCTAATCAGTTTCGCATATCTAATCAGTTATTTTGTTCCGCTATCATTAGTTACTAAAACAGTCAATCGATTGGTTTTATGTTGTATTGGTTTAGTGTTGTATGAATAATTACACGGTTTTGTGATGCAATATGTCGGTAAAACTGAGCGAAAAAATGCGTAGTTAATGGTTAATTCTTACGTTTATTAAAGTGACGGGACTTCCCAGGCTAAATAAGTTTGCCAGGTAAGTCCCGAGTCTCTTTAATTAACGTTTAGATGAGCTATATATACTATAAAATGTAAGTTTCTATTTTATAAAAATAAAACGATCATATGGATTAGGTAATATTATTTCATATCAATGGAATATTTCCATAATGGAAATTTCTAAACATTAATCAAGCGAATAGAATTGTAAATTTATTCGTAACTCGTATTACTCGGTTATGTAATCAGTATATTTAGTTTTTCTAATGCTTCTGTGCAACAAATTCGTAATAAGCTTTCAAAAACTGTTATCAATAATAATAAGTCATAAATTTTGTTAAATATAAATTTAAATTAAAATAAAAAACGTACTTTAAAAAACGTAAAGAGGGATTATGGAATATTATTGTATTTTGCTTCATTGAAACAACTCAGTAGATATTTATAATTATTTTAAAAACAAATTTGTTAGCCATATAGTATGATACATAATTATATTACCAGTAGAAATTTTCCGAGTATATAGAACAAACAAAAAATTGAAGAGGAAAAAATATTGCAATTATGGAAGGGAGATATGTGGAATGTTACCAACTGTGATATATAGTATAACTTTACACGTTGGATATATGTATGTACACTTTTCATTACCAAATTTGGTTCAATTATATCATTTGCAAACCACCTTCAAGGCCTCCAAGCTAAAGTTACAAAAATTAATACAAATTAATAAAAAAAATTAATACCAATATATTTCTTAAATTTACGTAGGAAGTATTCTGCAAAATTAAAACGCAATTTTTATAACAAGGTAAACACTATATAACAACCAGTTCACCAAAACTAACTTACCGAATTGATGTCGAATCGATCTCGATACAATGATTTTAACATCTAAATGCCTGTCATTTCTCATTGATTGGACAGTGACTTATAACATTTAAGCAAATTGTGAAGAAATAACTTCGACGATTGCCTCTAAAGCGCAATTATACAAGATATCGTGATATTCTATAACTTCCTACCATAATCTTCTCCTTTTCTGTATTTAAAAATTCATTAAATTATACAAGACAGAAGTACATATTCTTAAATAAATTTCTTACTAATTATTATTTCTAATTAAACTATAAATAATTATTACATTAGCAATGTAGATACTTTATAAAATAGAATCATTACAAATTATAGCATGTTAAAGTCTTACGTATAGCTATAGTGACATATACAGTGACATAAACCGAGTTTTATGTAGTTATATCCATTAGAAGATTAAATTGACAAAAAATCTATTACATTTCTACTTTGTAAAGTTGAATAAGAATGTCATTTAATACTTTACACTTCCAGACATGCGGTTCATAACACATTTTAAGTGTATACGATTTGTATATTCGATCTCAAATGGCGGATGTTTAATTTTAGATCTATATACGCAGTAGGTACATATGAAAGTGACTATAAGAAACTAAATTCACCGAATTCTAAATTTAAGCCGATTATACGAACTAATCCTTTCACAATACTTTTTTGAAATATATTAGTGTACTTGATTCTTGTGACAGAAAAACTATGTGACTGCATTTAGATTTAAGTTTATATAGATCTAATTTCGTATTTATGCGCAACTTTTCTTTATAAATTAAAAATAAATAGTATTATATATAGTTAATTAATATAATAACTTGCCGCTATAAGGTGTCAATTATTTTACTGTGAAAATATTAAAGTATTACAATGCGCGCTAAATAAATAAATTAACTTAACTGATTATAAAATTTTTATAACTTCAAATATATTTAAATATATTAAGGGAAATATAAATATAATGTGATAAGATTTATTATTTTTAATAATAAAAATTTATATGGATATAAAATAAATTTCGATTATTAAATGTTTTTAGAGTGGTTAGTAAATACCTTCCGATTAGTTATTACGTAAGTACTAATATAATCATCATTTCCTATGCGACTATGGCTTCGCTTGCATACTTTGCTCACTACAATATGTATATAAAAATAAATATTTTTAGAATCTCAGTCATACGGATAATATTATCAATAATACATGAGAAATAAAATTAAGGGAAGTATTTATTTTTGTGATGATATTATAAGTATTGTCAAAGTGGAAAACTGAAACCTTGAAAGTCTAAATTTTTTAAAAACATCTAATATGTTCGAATTGCAATTGAAATTTCACACACAACTATATGCAATATAATTAAGACATTTTTTAAAGTATAAAATATTTTAGTTTGTCAATACATTTCCTCACGCGTTCAGATATAAATTATATTACATTACATATTAAAGTATATTTACATTTATATTTGAATTTTATATATATATATGATGAATAAATATTTATATACCAAATTTAAATATTTACGTCATTCCATTAACGCTATTAGAAATTTGGCATGTTCTCTGTTGTTGATTGCTTCGCCCTTCAAAGCACAGTCTCGTGCGCGCATATTGCGTGGGTTCGTGCAAACACTCGCACGGTACTTTCCATGTATATGAAGATTGTTCATATACATGAAAGAAAAAGAGAGATGAAAGAGAAAGAAGGATAGAGAAAGAACGTGTGCGAAAGCCCCACCACTAGACTAAGGCTACGTCGAACCTACATATCTACATACTAGCGCGGAGGAGGCACTTATACACGCTTATACCAATACCGACGAATACACTAGACTGATATATTCAACCGCGTTGTTCTCCACGGCCTCTCGCCACGGCAGTCTATTCCTTGCCACGATCGTTCCATTTGCTAGTCGCGGGCTTCCTGATTAACCTTATCTCGCGTTTTCGCGGGAAGAAAAGTTTTAAGTATTGTTTGCTTTCGTATATTACGCTTTCCGGTGAAGAAATCACCGGGAGGAATCCTAAGGTGTCGGTCAAGGTAAAGGAAGCATCTCGTAGGCCCGCCGTGCCGCTACAGTGTCATTCGCGCTGGTGACACCGTTATTCCGTCCTTGAAGAGATACCAGCTGCGTGAAGAATACTTCGAGCTGCGCCGCAAAGTCGCAGTACGTTCACGTTCGTCAGGTTGCTTCCTGTCCGCGCATCGCTGTGGAAGATTCCAAGCTGCATACGAGAAAATTCACCTTAGTCGGGTGAAAATAGCTTGTTGACTTCAGGGAGGATTACAAAGAACATAAGTCTTCGAAAAAGAGAAAGAGAGAAAGAGGAAGAGGAAGAGGAAAGAAAAAGTAAGATTTTTAGGATATAATTGAATATTCAATATGCGTGCTTTCATGCATTAATTAGCATCAATTTAATCTTGCACATAGTTAAGTGTTTATAGTCCCATGTGATAAATTTGATTATTAAACAGCCTTCTTTCCACGAGATTATTATAAAACAAAATATTACTGCAAAATGGAATATTAAAGTAAAAAGATACTAATGTTAAATTTTTAGGCTGTGTTTCAAATTTATTGCCACCATTGATAATGCTACAATTACGTGCACTATAAATTTTCAGTACTGGCAATCAATTTTAGAACACAGCCAATTTAATGATACTTAATGATATTTTATTTTTAAGAGATTAATTTAAACTTTTAATTTAAACTTTCTGTTGCTATAGTTTAAAGTATATTTATGTATGGTTACATTTTAAGTATATTTACATTCACTTTGATAGATATTTATATCTAAAATGCGTTATGTAAATTTATTAAAATATTACATATTTTTTACAATGTCAATTAAGTAACTAATGCGGGTAGATATTACGCTTGATCTTATTGCTCTTGCATAAAACTGTTATGCAAGAGAAAGTCATTGGAGGGAAATATATGAAACTAATTTGCATATACGATTGGCTTCTAATGTTGTCAGCACACACACACACTATTTGATTTTCCTTATAGTAAACCATTTCCTAGAAATGAAATTGAAGTCTATGAAATTTTAGAATAATTTTTATAAATATTTCGTTTCGAATATTTTCAGTATTTAAAATACCGTATATACAGTTTAAAAATCTTAAAAATTATTGTTTTTATATTTTATTTTTTTTATTTTAAATAAATAAAACAGAAAAGTTCTGCTCTTAATCATAATATAAATTGTTCATGTACATATGCAAAAATGAAATAATTAAAATATATAGTTGCATTTCTTGAATTTTAAGTATAAAAAGAGAAGATTTAAAACTATATAACTTTTTCTAAAAATTTGATAAATGTAAAAATAATTATTTATTGAAAAAAGCAATTTAACGTTTAATTACGTTTACATAGCTCTAGTTTATTGACAATATTATGTATGTAAAAATTTCCACTGTTACTTATTAACCTTAGGGTGATGTTAAACGAATCCAGTTGTGGCAATGTCTCACATAAATGAAAACGACCTAAATACCATTTAACAAAACACTGAATATTAAGAAATATATTTGCAATTAGATTTAATCAAAAGAAGAGTAAAACAACTTCAATCAAAACAAATCAATTTAATACAGACAGCTTTTCCAGTAAATATTAAATTTTACATTTATAACATATTTATTATCAATACGATTGTCGTTACTCTCGATAATACACAATATATTTTGTTTAGAAATATCTTTAAAATATTCTACAATATTAGATAATAGTTTAAAAAAAAAATCTTCTTTCGTAATTTTGCGGTTACTTTGTTTAAGAATAAGAATTTTTTAATTCTATTTAACATAAAACAAATGAGAAAAGCAGAGCTTATCTCATTCACAATGCGTATCTAATAATCATAAATTTAATTTTAATTAATCCAAACGTTTCTACTTATTTGCATATCATGAGCGAATATCGTGTATCAGGTAGAATACTTTAAGAAAATTAATTCATACAACATGTCTATGCTTTTATGTGCATCGTCTTGAAAATAACAGTTTATTTCATCAAACAATTTATCAACAATTATTCATTTATTATTTCATTTATTATACATTTAACATGTATATATCCAAGTTAATATTATATAAGAAAATAAGCAATTCAAGGAAATGAAACTCGTACTTGGGAAGAATCATTTGAGAAAAAAGTATTGGATTACATAATTCAACAAAGGACTTTTGTTAACATCCAAATAAGATCACTGATTTTATATAGTTTTTTGGATACTAAATTGGGTTTCTAAATTGCTCTATCACAACTTTAAGAAATTTACAATTAAAATTGCAAAAAGCTATTTTTACGTACTTTGTTATAGTTATAATTACAATATGTAACGTGTTAGAGAAGTTTTATTGCAATCAAAATTAATTTGTTAGAACTTTCACCCTCAAAGGAATTTTTTGTCGGTTACGGTTAATGAGATATTTATGGTTAAATATGGAGTCTATTGTAGAAAAGCTGTGAATTAGATCATTGATAACTTACAAAATGGCTTTCAATTATGTTTATTTAAACTTTAGGTTTTTAGATCGCTGAATACAAATCCATTGTCAAAACTGACGAATTTAGAACTATGAAAGACTTCCATATACATATATTTTTTGTAGCAATCCGGATATTTTTAAAACTGCTGTATTAAACCTACCATTTTGAATTTGTCAATTTTGACATCGGATTCGTATTCAGCGGCCTAAAAACTTATAAGTTTAAATAAACATAATTGAAAGCGACTTTGTCAATGATCTAATTCACAGCTTTTCCGTAATAGACCCCGTATTTAATTATAAATATCTTATTTAAACATTAATTATAATAACTTATTTAAACATAGCCGACACAAAAAATTCCTTTTGAGAGCGGAAACCCCCTAACATACTTTATTAATTGTAACAAACTTTCTTCAGCACATATTGTATTATAATATGACAAAATATCTAAAACTAGAAAATAATTTTTGCAAATTTAATTGTAAATTTTTCAAAATTGTAACGTAATGAAGCAATTTGGAAACCGCATTCGTATTTAACACCTGAAAACTATAGGAAATGACTTGCTTCATTCTGTTTTTTTTTTTTTTTTTTTGTTAAACTGTGTTGTCAAACAATTGAAAAAATATACAATTTTAATTATAAATAAAATTTGAGATAACTAATAGATATTAAAATCATTATGTAAAATAGGTAAAATAAAAAGTTTGTAGTCTCTGTTTGATCTATTTATAGTACTTATACAAGTGAAGTAACCATACATATAAATCGGAATTTATGAAGATACGATAATCGTGCCTTTTATTATCTAAAAGTAATATTCTGTGGTTATATCATCTATTTTTAATGCAAGACGAGAATACGTATTTTATAACCAAAACTGCAACTTTCTCTAACAGAGCATGTATTATTGTGTGAGCGAATAAACCGGATACGCGCGTCAACTAATTACGATATATTTAAAGATAAAAAGGAAATAGCTTTTCAGAGAATAATTACAAATATAACGTAAAAAAAATATATATAAAACATCCGTATATAAGATGTTATCTCTAAAAATAATTCCAAGTTTCTTAATTGCTTCTTTGATATTTGTACGTAAGAAAAATGTATTATTCGAAGCGAAAGTAATGTGCTCCTCCTACGTTATCTCTTGCATTTCTGATAAATTTATACCAATTTAAAATAAAGATTATTAAAAGAAATAAATCTATATATATATATATATATTCTTTTAATGTATATTTTGAAATCATATTTCAAATTTTCACATAAAAAATGGATGTTATTTTATTTGATTACGTCTCTTCTGTGATTAGATCAACAAGAACTTTGTTTTATTCTACATAGTAATTTTAATATCTGTCGCCTATCTCAAATTGCATTTGCAATTAAAATTGGATAAGTAATTGTGATCATAAATAGTATCGTGACCGATAATTGGGCAGATTCTTCCGGAGGTCTATACCAAGAGTAAAATCGATAAGTCGTGCCCGTCCTGAAGCAATGTCATACAGTTAGTCCGTCGTGTTGGCGCCGTAAGGACGCGTTTGTTCGCGTTCATATCTTCTTTTCACCCTAGTAGTGAGTAGTGCAATATTTCTTATCTTTACGCATTTGTTTGCATCAATATAATACTTTAAGACCACCATTTAATATATCAGCCATTTTAAGAGAAGGTAAGGGTCAATATCTTTATTAACATCTATTAACATCTAATAAAATACGACTCCAACAAAATCTCTGAGATCAATACGACACATGTTTGATGCTTTTCATGTCGTAATTTTATTTTGCAATTGATAAGCTATTTAAAAAAAATAGCTTATCAGTTACTGTATATAGGATTATGGACTGTTACATACCGGTACAAGAATAAAAATTCGATAATAATACCAATACTTTACAACTACTAAGACGACTATTAATCTGTACATGTATTTTACATATACCGTCCAACGCGCGCATCCACGATGACGGCATAATTTTATGCATCGTATTTTTTCCACGGTCGATAGAGAAGAATCTGTCAATCGGTAAAGAAGTTTACTATGTGTGACGTAATTTGCACACAACAGAAAACACATACACATACGAACATTTTCTATTTATGCTAATACGCGTAATCTTCTACGCGTAGAATCTGACTCACTATTTCTGCGTGGGCGTGCAAACGAGTTAATCATCTGTTCTACAGATGTCTCCATTGACATTGTAAAGATATGATAATATAAAATAACTCATAGATCCTGTAAAGGCTATAAGTTCAGATTATTGTTACATAATCCTTTTATAAACGACCTAAATTATTCGTTCCTGTTTGTATTTTACACATAGAAAATTCGCAGAAATCGTTGAGAGTCTTCATTAAAACTTACAACTTCATTAAGACTTACAACTTTATCAAGACTTACTTAATCATAAAAAATAAATTTCTATTTTGTGTTGCTAAAATACAGGATTCATGAGATAACGAAAAGACAAAGTATTGCGAAATATTCACAATATATAATGGCGGTAAGATGAGTTGGAGCAAGAACTCTATACAATGATCCAACCGTTCTGGATTGCAAAGATCCTCGTTCAATCAACCTATTCTATCAAGTGCTAATTTCTATAAAAGTATTTCAAATTATGTACTTATCAAAACTTTATTATTTTTAAAAGATATTCATATGGCTATCGCTAAACTTTAATTGAGTTTTTCTATATTTCTTCGTAAGAATAAAATACAACACATCTATAAAGAGGAGAAAAATAAGCTAATTGTAAATTTGATTAATTTATATGTTTGATTCAACATATAGTCTCAAGAAACGTATATAGTATTTTTCTTTTTTCTTTTATATTTTTCATTTACATATTCTTTTCTTCATTATAATGCAATGCGCATATATCGAGCATTAATAGATGCATAAGATAAAAATTCTCTTTTATCAGTTAATAAATTACATTGTTAATATACTCTTAAATCTACTTGTCACATGATTAATAATACATGGATGAACAATTATGTAATTCATACAGAATTTGGTATTTGCGCACCGTGTAAATATCTGACAACATGAACATCAATAGCGCGTGCAAGTAAAATTATTCAGCTTATGATCGCACATCATGCTCGTGTAAAGTGTAAAACAAATCATTATCGTCTCCAATAGAAGTTTTTTTTTTCATGATGAAGCATTTGCGTAAACCGTTGCAAAATACAAATAACAATCATCCGAAGACCTTGTATCGAGAAAATGATCCGTGTAATGGCATACTCGTCGCTACCATTACTTAATGAAATTGGTTGTGATATCATCGCCAAGTTTTTACATATTTAGAAAATTTTCCATATTTTTATTGTTTCTAGCAACATTGTTTTTAACGTCTCGAGTAACCTAGATATTTTCTTGCAACTAATTCGTTACTTATGAAGCTGAATGCCTCGTCTAGCGAAACAGATTATCAGCGTGCGTCGCAATGAGGAGAGTAAGATAGAAGTTTGTACTTCGAAGTTTCCTGCACAGTTTGTACATATTACGCATCTACTTGTCGATGCGCGATTAGTTTCACGTTTTCACGGATTCCACTGACGATTTTCTCATGAGTCATGGCTCGTGAGCGTGACTCACGCAGTCGCGTTCAAGTTTCAGCCGCTCTCAGTTTGTACCTGCTTCATCCTAATTTAATATGCGGCCTGATATTACGATCCCGCGATCGTGTCATGCTAATCGCCACCTACAAGAATGACGGATCGTCTTTTTTCTCGATCACCGCATTCCACTTGTTACTAAACGCATATATTTTTAGTTTTATCAGAGCCGAGTGAATTATTCATCATTGTTCCAAATTATATACATATAACACATTAACATTTAATGCGATATTTCTAAATACATCCTTTTTTTTATTATTTGATTACATTGAGTAATTTTGATAATTAATAATAAAATAAATTCCAAGGAAATTTCCGATGGAACATTTGCATATATATATCTAATGTATGCAATTAATTGATTTAATTCTAATGAACGTTGATCTTAATCGGGCATAAATATGTAATATTACATGTAAATATTACCATGTAATTATATTTTACAAAAAAAATCAATTACTTATCGCTGTAGATATTTACTGTATCTTTTTCTGTAATTTCTTGTTTTTGTAGAAATATTCCATACACGTGCGAAATGTACTGACTGAAATATCAGTATATTAAAATATAAAAATATAAAGTTTGTCTTCTATAAGGAACATAAGGATATGATAAAATAATTATTTTTCATTCTTTTCTGTATTATTCAAGCATAAAATATTTTGCGAATCTCTAAAATTCTTTTCTTTGAAATACTATATTTTAATGAATTAATTATTCTAAATAATTAGCAAGGCAGTCGTAGTGTCCTTTTAAGAGCTTTCTTAATCCGATTTTTTCATCTGATCGTTCAACTCAGAGAACATTCTTTATAATATGCACGAAGAAAGCCACCAAACGCGAATTATGAGGGAAGTGTATGAAATACCGTATCACTTTCGCGCTAATATAATGAATTAACCGCTCATGGTCACGAGGCCAAGGTCGTTGGTCTTCGCTGACAGAAGGAAAGAGCGATCCGCGAGCGCGCATATATACTCGTGAATGCTCGCGTGTACGAGAAAGTGCGCACACGTGCAAAGTGTGCGCCGTTCATGTAGTACGCGTGCGACGCACACGCGTCCGCACGCTTAAACTTTCCGCGTGCACGTTCGCTGAGCGCGCGATGATACCAGCCATGCGCGCGGATGTGCATGTTCATTTCGCGCCACTGGCAAGTGCCGTCCGATGAGATAATGCAGTTGTATCTACGCGTACGTTCAATTTCGTTTAGCACTAGGTCAGAAGACTGTTGGTGCCGACAGATAATGGGCCGCGATTAATGATAACGGAAACGTGCAAGTCGCGTGAGTTTCCAGTTTAGCGAAAGAGAGAAAAAAGGGAAATTATTATACAATTTTGAAATATTTGTATATAAATGTCGTTATATTTTTTAGATAGATAAATACATTGGACTTCTTTTATTATTCTTACTGTTTCCTTAAATTAAAAAAAAATTGGTAATAATATCTGATAATAGTATGTACTCTCTAAAAGTGAATCAGTGTATTATTACTGAAAAACAGTAAATATTCGCTGATGACTTCATACACTTATAACTGATGTAATCAGTAATAATACACTAATTCGCTTTTAGAGAATAGTATCTAGCATCTTTTACATTCCCACTCTTCAAAAACAACGATATTAATAAATGAATCATACTTGATTCAAACATGGAAATATGTACGAAGATTCTAAAAATATATTCGCCTTCATCAAAACGCATTTCCTTAAAAATTGACATTCTTAAGATAATGAAGAGCAGTTGTTTCTATTTGCAAAATTAGTGGCGTGTTAATTATATCACGCTACGTATGTCGTTACGTATATCGTATTGCACAATTCATATAACCTTACCGATTGAATAGTTAATATAATTGTGCATTTATCTGCTATAATCTCTTAACCTTGTAATTTCAAACTTTTCGTGATGTCACAGCGTAGATATAGTACAAGCGAGATACAATTAACGCGGATATCTTTTCGTATTATGATTATTATTTCATTTACTCTAATGACGTAAAATGTACAAAAGGAAGAAATATTCTTTTTAAAATTGAAGAGAATGACGTGCATAAGTCTATCAATGCTGTGACGTGTGCAATGCAGCAGTGACAGTTATTGCAGCAATTATGTTGACATGTCACAGATGACGTAGTTAATGTTTATAGACGATCCGGAAAATTAATGAAGATTAGTTAAGAAAGCAATAGTCGGAAAGATGAAGCCGTGCCGATAATTCCCTAGATAATTGAAAAAGACAACGAAATAAAAACATAGTAGTTTTTCGATCTTCGGTCAGAAGTTTAAGTTTTAACACATTCATATTACAGCTATTTAATCTCGGCAGGCTTAGTAACATCGATTAAGATGAATGATTCCGTGTTACCTATATACAGAACTCTAATTACGTAAACAGATGAATAATGTTGTATTCCATTGCGGAGACGCTGTATATCCAAGCATCTCAAAAGAATTTTGACGTACGTGACACACCGCGATGCGAAATCTTCCAAAGTTCTTCGAATGTCTGCGGAAATGACGCAAACTTTGGTTCATTATCTTCTAAGACGTTATAAGAATCATCGTACTTTGATGTGTTAACTTCTGTTTCTTTGTCTTTCCAACTTTAATGAATTATGGTAAATTAAACCCCTTAATGTTAACAGATTGAAAATCATATATATATATATAAAATAATTGTTAATATGACTCAATTAGAATAAATCAATAAATAAAAGAAGGGCAACGAGCCAATTATAATGTAAGATATTTAATAATCGTATATATACAAACGTTTCGACACCGATCGGGTCATTTTCAATGTAAAACAACAAACACTCTTACATAAATTATCGGAAAATTCGGTCAAATTATAATGTCCAGTGAAAAGTTCGGTTGTATTCATAAAATGCGGTCCATATGTAAAAATATCAAAAGAGATCACATCTCACTTTTCATAATTCTACAATCTTATATTGTCTTAATGATGTAAAGTAGATGCCGATAGGAAAACGCAAATAATAAAGTATTTAATAAAAAATAAGCCATGATACAATTGGATGTAACATTTAAACTCAACGATGTCAAGCGACGTTATACAACTCACTGGACATTATAATTTGACCGAATTTTCCGATAATTTATGTAAGAGTGTTTGTTGTTTTACATTGAAAATGACCCGATCGGTGTCGAAACGTTTGTATATATATGATTATTAAATATCTTACATTATAATTGGCTCGTTGCTCTTCTTTTATTTACTGATATATATATAAGTTTTTAAATAATATATTAATATGTTTATCGGTCTTCTATCATTTCTTGGTCAAATTTTATAAAGTTGATTATATATCTTAATTTGTAATTCACATATATTTACATAAATGCTCAACTTAATTTACTGTAATTTATTAGAACTAATATTTCAATGTATATACAAAATTAAATATACTTTTATATAGCCTATAATTTAAAAATCCAATCATCTCGACGTTATAGGCGGTTATAGAACACGGATTTCGGAAGTTAATAATTCGTACTGGTCTTATTTCTTTGCACTTTCACTCATTTCGTGACTATCTCCGTTCGCTTTCTCGTCGAGTGAGCCAAGTGCAACGACGCAATCAGCACGAAGGCGGATCTTGTAATGACGTCAGAACAATTTTCTTATCGCTCACAGTACGATATCTCCTATGGAAAAAGGATTTCTGACGCTGAAAATTTAGCATTTGAATCTTACTGTGGAAGCGTGGGAAGCAAAGCAATAATTTATGACCGATACATGAATATTTTATAATTCTAGCAGGAAACTTCCGAACAGAAAAGTCGAGATATCAGAATCTGATGTTCGCTTATTGGAATCAAAGAACAATTCTTGTAAACGATCTCCATCTTCGTTACGGGATTTCACGTGACGCGCGGTCCCTGAAAATTATAAAATACACTTCTAAAATAATCCAATGACTTCATCTCGTTGAAGCCAAACAATTTTATTTCTCAGAAGTTCTAAATAATGTTTTGCATTGAGGAACATGTTTTATACTGGCAAGGAATCTTAATAGAAAACCTAAAATAAATTAAATGCAACTTAATAAAAATGATTAATTTAACCCTAGCTATACACATTTTCTTTTTACCATTGATATACACATTCGGATCTCTGGGACCCTATCCGTATTTGTTACCGTAACTTCCGTAAAAATGGACATATTTCAATTAATTTTCTTTTTCAATCGATGAAGATCGAATTGATTAAGGAATAAGTCCATGTATAAAAGTTGATAGAATTAAGGAGCTTCTATATAGGTTCAAAGAAAAAGAAAAATTCAGAATTACGAAAAAATCTCAATTTAGCAAACTGCACTGGGGTTTCTGAGACCCCAGTGTGTATAGCTAAGATTAACTATATTTTTTAATAAGATAACCCATTTTATTGTCAAACATCTAAAGATAAGATAAAGTGAAAAAAAATGAGTGGAGGACATTTTGATTCTTCCGGTACAATTCCCGAGATACGTAGATGTATGCAAATATACCCAATTTTGTTATTTTATGAAGTAAAATACAGTAAAAAAATGTTAATACATTAAATATATTTTAAGCAAACACGTGAATACTAAGAGATTAGTCATAGATCGAACTAGTGCATATCTACTAACACCTATGTATTAATCTCCAGAGACGCCCCAAGTGGGCGTGATGAATCGAGGCAATGAATTCTGAATTTCAACCCTTGCACTGCTTTCCCGATTGCTCTTATCGAGAGATCGAGGAATCAATCGGGCGAACTAACGGTTGGGATTGCTGGCGCTCTTCGTTGTGCAATCTTCTTGACGTCACTCGGTCGTTACACTTGCTTACGACTGATTCATACAACTCACAGGCTTGAGCGCCGTTTAGTATTCTCTTCGTTCGTCACGCGAGTATGTACCGCGCAAGATCGTACCTTTATGTCTTTCCTGTAGCGACAGGAAAGCATTTTTATTGACTAGCGATTTAGTTCGCAACTGAAATAAATCATCTCTATGATACTTATATCTACGATACTTGAATGGTTACGTTAAATACGAAGGCGATAGTTGGCCAATTGAATCTTAAAGTTGAAGCATCAATGTAGTATTGCGCTCACCTTATAGTAATCGATAAGCGCTCGATCTCATATACTTTATTTACTTAATTTTAATATACGTTAATATATTTTTTATATTTATAATATAATACATGTATTTATATCTTTTATAATTAAAATTTTAATTTTTTTATTGCAACAAAGTGAAATGTATAATAGATTCTTACCAATATACACAAATTCTTGATTGAATCTTTACCATATATTTGCTACGATAACGACATATAACACAAAAATTATCATCTTTGAGTTGATTGTAGAAAAAGAACGGAGACTAAAGAAAAATGAAAAGAATATATTTTTATTCCTCACAATCAGTTATATTACAGCAAAATTACATTTCAAAATTAATATTATAAAATTTTAATAATTGAAAACATTGAAATTTATTTTTTGAGTTGTGTCGTTGTTGTAGCAAATAGCAAATAAGCGATATAATCTTTTCTCTAAATTTAGACCAGGAAAACAGTGATTAGACCAAAATGTACGAATAGCACGCGACTGTGACTGCTTACAATTTGATAATTCCAGATGTTAACTGCATTTCATTCCGGTAATTGTACTCATCCAAGTGCATTCACATGCATTGATAAAATCCCATGTTCGTGATCAAGCGAAACATAAAATTGAACGATAAGTTTGCAGAAACTCGTCTAGGAAACGTCCTCCTTGGCACGGATCGTTACGAAAAACAGGTCAGTACTGTGAGATAACGTGCTCTACGTCACGGACGCCTTAACATAACGATTTATCCAACGTATTATCCAACTTTTGCGCCGTCGCGCGCGTGTGCGCGTAAGCTACAAGGCCGCAGATTTATAGCGGTACGGGATCGTTTGGACAGTAGAGATCGATGCGTGTGTTGCACCTGTACTTCGCGTGAATCTACGTACGCGGATCACACACAGGTCATAGGAAGAAACGCCATTTAAGGTAAGCGCATGCAGTAAAAGAGAAAGTTGTGTCGTTGTCTTTGATCGACGTAACATAATCGCTAAATCATAATCGCCAAATGTTTATTTTGACACTATTTTTTGAATTCATAAATCTTATGTTATTACACGTTTCATTTGTAAAATATATTAATTGGAATCGCAGAATAATATTAACAAGTGCATAAAAATGTATGATAGGGATGAATAAAAGAAATGAACTTTAGAGAGGAGAAACAATTAGACTTCTTTTAGAGGAGAAACAATTAGAATTTTTGAAACGTAGATATAGCAATTTATTTGACTGAGTTATGCGGGAGAACAGGTCCGAACCTGTATGAACATTAACGAGACGTACCAACAAAAAAGGAGCTAAAGTCGGCATCTCATCAAAGTGGGTCGATCATTTAGAGAGTGTCCTCCAAAATGATGACCCCAACTTATACCGAATAAGAATTATTAATAGTTATTGATATATTTTTTATATTCGTATATTTTTTATGTTATGGTGTATTACTTTTATGTATGAATGATATTATTATTAGCAAATATAAATATAATTATTATTAATATAAACACAATTGTCGATTAGATGTTCAAATTATTATCCAAAATAAGAATTCATAATGATATTATATGTATTATATATTAAATACACAGTAACTAAAAAAGATATTTATCAGATAAACATTTGTGACCAAGTTTCGATCAAGGTCGTACTGTACATGCTGTATCATGACAAAAACGATGCTTCTATTCCTGCGAAGTTATATTTTCTATTCGATCTTTCGTACGTAATCACATAATGACCCTGATGATAAGCCACAATCACTTGATTACATTTAATATTTTCGATTTAAGAGGCGGATGATCTGGTTACTGAGAAATTTCTCTCGTTCATTTCTCGGAGTTACGAAATGACTCAGCAATCGAGTTTACCTGCGACCCATTCGCTATATTATTGTTCCTAAATCGTGCAGTTCAATCACAAATTTTATAATCAATTAAACATAGAAATACATTATAAGTAAATAAGATGATAATATATAAAATTAAAAATCATTAATAATAATTATTAATTTTAATATTACTTAATTTATTATATATATATATATAAAAGATTAATTTTATCTTTATTTCCGTAGCTTATAATAAATTTTTAGTTGACTTATTCATTTACTTGTTTAAACTTTTTGGCATTTCGCACAGAAATAGATTTGATTTGCATAATACTTCTTTCTGAATATCAAATATAATGTGCGTCAGAAGTTGCAAAAATAAAAGTCTTTGTAAAACCAGCTTACGCATTTTTGAATAAATCTATTTAAAAGATGTACATAGAATATTGTATGTAAGATGGCTCTATGTCGTCAGAGATCGATCGTAGTTCTTTCTTTCCCAAAATATCCTCGCAGTCCTTAAGCGAAACGTGAGCCTGCGCACGTTTGCAACGAACTTTACGGTCGCGTGAAAATAACGATACGGGTATGCTAATTCGCCACGCGAGCCGGTATGTTAAGATTGCTAAGGTCGGTATCGTCACGCGTCACTGACCGTTTAGTTGTACGAAACAGTGTGTACTTGTCAACCCGAAGATTAGAAAGGCGACGATTCCCGTTGACATGCCAAGTGTGAAAATCGCACGGTAATCATTTACTTACATCTTTCCTAAAGATGATTTGAAAAAAGGTCTTGTCTTGTATCACAATTATTGTGAAGCAACATAAATAGGATCTTTTGTATTCGTTTCGTTTTTGATACAGTAAATTATTGATCCAGAAATTATAAGCGGCTCTGAACTCAGTCGTTGTAAAATTCTCTAATAGTCTCGATCAAAAGTCGAAAGCAAGTTCCGCGAAAACGATCCCCGGTACTTGGATTAAGACGCAACAAACGACGTATTTACGGTGCCGAGAGGTGAATCAGGTGAATAATAATTGTACCTCAGTATCGTCTGGACGTCTTACGCAAAGACCGATCGCCTGTCGTATGCATATATTACATAGTGTATTTCCCCTTTATGAATAATAAGCATAAAAAGAGACCTTGCGATGCACATAATTATAATGCATGCCTATAAAGTCTCGCGAGATCGCGCGAGATGCGAATTAAACATGCTTTTCAGGCATTAGACATATTTCAGACATAATGTTCATATACAGGATGTCCCGAAATTCCAGGGTAATATTACAGCGTGAAACTATGTGAAAAAATTAAATAATAAAAGTGTAAGCCATTTTTTTGTAAAGTAGTTTTTTTTTAAGTATAACATTTAAAGTTTGAACTAATCATAAGCGCTGTTTAAAAGATCATTTGTCCGTGTGACGTGCGTGCAATATTATTAGATACTAAACAAAACATTGCCGCTGTATGCACACAATCTCACAGACAGATGACTTTTTAATCAACGTTTATTATTAATCAAACTTTAAATGTTTATACTTAAAAAACTACTTTACGGAAAAAAATGGTTTACAATTTATTACTTAATTTTTCATGAAGTTTCACACTGCAATAATATTACTTTCGAATTTTTAGACATTCTATACATATATTATAATATATAACCCTTTATATAATAACTCGATACGTAATTCTTATTATATTTTGATCAGTCTTGTAAATAATTGTATATATCCAATATCTCAAAAAATACAATTTAGTTAAATTTAGTAAAACATCGAAACATTTAATTTATTACTTTCGGGCATTTATTGTTCAATATTAGTTCATATTAGTAGCAATAATACTTAATGCGATTCAAACAACTCCTATTTTCTTAATATTTGAATTTATGTTCATTGAGCTTTGTAATACAATTGTTTGAATTGTATAATTTAGTTTACTTAAAATTCCAATTCTTCATCATTTCTATACTTATTAGATGCTATAAACGGTATGAATAATATGTATCTTCAATTTACACAATACTTCGTAATAGTGAAATTTCATATCCGGGGAATGACGGAATGTAGGATTGCACGAATGAGAAAAGGATTTGCATAAGAGCCGGCGCGACGATCGTGAGACAAGGCGTTTCGTAACGGGATTCGATCTTGCGCAAGATCCCCAAAAAACGGTCTAAATCGTGGCGTTCCTAACGGATCGGAACTATCGGAAGGTGGTCCAACACGCTGGTGGCTTTTACCGCCAACGCCGAAGGAATTCACTCGCAGTGATTCAGAGCACGAGTCGCATCCCAACCTGGGACTCCCAGGACGTACGAATACCAACCAGACTCCAACGATTTTCAGCGCCTCACGCTGTGTTGCATTGTATGCGATCACTTAAGCAGGCCGCGTAACTCCCTGGATCGTTGGAAACTCTCCAAATCAATGACGCAGGTGCAAGTTCGCAGAAACATTACATGCAATTTCGCGTTGAACGTACACTTACCATGGAAGATACTACGACACGTAATCGAGTTTATTTAAGCTCCATTGAATAGAGACATCTGCGAGGGGAACTGTGAGGGAGTACTAACTAATTCGCAAAAATAGTATACGCGTCAGCATAAGCATGAATGAGTTCGTATACCTACAACGGAAGGTATAAACCAGGGAAATCCCGTAACTTCGTTATGTAAATATATGTCTAATCGGAACAGAACTATGTATAGAACAACGTAAGCATTAGTACAAAGTACAATAATTCTACTGAAGATATATAATATTATTCTTTTAATCGTGCAAATAAATAAATATATTTAAACGTGTGAAATCGCTCGTATTATGCAAAGCAATGTATTAAATTAAGTAATGGTCGATGATCGAGCCTACAAGTTTTTCGGATGACAATTAAATCATTTATTAAATAAATTACCTTATATAAGAACGTTTCGGAACACACTGAGTCTTTCTTCAGCAAATTTATATTAATATCGCAAATTAATCAAGTGTGATAACAGAGGTTGATCGACGTTTGCCAATTAAATTAAAATTTTAATTATTAATATAAATTTAGCTGAAGAAGGATCCGGCGGCAGTGAGTTCCGAAACGTTCTTATAGAGTAATTTATTTAATAAATAATTTAATTGTCATCCGAAAAACTTGTTAGCTCGATCATCGACCGTTACTCGATTTATATATTACGATCAAATTAAATAATAATTTAATTTCGACAGTTTCTGAAAATTCCGTAGCAATTTCTTGTAGATGATATATCTTCACCACACACAGTGTACCATTTATATCATTTAATTAATTATTAATAAATCGTAATTATCAAAACTGGCGATATACTATTATAAAAATTCTACAGATATAATTTAATATTCCAGTCGTATTAAATGACAATCTTTATTCTTGAAATTTGTCGTGTAGTTATTAGGAAAGACGCGTCCTTATAACCACGACCGCGCACGGAATGGGGTCAGAACGTGTATCTTCCGCAAGCAGGTTCGTCGATTCCGCAAGACCTTCGGTTTACGCGTCCTTTGCGAAGCATTGCTCCGAGATGAATGGAGCATTCTTGGAATCGAGTCGCGATGATTCAATGAACAGTCTCGACGATCCTATGCGCGCTCAATCTTCTTACAAATATGCCCTCGAAGATCGCGTGTGACGAAACGAATAAGCGCCTCACAAAAATTGTTCCCATCCAATATACATTCCGGAAATACCATAGCTTCTTAACTGAATATGTAACACTTATTTAAAAGAACAGTTCAAATTTTGAAGATCTTGCTTTTATAAAAATTGTAATTTTTTCAATGTTCTTAGAGAAATACGTATATCTTTTTCAAAAGGCTTCAAAATTAATTAACAATTAATTTTTAAATAGATTTTTAAGTCTTTTGAAAATATTCTGTATGTTTATTTTTATTTTGTAAATTCATGGATTATATTACATACAAAAATTGAACAAATAAATTATATTATCTTTATCTATGAAAGTGCTTATTTATTCAAATAGCGAAAGATGCTTGTAGCAAAGAGGTCACATGAGCGCATACGTGAATAAACGGCTTGAACCATCGCATGATTATCGATGGTATGCAATCTCGTCAGTTCTGTTTGCGTTTTGTATCGAAATGGATAGCTGATGGCTGGACGCGTAAAATGATCTTCGATGATAACGAACTGTAGAGCCAGAGTATCTCTAACATAATTAAAGATTAAATACTCGACTGTACACAATGCAAGTTTTTTTTTTTTTAATGAGATAGTAATATCAAACATATTTAAAAGAGATAAATTTTATTTATAGACTTCTCATAAATAAATGCGTATATACATACATAGAGAGAAAGAGAGAGAGAGAGAAAGAGAAAGACAGACAGAAAAAGTTATGTGCATATATACATGTATATTGGATTGAAACAAAAGTTCCTAATGCTATTTCATTTGTATATCATGTTTATACGTTTTTTTGAAAAAAATTGACATTTATATCATTCCATAGAGCAAAGTTTCAGGTTTAAGAATCTATTTTTTAAATTGTGATACGATAATTTTTAACGGAGCTATGAGCAATCAAAGTGAAAACGGTCCTTTTATTTAAGCCGTGATAACTCAAAAAATCTTAGGAACATTTTTTAAAAACGATTTTGTAGAGAAAAACTGAACTTTCATGTTAGAAAGTTGAAAATTTTCACAAGTTTTTTTTGGACACGTGACAGGCTCACAAAGTAAGAAGAAAATTTACTATTTTGTCCAACCAGTAATTTTTTTTTCTATATGTAAAAAATCAAACTTACAGAAACTCAAAAGACATAATAACTTTTTGAAAGTAGAGATTTTAAATTTTAACCATAAATAAATAACCTAAAAGCCTATATGAGCCTATATGATTTAAATTTTAAAACTCTTTTTCAAATTTAAAACTTTTTGTTAATTTTTTACGAAATTACAACTGCTTGAATTTTGATCAAGTTCGTAGCTGTTCTAACCCAATAAATTTATATAAGAGAGAGATTATATAAAAATATAAAAATCACATTCGTTCGTATTATGCAAAGCAAACGTTTGTAATATAAAAAATATGAAATTATAAGGCGAATGAATGTGATTAAGAACTTTGATACAATACAGCTGTTACGAATATCTACGCGTCTTATTCGTAAGTTAATCGATACTCTAAATGAATTAAAGCATGAATGAACGCATGGTGTAAAGGTGACCCTACACGGTCAATAATACTGTCAGTACAAATACTGACAATATTACTGACCGTGTGTGGTTGATATTGATGAATTGATATAGAATATTGACGGTGAACTGGATTTTAATTTTCATTAAATACCGTTTAATATTAATATCGTTTTAATAGGATCCATGTCACAGTATGTCACAGTGTAATAGATAATGTACGTAAAACAAAAGTAAAATATTGATCGTGTAAGGTTGTAAAAATATTATAAATATTGATGCGTACTGTCAGTATTACTGATTCAATATTACTAATCAATATTGACCGTGTTGGGTCACCTTAATAAAGAAGAAATATGCTCGTGAGGTACGCCAAATTTTGACCCGTTCTATGGTGCATATATGGCGTTGGAACAAATTGCCTTCTATATTGGGAAATGATACTAAAGAAAACAAAGAGACTGACGTATCACTTGTAATATGTTTTTGTAAAAAATAGCATGCAGTGTTAAGGGGTGTAAAAATCACAGTGAATATGTGAAAGTAAAAAAAATAAAGTTTTTTTCGTTTCCAAAAGACAATGACATTGCGGCAAAATGGATGAAAGCTTGTGGCAAGGAGATTAATCTCAAAAGTGATAAATATATAAATAAAATGTTACTAATACTTACAAATTTATATCATTTATGTTTTTTTCTAATAAATTCTGATAAAGTATTTTATTTATTTATCTTTACCCTTTTTATATATATAAATAATTTAATAATATTATTATTAACTAGAAGGGATTTATAATTACTATTAATAATTATTAATAATAAAAAGTCATAATAGTAGTTATCAACAAAATAAAGTCATTAATTGTCATTTCCTTATTTAAATTATACCACATTTGGAATATCGCAGAAAAAACGCTGATTGGCTAATATATTAATATGGCCGGTCACTTGTTCCGCCTCATTGGTTAATCATTTTTTTGCGCAACAGCATACCTCTTCTTTATTACGCCATGAATGAACGTAGGAAGTCAAAGGCACGTACGCGTTGATGACGACATAAGTTTCTAGAGGAGGACTTATTAGAAATCTTATCAAAAGAAATGAATAAGTAAGAGATATGGAGTAGAGACTATCGAAAGAGGATAAAGCGACCGACGTGTAAGATGTACCTCAAGTAAAAGCGCGTAGCATGATGGTAACTAAGACGAGAATTGCACAGGTGCATGCTGAGAGGGTAAGATGATATCGTGCGATCTTCCGACCTCAAACGAAGATCCACCGTTCCGACCCTCAAGGGTACGAACGGTATGATGATGAATCATTCGAAGGAAATAATATGTACATACCAGCGCGTTGCGAACGGCAAGTGTATACTTGGATGGGCACCAGCTGCTCCGACCACGTGCCATCGTGTGACCACAACTTGTACATAGAGTGTTCTGTACATGCCTTCTAAATTCTTCTACTCTCTAAAATATACAAAAACGTTATCTGAATTGAAAACAAGTATTATCGACAAATACGTGTTTATACATAGTATTAAACTGTTCCCGTATTTTACTGCAAAAAAGATAAGCATTAATTTATTCAAGCGTTTAAGGCACACTGTAAGTTAAAATATCAAGTCGGATGATCCGAGAAAAAGCTCAGTTCTTAGTATGCGATGTCAGGAAAGTACAAATAATACATAACTTACGCCTGCTGCTTGCACTAGCAAGCACAACTGGTCTCTCCTCCGCAGAAATCTATGGTGATTACGAAGAAGTCACTGTAACAGGTGCAATCCATCTACGAAGCTGATAAAGTCTATTGCAATGTCCATATCGCTCCTGGCTTTGCTTGCGTGAGAAAAATTAACGTGACAGAAAGCTGTACCGTATTCAATATCTTCTGCTTGCGAATAAGAAACAAGATAATATTTTATCGACAAGTTATCTGTTTGATATTTTTTGTTTCTGCGTTACTTTTATTCATATTGCTTTTATTTTATTCACAATATAATAATATTTGTTTATAATATTTAATTATGAATAAGTTTATTACTTTAAAAATCAACAGTTTCTACAGATATAAAATGCGATAAATATGTACGCATGTAGTTTTATTTTTTAATACATGTGTCTGAATATATAATAGACCGAAAATTGTGTACAATATTATGTTAAGTTAAATAATATTCAGTATATGCATACACTGAAAAAAAAATTTGCAGATTTTAAATAAATATTTACTCCAATAGTAGTAACGAAATATTTATTTATAGTAAATAAATATTTATTCAAAATAAAACAGTTATGTTCAAATCGAATAAATATATGTTTACATTTAGTAAATATTTCGTTAATACTATATATTGGAGTAAATATTTATTTAAAATCTGCAAATTTTTTTTCTGTGTATAGGTACATATGTGTACCTATACTCTTTTCGAAATGTGACATGAAACTGCACAAAAGCAAGCTGATCTTTGCTACAACATCAATAAATATAAATACATTGCGCGGCACAACAATCGAATGCGATGTATCTCGAAGACTCGTCTACCAAGCGAGCATGATTCAAAGCATGTTATTAAGAAACAATACCCGCATACTTGAAGGATGACTGCTTTTTTTCTTCCGCCAAGCAACTATTACAGCAGCGGTAAATCTGACTTACGGACTAACGAAGTTGACCGCAGGATAGACACACGGGGGATATTCCAAGAGAATATCCTGCTCGGCGCGTAGCATAACCGTTGCATAAAGCTTTAAAATATCTCGGACTTCGTATCCTGTCTCGCGCCTTCATTCCCACTAGACGTTAAAATTTCATGCAACTGGAGGAAATGCAATGACGAATAGAGTACCACATGAAAATGCCACATATATTACAAAAAACCTATTGTAAATTGTTTCGAAAATGTAAATTCTTATCTTTTTCTGTTGCAGGGATCGAACTTTCCCGATCAAATTTTCTTGTGGAATAAGGTGAGTTAATCAAATATTTTGAGATTTCTTTTTATAATTATCTAGCGAGACGTAATACATACAGAAACTTTAATTCGCTGTTAATCATTACTTAAAAAAAACATGAGCCGAGATATAAAATTTTTCTTCATTAATTTGCAATGACTTGAACTTTATATATTTATATGTTCTCACGGATATGTTCTCACTTATCGTTGCATACGCGTAGATTAACCCCATGAGTATTACGTCGCGATAGACGGTATGTGAAACCGATGCCAACTAAGTTTATGATAGCTTAATACAATGTCGCTTATCTTTGATATTAAATTTCTTCGCGGCACATTGATACATCCTGTTTCGGAAATGAACTGACTTAGTATTACATCCGTCATCAAATTAATTAACTAATGAAAAATGTTACGCGATAGGGGCAATAAGTACTTGTTATGTATGTATTTCTTGAAATCCAAGAAACCTATGACGTAGAGGAAGGTCACCGATACTGATATAGGTCTCCTAAAGCGACATCCCCTTATTTCTTAGAAATTAATCTTTGCACCTTATTAATACTAATAAAAACGTGATCTATTAAGCTAATTAAAGAAGTACAAACTCATAATTCATATATTTGTGGCTTATTTCTATATCAAATCAGCTAAAAACAAATTCTATGGATCCGAGAAGAAAATTCTTGCGGTGTTCTTTTGCAAATTGCGTAATTAAAATAATAATGTATTATTGAAAATATTGTCATTTTAAATGTTTATAGTTTCATAAATTAGTTTTCTTTACAAAACAGGATATATCTTTATTTATAGAATAGGAATGTTGGCATTATATATTGCCTACTATGTTAGTTTTGGAGCTCATTTTGTCAGACGCTCATTTTTGCATAACTTACGAAAACTTAATTATTGCAAAATTGCAAACAGTATTATAAAAACTGCTTATACTATCTGATAGAAGACACTTTTTAGTTTGTATTTATGTTTTTGAAGTTGTATTTTTATCTTTTGTTTAAGAAATATTGTCTAAAAATAAAGTGGTATGTCGGTATCGGTGATCTTCTCCTAACATTTGTGACGTTGAAATGACGTAGGTGGCTATCATTAGAGCCGTGAAATTTTATGTTGACATCTGACATTTATGGAAAGTAAGAACGTCATGCTTTAAAAAATCAATACATTTTTACCTGTATTTCATTGCGTATAAATTAACAAATTTTGTTTTATAATAAAAATCTCCGCAGTGTAAAATAATCTATCATGTAATGTCCGTCACAAGTAGCGTATTGACGTCAAACTTTATTGAGAAATTATCTGTATGTGATAACGATGTAATTAGTGACATTTTACTTTATTGGCAATTTAATAACATTTTAATGAATGACACTATTTAGCGGAAAAAAATAGTATCTTGTCATCGAACGTGGGCGATTAAAATTACTGAGAACTGTGAAACGGGCATATTAAGTGAGAAATACGAAACAGAAAGACTGGATAAAATAATCCAAGGAGCGCGCAAAAAACGTGCTGCATATGTGTATTATTACCGTGACATCAAAGTCAAGCTGCAACGATTAGGGAGTACACGAGCCGCGTATTGTTCATTTAATTTTCCTCGTGAGTCGTTTGCCTTGATGCTGATGATTTCTTCTACGATTCACTGCGAGAAACAACAGTATCGCTGGTGCAAACGCAATATCCACTACGCATCTGCGCTAATCGGTTGCCTTTCATCGTCTTGCACGTATAGAAAAATACATGATAGGTTGTTGTACTCTTTATATTTCATGTAGTACATGATGTACTCAATATTCAATAACAGTTAGTTAATCCCAAAAATTTCTACCTCAAATAATTAAGACAAATAATTACATATATTAATTATTTATCATACATACCTACGGGGAGGGGGTCCGCAAAAGTCGAGACTTATACAGCATATTTAAATAAGAAAAACATAAAATAATTTTAAAATATAAAATACATTTTTTTATAAGCAATTTAAAAAAATCAATATTAAGAAATATTTATTTCTTTTATTATAATGAAGTTTTTTTTATACAATTAAATATTTGATTGATTGCTCATATATTTCAGAGAATTTTTATGAAATAGTCTTACTACTATGTGTTTGGAGGATGTAGTGTGCCCGACCACTACCGGACACATTACATCCTCCAAACACATAGTAGTAAGACTATTTCATAAAGATTCTCTGAAGTATATGAGCAATCAGATATTTAATTGTCCAAAAAATTAACCTCTGTCATATAAAATTGACTTCTAAAATTGTTTTCTTAGAAAGAAGTATGAAAATGAGGATATCGTTTAGACTTCAGACAACAACAAAATTGCAATGACACTCACTAACCGCAATGAGTTAACATTGAGCATACTTCACGTGAATAATTGAATACAAGTCATTCATAAACTCAACAAATACAAGTCATCACTAAACAAAATGCACTATTATTAAAATCGCAAATTCATAAAATCAAACTAAATTTTGTATGTATATGACGTATGTAGAATTATATCGTAATATAGAATTATATTATAACGCGATTTTCAATAAAAATATTCTTATAGAAAAATCCGTATTTGACTGTGGTGTACGAAAGTATACTGCTCGCTCGTTTGTGTGGACAGAAAGTTTCTGAAATTCCAATAGCACAACTCAGTTGTTTTCCCACGCTTTACCCATGATTCAAAGAGAGCACTCGATAAGTCTTACTCATTGACGTACTAGTTCGAAATTACGATATTATGACATAGTACGATCTTTGTGACGTATAACGTAAAAACCTTATCATCAATCAATATTTTACTGACAAAGTGCTAATTTGACAACTATAATTAATTTAATTTTTTATATTGTATTTTCTGCGCCAACCTCTTTAGCATTCATTAATAGAAAAATAGACGACTTGGGTCGTGACACAATTGGAAAATCCTGACAAGGCTTTCTTATAGCATATTGTAGTTACCCGCGTAGAATAGAAAAGGATCGTTCCTTGAGACTCGGGAGAGTATTCAATGATCGTTACCAGGAGTTTCCACATGTGTCATTGCGCTTGTGCACATTTGAATCGATGAACTTTATCAATTAATAACGTTCAAGTACACCGTATGTACATTACGGTCTGTCGTATGAAAAATACTTAGGTTGTATACGCAATCTAAAATTAACATATTTTTCTAAACGCATTCATTCCTATTTATTTAAACTTTTATAAGTTTGCTATCGTAATTTGCGTTTACATAGTAGTTTGATTAGACTTTTAATGACAGAATAAAAATTTTTAAATTAATGTACATCTTATGCGTTACATTCACACAATCGTGTACACTTATTTTTACGCATACCACGTTGATGAGTGCCGCGGCTGAAGGTGCGGTAAGAGCAACGCAACGGTGTTATACGCGGGTCGGCCTTTGGTGACAGAAGAGCCGATAATTATGCAAGCCAAGCCCGCGGGATGATCTAATATACTCGGTCGGCATTAGAGCTGTCTTACAAACGATCCCTCCCTCTTTCTTTTCGTGTTCGCGCGGCGTAGTGATCACGCGCTAAAAATAATAGCAGACAGTTACGACCAGACAAGACGAAGGCGTGCGTGAATCAAAGATTGGAGGGAATATGAGTTGAGATTGTGTATGTGATTCACACTATGTGGATTATTCGAATAAATCTTTAAGGTCATTCGCATTTAAATTACATATAAATAAATCCGATTTTTTCCAACATTGTATAAGAAAATCATAATTGATTGCAAAATTATTTATAAAATATTTTCTATTTAGTACGAGATTTGTCTATGTCACATTAATTCATGCTATATTATGCAATAATACGTGCTTCAACTAATAGTCGAATATAAATATTGTATACGTGGGCAATACAACAATCAATAAAATATTTTTATTTTAATCAAAAGATATTTACCGTCTATCGTATCTAACAAATATTTCTTCGTAACTCAATGTCTGGCAATCACAGCCGCGGATGTACTTTAAGTTTAATATATACGCCTCTCCTGCTATGGTATACTTGAAACTAACTAAAATAGCGCATCAAGGCATCAGTTCGTTGTCAAACCGTCAGTGCACTTTCGAGAGTCGAAATCCAATCCAAAAGTCAGATGATTTTGACCGGAACCAGAGGGAGATAAGAAGCGATCAGCATGTCAAGAACGTATTTCCTGTTTTTTGAATAACATAGTAGACATGGTGCTAGTATTATACTGACGATTGAATATATTATTTAAATATGTTATTGAAACTCGTTTCCGCCTTTTTATTAGTAAAACTAAAACTAATCAATTAAAATTGTTTATTTTTTTTTACTTAATCTGATTGTTATGCAAAAATAATTTCGGAATTTCTAAAAAATATACATGATTAAATATTAAGTTATCTAGTGCAAGTTTGTGCGATAAAATTTAAATATTTTACTCGAGATGTTATGACAGCAAAAAAGATAGATTTATAATGCTATTTATAATGCTAGGAATTTCAGGAAAATTAGCAATCAATAGTATAAACGAGATAGTATTTACATATCAAGATTGACATAATGATGACTGGCAACCGAAGAATATACATTTTCTAGTTAGCAATAGAATTCTCAATTTTCTTTTATGGGCTAATGCAAAAGAAATATACCAATAATTAAGAATGAATAAAATTATCTATAAGTATCGAGCATATTTAATTGTAAAATTAAATTCTCTCTCTCTCTCTCTCTCTCTCTCTCTCTCTCTCTCTCTCTAACAATTTTTAAAGACACTTTCTGAATATGTAAGCAATAAATTATTTTGCTATACATATATCCTACAATTAATTTCACGCATTTTTTATTTAAATATATGATAAAAGTTAAATCTCTGCTAAATCTTATACTAAATATTTAATATATATCAATACTGTATTAAGTACGATTATTTAGTACAATTTATTAACAAAGTAATTTCTTTTTACAGAATATTTAAAACCGTGTTTGTCAAATATAAGTAATTTTTTAAAATACATTTTCAAAGTATATAAAATTATATACAAATACTAT
The DNA here is from genome assembly GCF_001594055.1 of Mycetomoellerius zeteki. Taxonomy (NCBI): domain Eukaryota; kingdom Metazoa; phylum Arthropoda; class Insecta; order Hymenoptera; family Formicidae; genus Mycetomoellerius; species Mycetomoellerius zeteki. The sequence goes on along the minus strand of NW_017257720.1, from coordinate 1,117,028 downwards.
AGCTATTTTAAAAGAACATTTATTTGTTTATTTATTAAATTTAATTAATCTGTAAAAATCGTAATAACCATGTCAAATATGTATAACGATATAATGATATTTACAGATATATGTTTATTTACAGATATATGTTTATAAGTTAATTCGAAACTTGTTAGAGTTTTTTTTCTAACTCTTGAGTTAGAAAAAAATCTGTGATTAAATTCGTTATTATTACATCAACATCTGAATCATTGCATTATTTCATACTTTAATATTTTGTATTAATGATTTCCAGTTGTTTGATGATAGATTCTGCGAAAAGATATGATACGTTGTAACCGAATGTACGATAATGCTACTAATATTTAAGATGCATAAACACAAAGCTGAATGAAATGGCCGAATCACAAGTAATTGTAATAACAAGTCATGTAATCGCGTGACATGAGACTTTGTGTGTAAAAATCTGTGTTATAATACATTGAAAATAATCGTAAATTTCAAACCACAAAATATACATTCAGTAGTATAATTTCACAATCGATATTGAACGGATATTAATGAACGTCATCGCTCATAAGATGTCAAAACACATTGGTTAATATATGTAACTGCTCATATCGAGAGAATATTCTCGTTTATGTAGAAAAATTTCGTTAACGTAGTGACGCACATGTACAGTAAATGCTTCCTTATTACTCAGTATACCGGATGTCAACAAAGAACATCACAGATAATTATTATTTCGTCAATAACCAATTTACGAACATGTTTTGCAGATAGTATTACATAATCGAGTGGAATCAATATTAATTTGTGTGCAATTTTATATTAATTTCATCAATTGATTGTCAGACTAAAAAAAAGAGAAAAATTAATTGTTAGAAAAAAATTTAATACTATTAAATAATGTTAATACCATTAAATAATGTTAATTGTTAAAATTCCTGCCACGTGTGTGTGTGTTAATCTCTATCTCAGATAAATTATATTTAATCATTACTTGTCTTTCGTTTGCAAACATTGAAATTATAATAACGTATTGCAAAATTGCTTTATCATATTAAATATATTACGGAACACAACCGAAAGTAATTGTAAATACATTGTTATGAATGATTAATTTGTGCAATCATAACATTAATACAGACCCGCCAGATAAGAATTTATACTCCAATGTATCGTCACGCGCACCCTTTTGTTTTTCTCGTTATGTGTCATAATATCGTTGGCGTAAAAGCAAACGAACCTTACCAACCTTCGAACCCCGGTTTTTCCAACTGTGCTGCTACATCGTCACAAAATTCACGATAAAGTGGCATGTCGATTATCTCGTGGCCTCTTGTACTTTGTCGGAATATATTCAGTGCTTCTGACGGTAGACGCGTTAACCAATGTATCTCTTGAGATGAGACAAATCTATTGCTGTGAATGTTGGGATAAATGACTGTTGATATCGCACGGCAAGATATTTTTAAATTCCGCCCTCTTCAGAATGGTAAGCTATGATTTTTTTCCGATATAGTCAGTTTAAATGAAAAAAAAATGTATTAAATAGATATAGTAATTCGTTCATTTTGTTTTTCCTGACAATTATTGACCCTGGGCAAAATCTTTTAAGTATGATAAATTAATAGCGTTGATGAGCATTTTCTGAGAAACAGTAACAATTTTGCATTCTATTATGCGGTTTAATGCACAGTCTGTTGAAACATTTTGGCCCTTAGACTTATACATCCTTCACCGTACAATGATTTCAAACCCTTCGCCCCAAGTTTTTTCATACCTGATTTTACGGGTCATAGAACGTAAATAGATATTATTGGCAGAGCACTGAACTTGAAATCGCAAGGCAGATCTCGTAGAACTTTGGTCCTGTTTAGTTTTTTTGTAGGATTTCTTTTTCTCGGATTTCACGGACATAAATGTTATAATGAAAAGCTCAAGGGTGGTCTTTGTATTATTAAACGTTAGCAAAAAAAGCAAGGTGTCGAGTGAAAATCATGCCGAAGGATGCGATCCCTATCGCGTTGAACATCCCTACGCGATGTTCAGGCGTGCCTTTTATACCAATGGAATGTGATGTCTCTATCCGCTTCTTGCAATTCCCGCCATCACGGGGACCACACGAATCGATAATTGCCTCTTTCAAAAAATTACATCCGTCTTTTCCACTTCGGACAGCTAAATACCGTTTTTTAGCGCGCGCGTTCGTACGCGCTTCGAATGCGCTTGCTCGCGTAATGCCGTGCACAAACTCTCAACCGGTTACGGCTTGAGATCCTCTTTTGTATTCTCCTCCGTGAAATTACCGTACCCGATCGAGTACGATGAACGTCATCACGCCACGATATGTGATCGATTTAGCCTATTATCTCTGATAGTGTTTATCATTTTAAATGTCCGATTCTTTGCAATTGGTAAATTAAAGATTAGCCCATGAGCAAAATCTACTTTAACACTAAATGTGATAAATTTCGAAGATTTTGGAACTTTTCTTTTTATGCATATACTATCAGTTTTTAGAAAATTGTTTGTAAAGTTAGAAACAATGTATTTTAACTTGCAATTATTGTAGGAAGTAGGAAACTGAAATTTCAATAATAAATGACAACCTTGTGGCTTAAATCATTCTAATTTAAAATGTATGTAGAATATACTAATTGCTAAGTATAGGCAAGATTTGATTGTAACACGTTATTCTATTAGTGTTATAATGACTCTGTTATAATGACTCAAAATCTCGCACGTTTCAGAATTAATGACTCACACGCGAGATCTAGAGCGCCACGCCAAATATGTAAATAATCGTAGAAATGACATAAACTCTTATGAATACTTTACCTTATTATTACAAATCTTGCAGAAGTTAATGAAATATTAATATTATACAGAACTTAATTGTAAAAATAAGATAATATTTTGAATAAGTCTCATATATCTTACAATTACGATTGTAACCAACGCTACATAAGAACCGACAATACATGTAAGAAAAACTCAGCACATTAAATTTCCCTCGATAAATTATCGCAATATAACATAAAATTATTTGATATTTCATACATTATAGAAATAATTACAAATACATATTTTTATTCGAATATTTATTTTGTATGTTTGTATTTACAGATTTATTAATTTCAATTTTTATTTGAATATTTATGTTGAATGTTTGTGTATACCGATTTGTTAATTTCAATTTTTGCATTTCTAATTTTAAATTTCTAATTTTCTATTTAAATTTGCACGAATGTCCTTACTGGCCAATTTATTGACTAATTACTCGTTATATTTTAATTTATTAATACTCAGAAATGTATCCATTATATAAACGCAAATTTTACAATAATTAGAAAATTAACAAATTAAAATTTAAAAAATGTGTATATACATATACAGTAGCGGTCAAAAGTTTCCGGCCACTTTTTGTTAAAGTTTTGGCCAATTCGATTTTCTTCTATTATTCTTACAAATAAAGGAATTAATAAATTACACTTTTTTAGAGGGAAAGGGACGTCAAAATAATATCAGTGATATAGTATATATTATTTATTAAAGCATTTTATAAATGGCATTTATTTACAAAAGAAAACAAAATTTACGTAGAGAGAGACAAAAGTTCCCGGCCACTTTTTTAATGCTGAAAAATATCTCTTATATATGGTGAATAGTTAACAAATATGAACAAAAAGGTATGTTAGATCCATGACTGACCTCAGTATTTAGTCGCCATCCTTTTGACTGTAATAACAGCCTCGCAACGCTGTAGCATTGACTAAATCAGTTTTTTCAAAAAATCAGACAATATTTTTGCTCTTTCTTCCTATAAATGCTGAAGCAAATCGGCGCGATTTGAGTGATTTCGGCTCCCAGCACGATATCATTGTGGAGGGAACATGGTGGAGGAAGCGTACTTGTTTGGGGAGTATTTTCAACCAATGGGCTTGGTCCACTCGTTCACATTGAAGGAATAATGAACGGCCCGAAGTATAAGGAAATATTGAGAAACAATCTCTTTCCATAGTGGCCGGGAACTTTTGTCTACGTAAATTTTGTTTTCTTTTGTAAATAAATGCCATATTGCTTTAATAAATAATATATACTACATCACTGATATTGTTTTGACGTTCCTTTCCCTCTAAAAAAGTATAATTTATTAATTCGTTTATTTGTAAGAATGATAAAAGAAAATCGAATTGGCCGGAAACTTTTGACTGCCACTGTATGTATAAATACACAAGCGCGTATTCAAAAATATGTATATGTAACTGTTGTTATAATGTGCAAAATATTAATAATTCCGTATTATATCTCCGACGGAAATTTAACCAAATTCTAATCAATTATTAGCTGTACGAGCATCAACTAGAAAACTTTGAAGACATATCTATATCAATGAAAAATCGTATCTTTAATCAATGCAACTATTATCTTTTTTCAAAGTACTGCTTCTGACATTTTAATTTATCTCCGCTGGAACCATTTCTAAAAATATAGGCATCACTCATTTTCCAAATTTATTATAGATTAAGTTTATTTCACTTTCATTGACAAAATTTTATTAGAAAGAACTCGAACGGACAATTGGCGTTTAGTTAATAAATTCAGATCTTGTCCCTAGTAATAATATAAAAAATATGATTAGAAATACTATTTTCAAAACAGTAAAGCACTCTTTTATAGACGGATTTATTTTTGACAGGTTATTCATCGCTTAAACTGTTAGGTAAGCCTATTCTACAATTGCGTAACCCTAGTGAAAAAAATTTCGCTGAAATTATTTCATGTTTTGGAACATTTCAGCGAAATTGCTGAAAATTTATTGAAATTTCACTGAAAGTGAATTTTTCAGCTAACATTGAAAAATTGTTGAAATTGAACTGAAATTTTTCTGAAATTTTGCTGAAAATGAATTTTTCAACAAAAAATCACTAAAATTGAACTAAAATTGTTCAGAAATGCTGAAATTTTGCTGAAAAATATTTCAAAATGTGGAATAATTTTAATGAAATTTTTCCACCAAGGAAGCGCAATTATAAGTGGTTGCAGTTTTAAAAATTCACCAATGACAATCGAATACGAGAAGAATATTCGACCGTGAGTGATAAATTCTTTCAATTACAATTACTTACACTTACGCTTACGCAATTATAGAATAGACTTTAGCTATCTAATTCGAAGATAAACTGAAGTGTGTAGGAAAATTTATAGATCTCCACATGACATATTTTTCGGTCATTGTTATTTGCTTTTTGTATTTTATATAAAAAGATATTTTGTTCAAATTTAGCGTATCATCAAAATAATGGAAGGCACCAAAAAAAATGAGAAGAATGATTTTTTGAAGAAGGTGATTCAATCAATACCACAGCGTTGCGAGCCTTGTGTTTAAAATATGCCTTACAAGTCCTATTTAAAAATGTTCTAAACCATTCATAAAATGTTCCGTTTCATCTCTATTGTCATTGCATCTTAGAATAACATCACGTTACACGCTACTCAAGCAAAAAAACAGACCAGACTAGAGGTCTATGCTACATATTCTAGTTCAGAGTTTCCTGCCCCTCACTTCACCAACCCAAGCTAAAAATCGGCCGAAATGAGCAACTAAATCCCAGCTCTGTTCTAGTTTATCGTATTATATTTTGATGATTTTCTTTAACACGTTCACGCCGGGATGTACCACCGGTGGATGTTACATGCGCAACTGTCCTATGGGGCGGGGTGCGTGACTGGTGGAACATACACGATTATACAAACAATAGAGCCATTCTATAGCGAGGCATACAAATTACAACCCCGTCGTGAACGTATTAATCTTGACACTTTTGTTAATTTACTCATGTTCTAAATGTGTAGCATCATTCAAAAGAAATTGTATAATGCATTTTATATACAAAGTAAAATTTTTCAAAGCAGGCTTTGAAAATCAGCAAAGCCTTTTCAAGGTTACAAATCTTGCCTTTTTGTTGAAAGTTTGTAGCTTTGAAAAAATAATAAAATAAACTATCGACTATGCTGTTGCATCGCTAGACATTTACATATTAGAGTATCATTATAAATCATAGGGTAAACCGAAACCATCAAATTGCAGGACGAATCGGATCTATATAAATTTGGAGATAATTAGTCGACATTTGTTTATTTATTTTTATTTCAAACAAGTTATTTTATCATGCTAGTTATTTCTGCGCGCTTTATTTGCACTGGAAACAGTAATAGTTTTGTATTACGTGATCCAGTATTAGAAATAGAGTATACGCAATTCGTGTGTACAATTTCGACAAAAACGAAATTGAGATAAAACGCGAAAACGACCAGTCTCTTTCTATTCAACGGTGTAATGTTATTAGAAAGAGAGGGAGATTGGCCATCTTCACGCTCCCTTTCTCTCTCTTATTTTTGTTAACCATATTAGATATACCATTTAAATACGGATGGCGCGGTCCATGCTCTATGTCTTTGGTATCAGTTGATGTTACAAGCGCAGAAATTGTGAGTGCACGAAGAAATTTTCTCTCTTTCATATAAAATTATTATTTTAAAAGAATTACGAATTTTATAACGAAAAGATATGTTGTAACTTATGCAGATTATAATGATTTTTTTTGCCCCAAAGATGTGAGTAAAAGAAATAGTGTTTTTCGTAAATTTTGAATTCCTGGATACGATAAAATTATTAGAAAGTTCATAGCGTTTAGAGTATACCTAAAAAATTAAGCACGAACGTGGTGTATTTATTCAAATTTCAATATTCTTACTCAATTTTCAAGGTGTTCCTCTAACACCACTTTTTAATAACTTTATTACACTCACAGGAAATCAAAATTTACAAAAAAAAAACACTATTTCTCTACTTACACCTTTTTGGGTAAAAATCGACTCCTTCTTAACATTAACAAAACAAATTTTAAAGTAATTTACACATGGTTTTTGGTAAGTTTTTATTTGTTAGAATTTATATGTTCATATTTTTATAATAAGATTTCATATTTTATTTAGATATTCAAGAGACACGGTTAACGAATGGCGTGTGATCTGCTTAGAGTTTTATATCCGAACATTTTTAATATGCGTTTTTTCGTAACTTATTGTATATTGAATCTATATAAATTGTGAAGAGGGCTCAATCGTGTAGCCGAAACTGGTTATGTAGAATTTTCTGTTATTTATTTGATACTTAATTTATTTAATTAAATGTTATATTTTTATTCTGACGTAATCTAACTTAATTTTTATACTTTCACCAATTTTTCAAACTATATTTTTAACGTACTGACTCTTAATTTGCCTTTAATTAATACCTAATTTTAATAATTTATTGAAGAAAATCAAATATTTTATAATTATTAAATAACAATAATAAAAAAAACAAATGACACACCAAAAAAAATTTGCTTATATATATTTTTGCACTTAATATTTATATTGATATCAATTATTAGTTTTATTATTGTCAGTTATCAGCCTTATCTTTTGATGGTACGATTTAGGAAAGTTGATGAATTTTGTAAAAATATCGATTTAATCTTTACAATGGTTGCAAATATGTATATACAGTGAATGTAAAATACTCTACAATAAATCTTCTTTTATAAAAATACAAAAATTTATAATAAAATTGGATAATCGCGTTGTTATCAGCTACATAAGTTGATTAAAAATCAAATGTACCTGATTTTTTAAAACATCACTAACATCCATAAAACAAAATGTAGGTTATTATATTTTTTGTTTATATGACTCATTTCTCATATATTTTATATTATTGTTACTAAATATTGTCTATATTAACTAATAATATAAAATATTGATGAGGTACGATTTAGGCAACCAGTACGCATTCGGTAACTCTGCCCTATATCATATTCTGCAGAATCAATCAATGTTATATATGCATAATCGCAATATTATCTAATCGTAATCGTTAGATCATATGCAATGAGAAAGTTTTCTATTATTTTGTATTAAACGATTGGCACACATGCGGTTGAGAATATGCCTATAAGCAATATATATTTACATTACACAATTTTGAGCCCTTTTGCCTTGAGAAACAATATCTGAGAAACGATATCCGATGGCGTTGTGCACGTGTTCGTTGCGCGCAATTCCCGCGATTCTCCTCTTGTATTTCCATCGAAGTGATTATCGGTTATGATGATGGGCATTACGCGTTGATGCGTGACTACGAGCATAATGGCCAACCGCGATACAAAATTAGACTAATTTCCATAAGTAACGAGTCCTATGTGTCAATCTTGTAGAAGCCGGCAAGGATAGATTCGTCACACGCAGCCTACGTACGCATCGCGTACATTTTCGGCGGAAAACGCGTACGTTTCCAGCGAAACAATAACATTGACTCATTAATTAAGCAGGATGTTCTGTTTGGCTCTAGTTTCATTTTTTTTCTTGCGGGCCACGCGACCGCGTATGTTTTCTGCGTAAACTCGGTCTAGTCACCACTTAACTCTCTCTAGTCTCGTCGTAAACTTTAAACGGAAGGAAACGCATACATATTACTAACAGGGAACATATGTAGTATTGTCGTCACGAATCACGGTCTATTTCTTAAAACATGAATCCATTCATCTTAGACGATTAGCATCACTTTTGAAGCTATAACTTAGGAGAAATATAGTTTGCGCAAAAAGAATCAAATAACAGATCAATCTGAATAACAAAATTTTTAATTGTTCATCATCTTTATGTTATATAGAGTAACATATAAACAGCGATAGGAAAATAGCCATAAAAATAATTACTTTGGAATGCAGAAATTTTCTTATCTAAATATTGCGATTCTCAGAGAATGATAACATATCAAAATTCAAACGAGATCGTCTACTGCGAAAAAATATTTTCATCTGAAAATTTCTCAAGTACTATCCACATTTTCGATATATACCGCGATATTATTCTTGCATTCTCATTAGGAAATCACGTACGTTCGAAGAAAGGGACGCGCCGGCGCCGTATATCATGTGTGATAAATAAAAAATGATATAACAAAAGTGCAATAATATATTTTATGTGGGCAAAATATAAAAGAAATTTTTACATAAGTTAAATGTCTATCAAATTCCAAATTTTAACTTTTTTTCTGCTTAACATAAATAATAAAAAAATTGCACAGAGAATTTAACATTATACATAACAGAAATTGATTGTGAGTTTAATAAGCAAGAGAGAAATAATTTCAGCATGTTATTTATTAACGAGGATAAATTTTTATAGTCACTCCTCACACGTGATATGACGTATATATGCGCTCGTATCTTACGTAGTATCCACGCAGTTTTTAATCACATCATCTTCTCTACACTGCACTGTTTCATCATGTCGTATTACGAGCACGTAGTGACTTTGCATAGTGCGTGATCTCTTATGTCAAATTGATAGACGAAACCATGAGGACAGTCACGTAGAGCATTCTTCGTATTAAAATGCCTCTCTCAATATTTCATTCGTATACGTTTCTTCATTAATTAAGTGTGCAAAATGATATGCAATCTTGCGCATTCAGTTTAATGTCTACTCGTCAACTCTGAATATAAATTATGCAAAAATATATGAGAAAAAATTATCAAAAAATACGTACATTTTCTAAATATTCATATAGTTCATTATTTAAATATTTTCCATAGAATATATATATAATTTAAATTGTTTATGTTAATATACATACATAAATACATTACAATTAAATGAAATTATTTCAAATCTTAATAATAATAAGGATAATAATTCATTTTTTATATTACTGTTTTAGTATATTTATTTCATTATAGATTGAGTTATATGAATATGTTATATGAAAGTATTATATTATATGAATAAGTTATATGAAACGTAATATATAGATTCATATAATTCAATCAATATTAACATATATAATTAAAAAAATATGTAAAATATAAGAACCTTATCTTCTTGCAACTGAAGTGATGTCTAAATATTAAGTATTCATCGCGCGCGTGCATATCAAATCTCAATAAATTCTATATTCTCTTCTCATCGATTTAATTCGTCTATAATGGTATACATCGTCTTGTTAATCTAGGTCGTTTATTGATGACTCTTTCGGCATCGACGCCTCGACTGCCTTGTAGCACGTTGTTTTATCAATAACGGCTCATGATTTTACCGATTCTATCTGTGTAAACAACAATTAGTATCGATACTGTCGCTTCTCAATGATAATTAAGCAGTGGGAGTTGCATTTTCTCGGATCATGACTCTGCAAAGAAGCTAACGTTATTTGTTATTTTGATGTCAAAAATAGCGACAAATAACAGTTTGTTTGTTAGGGATCGCATGAACGCTTTTACATTAATATGTTCATAAATAAATGACAATTACAAAATTAGAAAAACGCTACTTTTTATTTTCACTTTAAAAAAGTATTAAAAATTGCCGAGAAAAATAGAAATTCTTAAGCTATATCAATATTATAATATTTGTTGAAAATTCAAATATTAAGGCAATAAAAGGCCACATACATGTATCAATGAATCCCAAGTAAAAGAATTATTTGAGACTAATGATTTGTGAGATACAGTTTCAAGACTTCTTACGCAATTCTTTTGTTTTTGATCTATCAAAGTATTTCTTTTAATCCACTATTTTAGTATTCTTGCAAGTTCAATCTAAATAAATATGGAGTTTTTAATATAAAAGAGAATATAAAAATAGTCCGAATATCGAAAACGGATGATATAAAAAATTCGATTAAATAAGGCTAATCAGTTGAAATTCAGTAAAATTTTAAAAAAGGTAAGAACTCCGTTATAACTGATTCATTGATTACGTTATGTGATGCAATCGGAGACTTCAAATATACAAGCCTCACATGGTTTCTCCTTCGCTTTTTCGAATGACTGATGCAAATCGGATAATATATTATACATGATATATAAAACTTCTTTTCAAAACTGTTTTATATGAACAAATTTTCATTAATATATAGCAACTTTGTCTTATTGATTATTTAATAATCAATTGGATAGAAACAAATATCATTGCCTTGAAGGATCGTACAATTATTATAATTAATTTATTATATTACGCAACGTCAAGCGCGCGTGTTATACAATTAACTCCATCATAACAATTAATTAAAAATCTCGGAATTTTTTCGTTTAACTATAACTAACCGCATCCGGGCCAATGGACTAGATTCCTCGAAAATATTTGTCAGTCGGAATCCTATCTTGTCCCGAGGATCTAATCTTCGTTCTGAGAAAATCCTTTCGGAAGTACGACCGATTTGTCATAGGCGTGTATACTTCCAACTTCAGTAATACGAAGATATGAATATACGTAAGCATTCAAGAGCTAGTGAAAGGAGACGTCATCATTGACTTTAAGTGGGAGGTAAAAGAGGATATGAACGCAGTTTTGAGTGGGGAGTGTATGCGCCATGATGAGAAAATTCAAAGCTCAAGAGGGGAACCTGGATCAGGTGGAAATCTTCCCGTTCTGCAAAAAAATTTTATCCATCGAATATAGTTTAATTGACGAATTTTGAAAATTAATACGATGATTAATTGACCACACAACGTGGAAGAAGAAAACTATATGAAATTCATAAATCATAATTTTATATGATATTATACAGTTATATTAAATATAATTGTATATTAAATATAACTGTTAAATAAGGTAAAAAATATAAGTATATTTACAAAATATCTTGTGTGTATTTGTAACAAGCTTCGGCTCTGACGATCTCTTTAATCTGACATGTCAAGATCTAGCAACAACACTGTTGCATGGGAAATGTCATAATAATTACCATTAACGTCATCGTCAATACTATCAGTATCATTGTTATGTCTACGGAAATGTATATGCACATACTGACGTTGCCATGACGAAGAATCGCGACCTACCATTATTAACATTGTTCATTAATGTCGTGAACTTTCCACAATGATAACAAAGATGTTACGAGATTCTCGACTAGGAATAACGAATGGTGTCACGCCTTCGTTGGCAATTAGCGGAATCGCGCGTACAGCCACGCTGTTGACGCACACATTCATCTCTACAGGCGGAATGTTCCTATGCTATAATTACCTTTATCGACAGATTCATTTTATCTGTAACAATATAGTTCGGATTTTTACGAAGAACATGAATCAACTATGTACATTTCTACGATATGAAGACTGGAAAAGCATTCACGTGCAAATGAGGATATTTTTCGCATATTTACAATTTCAATATAAAAATTGAACATTTTTATTTTATTATTATATTGAAAACTGCATATACTGTTAAAAAGTAATATTAATTTTAATAAATATTAAATTAAAATATACCTACTAGTTTTTGATTGTGGAAAATATTTTGACAAGACAAATTATTTATTACATATAAATTATAAAGATATATAATATAAATAGGAAAAAATTTGAAGATATTTATTCAACTACTTATCTAAATTCTTCACATTTTTTTCGAAATTGAAATTGTTGAAAAAAATAATTTCATATAAGTTATGTCTCTGCTAATTAGCCGATTGAATTTAATAGTTTAACAAAAAAATTTAATGTTAATGAAATAGCGCGGGAAAATGGTCGAAGCATGGCTGACACTCTCATGTGCTAAGAGCTCATTGTCTTTCGGTCATTGCTAGCGTGCGGACCACGTGGTGACTACGAACGAGAGAGCGGAACGCAAGGCTTTGCGATTGACTGACAAGTATTCGTATTTCTGCGGAATTTTGCGAATATTTGTATTGTTTATTTTATTTAGTTTTGTCTTTTGCATTACCTAATTACTTTTTCTCAACGATAATAAAACTTTTTGCAAAAGTACAAGGATAGTTTTGTTTATTTTAATATTGTTAGGTATCTTTGTATAATTATCTTTGAATAAAAAAATACGTCCGTATTTGATTTATAGGGTACAAAAATAAAATGTATATTTTTTAAATAAAATTTAAAAACAGAAATTCCATGTTAAGAATTCTTACTCTTACGTACATTAAATAAAATAGAGCAAAGCAAGCAAAAATATAAAGATGAAAAAGAATGATAATTTATAATATAAAATTAAAAATATGGTTATTAAAATTAATTAAAATTTAACTCTAGCAAAATTGTCATCTCTTCACCGATATTAAATCAAAACCAATTTTTGCAAATATTAATTACAAAGTACACTAAATCTCAGTATCCGTTCGTGATGCTTAAGGTCATCTTCAGAAAGGCTCGAGAGATAAAACTACAATGCGGCAGATCGACAGTGAGTCGACGTCGCCTACTACGCACATATAGTGGGGACAGAAAGAGTGGATACCAAGGTGGTCGCGGGGAGTTATGAATGAGTTGGTCGCGAGTCCTGAACCACAGATCTTAATGGTGGGGGGTAAAAGCCGCGCAACGTGCAGGAGAAGGGATGACGGAAGAGGTGGCGCGGGTGATCAAGGGAGGGCGGGAATGGTGGGAGGATTGGCCGAAAGCGGGGTGTGGGCCACGTGCTACGGTGACTTTACAATCGTATATAGGCACTGGTCGGCGGAGTGGCCAGTACCATACACTGACAGTCATACACCGGGGGCGCACGAGGTGATAGAAAGAGTGAAAGAACTGAGTTCGAACAGGAAGGAAGAGGGAGAAAAGAAGAAAGAGAAAAAGAAGGAGGGAAAGGAATAAAAGAAAATACAATAGATAAAGACTGCGAGAAGCGATCTACGTACGTCTAAGGCAAACGGATAGACTATCACTACCGTCTCCCCTTAGACAAGTTCACTCATATTATAACCAACAATTTGTTTCGCCCGCCTTCTTGTCCTGCCTATTCGTTGGATTGACCGTGTCCTATCTTACTTCGTATCTTGGATATGACAAATCAGTTAGTGACCAGCATCTTTTGAAAGCAAACTTACCTTTCCAATTAGAAAGTGAAATACAGCCCTGTGAAGGCGTGGAAATTGATACAGGAAGGAAACAGACGATCGAAAGCGAGGAAGTAATTGTGAAGGACAATCAAAAAAGAATCTTAAAAAAATAGAAGAAAACGTATAAGGACTACCCTTAACAATATATCCCTTTGATTCTTTTTCTTCTTCTTAAGTATCCCCGCCACCTTATCAAGCACCTACCCCCCTCCCCTCTTTCTCTCTCAGGATCCCATAACCCCTCTGCCCCCTCATATAAGAATCAGTGCATCGCGTGTGCTGGGACCAGTGCCAAACGGATTGTGAATCTGTGCAGACTGTTTTTCGATTGTGACAACCCTTCAGGTGATCAGAATCGGTGGCGTATCGTGCGACTGAACGTTGGAGCACACGCGCACCGTCCGCGGTATCCATGTCTATATACATATGTAGATGTATATAACGCACGTGTATCTATTACTTACATACATACGTACCGATCGCTGACGCGAGGAGACTCGCGAAGGATATACCGGCATTACTCTTGCCTTGAGGCTGTGCGTTCGCGAGTGTTCGCGTGATAGATAGTGTTATGCGATCACGATGATTGTGAAGAACGCGATAGAAAATCAATTGATGCCAATGGAGATCATACTCACCCGCGATCAGAGGACTACGTCCCACCGGGTCCATGACCAGACGAGTCCTGTTATGCAAGTCAACGCGCTGATATCAAAGTCGGCGGTCTCATCGTTGGAACAAACCAAATATCAGGACATCGTCGCGAGACGTCATTGCACTAAAGCGATAACCGCGAAAACGCTTAAACGAGAGAAAAAGAGTGATTCGCACCTCATGCCAACATTTTATCACGACCGAAGAACACAACATTCTAATGCATCCTTCAGCGTACTCAGATTTCTAAGTAAGTCAAAGTTACCATCACATATATACACAATTATAGATGATACAGCAAGCACTAGATGCTAGCAATGGTAATTGTAAATGTACGAATGAACGTCAATATTGTAAATATTAAAAAATCGTTTATTACAATTACATAGAAAATAAATTAATTAAGATTTTTAACCCGGAAATTATCAATTATATAATTGCGGATTATGTATAGTAAATTACTTCTTTTTTATAATTAAAAACATTAAAAAATGTAATATAAAATGAGTTGTAGCAGGTGCAACGTTGACTGTCACACGAAAGAAATATCTTTATTGTATTCTGATACAGAGTATGCTACGTCGATTGATTCGAGATTGTGAATACAGCAAAACGCATTACGTAATTTTAATAATATTTCGGTTGTTGCATTGTACTGTTCTATCTTTGCAGCGTGGTCGTTGTCAATATAAAAGTTGCATCCTCTTTCCGGTTGCAAGGCTTTCTCCGAATTGATTTAGAAATCATATCAGGATTTGCTTCATTTGCATCAAGCCAGTTGTTTATATCCCTTACTCCTAATTATTATCTTTCGTAACATCGACAAGGAAATATATAGATTGGCTTCGCGAGTATTATCTACCGAATATATATTGTACCTCTAGGATTCAGCCAAATTTTCTATGAATTTCCGTACGTTAGTCATAATTCGAAATGAGAAATACCGATTCGTATGTAAAAGTAGAACTCGAGTCCTATTACTAATATCGATAAACTTGAGTATGACTCGTAAATTTGCACTCGAAGCGGATCATGACCTGATGGTAAAACCCGCGTGTGTCTCGGAACCTTCATTGAACGATGCTCGTCTCGCTGATAAGTACCATTAGAATACACGAGTTTAAGTATACTTATCGATCTATAAGTATAAGTGGTTTTATTTTCTTCAAGTGTCAATGAAAATTTCGAATTTTTTATATTAATTCATGAAAAAATTATAAGTTTCTTATATAACATTATGCAATTCTTTGCGTTTTTACAATACAAATATTATTCACTATTTTTTTATAATATTAAAATCTATTGCATAACCTGTTATAAATAATACTTCTGACTTGTAAATATCACTGTACAAAAAATATATCGCAAAAATTAAATTAAATTATTTTTTAAAAATTAATTTTAAATAAAATGTTTTAAAATGAATTTTTTTTTAGAAATATATAATAACAAAGTATTTTCTTTTGACGCGTTGATAAGGTAAAAGATGTAATAAGCGTGACGTTACACTTTTTTTTTATTTAGTTCACTGTCGCTCATGTCATTCTCTTTTGCGACTTTGACGTCATTTTCGAGCATGCCGATGAAGTATTAGTCATCCGCCTTGTAACGGTCCTCCTTATCGATTCTTCATTTACAAGTTTGCGAATCTTAAGTCTATACGCATTTTCGTTTACTGTCTTATCAGCTTTTCTTCCAAATTCTCAGTAAAATCGAGAAGAGTGTATAATAGAAGATCTGGATTTCCCGGAATGAATTCAAAACATGGCACGTGCCAGGACGTGCGGTATATTTGCCTCCGTCCGCCCACCTGTTGAACAGCGAGGGTCCTACAGGTGGCTTAAATCCTTAGGTTCTACGAACTGTGAAAAGATAAACCTATAGGTTCGTCCTTCAGGAATCTCGACTAGATGCCATATATGTATTTTTGTATTTTTAAATGACGTAATATACGGCGTTTCGTCGCTTTTATTCTTAAATAAAACGAAACTTCTCAGAACAAATCGGTACATTGATATAACTTCATATTTACGATAGTGGGAACTTAATGTATTCGCTATATTCTTTTACGACGATGAGGAATTGTGTGTATGTGACAGAATAATATATAATTTATAATAAATTGTCGAACATATATGCGCGCCACGGGTTGCGACCTACCGCAACGTGCTTCGGTCCGTAGACACGAACGGAAGAAAAGGGAGTAGCGGGTCGGGCGTAATGGGGTATAATTGTCGCAAGCAATGCGAGGACAGTGCGTCATTACCGCATTTTTCACTATCTTTCTTGTTGGCCGACAGCAGAGATGCGCTTTGCACCGGTGTTCACCGGCTTTGCGCGCCATACTTTTTTCAACGCGGCCGCGGGTTCTTAGGAATTTCGATGGAACGCCGTCGTTGAGAGTCGTCGTTGAGGTAGGCCCTCGCAGTATCGACGATATGTTGACGGCACTGGGGAAAGTATAAAGAAAGGTAAAATGGCATCAAAGCCCATCATCTGCCGAATATTTCACAGAGATGAACTTTTCTTACTGATAGTAGTAATTGTGGCAAAGAGGATATTCACTTGATATATTTAATTCGTTTTCTGTTTAGAGAACTGTGTAGATTAAGGGAATATTGGTTACATAATAGATTGACTAATACATAAAAAAAATAATGTTTGCCAGAAATAATTTGAAAACAATAGTTTTCCGCCATACGGCATATCGACAATTTTGCATTTCTACGAAAAAATTAAAATCCTGACGCGTAGTTCCTGGATTAGGTAAATGCGAGAGTAAGCTTTGAGCGGCAAGATCGCAGCCGGCTTTTAAATTTCTTTCTGCTCGAGAATAAGAACTCGTTTGAAAGTATACCTGTATCATCGTATCCCTTTCTCCGTTGACAAATTTGACCGATCGTGGAACTCTAATCGCATAGCAATTAAATGCCTAAGAGAAAAAAAGAAGACGGATAATTAAAGAAATAAGAGAAAGTAAATGATGTCTTCAAACGACAAGTAAGGAGATACGTTCGTAAATAGCCGAGATTATTTACGTGGATTACTGCGAGCTTTACGGAGCGATAAAAATACTTGCAATCGAACGACTGTTTCTCGAGATACAGTCTTTTTCGTATATGGGCGAAAAATACATTGCAAGTACACGTGTCTCTCCTAACATCATTAGCGAACATTAATTGGACGCTTTCCGCCAGGATTGTCGCCCTTCGAAATTTCTTCTTCGTTTCTTTTCACGTTGAAAATAAAGTGTAAAAATATGCTTTTATTGATATGGTATATTACGAAACTTAGTTACGAAAAAAAGGGAATCGATATAACATGTTTTTATAATAAACGTCATTGCAACAATAATATCATATACACGAAAAAATTCACGTGATTTTGTTTCCCGTTTATTTCTTACTCCATGTACTTATCGTACACGGAAAGGACGGTTCTATCGAAATATCTAAAAATTTAACTGCAGATATACAGATCTAAAAATAGTTTTGTTGGATCATTAAAATAATTATGTAAAACACTTAAGCGTTGATAACGATTCTGCAAAAGTAACATTCTAGCAATCAGTTTTGATTTGAAAATTATTTGTATCTAACTAAGTTTTTCGATATTTCAGCAAAACCATATAGATGGTTGTGTGACTTATCTACATTAAAATGTAAATTCCAACACATATTGAACGCTGATCACGTCTTTGCGATTGATTCTGTAAACTAGTAACGCATCGTATAAGCATATTCACGTTAAAAATTACGGCACCGTTGACCGACACGATTTTGCGTTGTCACTTTGGGGCGCAAACTTCCCTACGGCAAATTGCTCTCTCATCGCAACGCAGAACGCACTTAAGAGCCGCTCATTAATATGCGTTAAGTGTTCGAGGCGTCTCCCTATGCCCCGTCCCACTCCTCGTTTTCTCTACATCTCGCTCTTTTTCCGTCTGCATTTCTGTCTCCCTTCGTTTGTACGGCGCGTCCGTCGGCTGCATCATGCGTTCATGCACATTAAAATTAAATTCGTTAGCGCCTGTGGATGGTACGACACACCTCCGGTTTTCGGTCGCACGCCTGTTCCTCCCGATGAACTAACAATATAAATCAAAGAGCTGAAGTTATGTGAAACTTTAACTCTTCGATATTCTAAGACAGAATCGTTACTGATTGCAAAACACTACTGATAATTGACCTTATAAATGTTCAAAACACGATAAATATTATCAAATAATAATGATAAAGTCAATCAATAAAAGAAAACAATTTTTTATTTCGTAATTTTCTTATTAATAGATAACAGTTGATTTCAGAGAAGAGAAAGAAGTTCCGAAATAATGTATGCATAAGCAATTGATAAAATTTACAATATTGAATGTAGAATGCTGTATATCTTATGAAATCCGACTTAACTTCAAATTTAAATCAACATTGTACTTAGTAGTGTCCATTTGATGTATACATCGCTCGGTTTTTGAAACCTTCAAAATAATAATGAAGGAAGAAAGGGGAGGGGGAACATATGGATTAAACGGACAACACGTATGCGGTGGCCTCCCGTCGTTATACATCCTTCAAATGTGTACGCAACTGTCGATGGTTTGTCGTCGTACCGCTGCACGTGATCCGAGGCCCCTCATCAAGGGTCGTAACTCGCGTAATAATGCGACGACGAATTCGCGGGGACGTAATTCGACGTGCGGTGATCTTGAAACTGCCGGATGATCATAAGACGGTCCCGATCGGAATCTACCATTTAGGCGCTTACTATCGACGAGTGAGTCCCCGAGGGTGGAAACAGAGGGCCAATGAGCCGGAAGCTCAATGATAATTTCACGCAGGCATCTCGCGGCTCTCACGTCAAATCGTGATTACCACCAGATCATTGAGCAATATCTTCGATTTTTCCTTTTTTAAGATTCTGACAATTCCGTTAATGATGCCCCTACACAAGTTAATCTTCATTGCGGAAAGGGTCCAATTCCGTAGCACTTGCTCGCTGCTACGGATCTTCGATGGAGCCATATTAATGTAACTGTTTCCGCAATCTTTATAGAACTTACTTATATATATAATACAATGTACTGAATGGCGAGACTAATGTCATTAGAAAATAAAAACTATTAAAAAATAAAAAGGGAAAATATGTGAATCGTTCTGATTATTCGATGAAAACACTTACTATGCCATCATCTAAAAATAAGAAACTGAAGTATTTTAATATTTAATTAGCTACTTATTGGAGTGGCACTTTAATAGTATAGAATAAAAACGAATTTCATACTGTGATCGATAATTTAATTGTAATGTATATAATATGGATCATTAAAGCAAGAAATCTAAAGTGACTATTTTTGTTTCTAGGGTTAGGCTGTGCGTTGGTGATTATACTAGCGACGCTATCAGTGCGAAGTGCTCCAATAATGAATTCCCCGAAGAAAACGGATGATATGAAATGGGTGAATCCTTGTGGCGTCTCTACCAAATTACGAACAAACGGCTCCAATCCGGACATTGCTCAGTTGGAGGACCATGATCTCCTCAACCAAATAGTACTCCAAGCGAGAACGGCATTAAAGCATGCACAACTATTTAGAGATGAATTTGTAAGTAATAGAATACATATGTTTCTCTCTTTGTCATACATTGTCGTCTTCTTCGAGAGTTTTGGCTGCGTCTTTTTTCCGTGCGTATTACATTGCAATTCACGTTGATACAAAAAATTGATACGATATTTTATTGAAAAATTATGATTATCGATTCTTTAATAATTACTTATATATGACCTCTTGGAGGAGATCGGGTAGAGTGAGGGAACTTCAAGCGGAAGGAGGTTATGGTAGTATTTCCGGTCATCCAAACGTTCGATCGCACTTCCATGAGTTACGATCATAGATCTTTGAAGAAGATTCCAATCTTATAAATCGTTTCGCGTCTTTATATTAATTGTAAACGTCTCATTAAGAATTTTATTTTTGCTTATTGTAAAAGTGTAATATGTATAATAATGAACATTATAGTTTGCTTTAAATTTGCAAAATGAAGATGTGACTTTGATTTCAGTACATCAGTTCCCTTTTCAAATTATAATAAATTTGTATCAAATTTTCTAAATTTACATATTAAATTGAAAAGTTTTTATTTATATTATATTTTACTTAACAGTTGGATAATTATTTATTTTTTATTCTAAATTATCTATTCAACTATTATGCATCTTAAAGTTGCGACTGTGTCTTGAATTCTGGAAATAGATAATCGATTTTATAAGGCAGATAGATACATACGAGAGCGAGAAATTTTTGTTTCGAAAGAATCTTCTCAACCAATCGTACCTTATTATCTCTGACCAAGGACAATAAATCACGCACCAGACCCGAGCGGTTTCTCAAGGTTTCTCTTTAGGAGCAATCCAAAAAAGAGATCGACTCGAAAACCGCAGAAACAGAGATGATGTTTTGCATTCTAAATTTCATTTGTTTTTCAAGAAAGATTGTCTGATATTTTTATGCGTAATCCGCTTAAAACACTTGTTGACTTTATTCTTTTCAATTACATTCAATTAAAAAAATTCAGATTTTTCAAAAGATGTAAACTTCTAATATAAAAAGATTTAGACTTCTAAAATACCAGACATGAGAAAGCGTCAGTGATTAATTCCTAAACGAATGCGTTTCGCCAAATAATGGTATCCAGAAATAAACATTCACGATTGATCGCTCTCTGAACAACATCAGTTAAGATCAGACAAAGACCGTTCTCCACTCTCGCAAACGGTGTTTACCTAGGCGAAGCGAGTATATGACCGAGTAAATTAGCATTCGTCGCGTGCATCGAGAAAGGGTATTTCTGCCTCTTCGCATTATAGGGTCCGTTTAGCCCTAGGGCTCCGGCTGAAGGCGGTTAAAAAGCGTTCCCGTTACATCATCGCGCAGCGATACCGGATACCGATGTTTTTTAAGTCAGCGCATAATCCGATATCATACCGGCCGTAGCTCGCTTCTACCCTTGACAAGAAAGACAATAAATTGCGCACGTGTAAATACCTCGGCACTTGCGACATATAAAAGATGGCATGGAAAAGGAGTGAAGTCATAGTTGAACATGATGACAGAGAAGAATCAAGTTTCTTTCCTCGCCGTTCGGCTCTGTGCTCGCGGCGAGGCTATGAGCTCCAGGGGCGCCTTCCTCCACTGATATCAACTTGCGGCGACACACTGTCTGATGGTCCAGTGTCTTCACCGTCCGACACTCGTTATCGGTTCAACGTAGGCCGTCTACCGGCAGGGAGAGAAAGGAGTAGATTAGCCAAGGATACTGAGAACGGCGGAAGTCTCACGGCCATGTATCTTTTGTGTGCGTGGCGCGAACGCGAAGGAAATTCGCGGCGAACTTCGCGATCTTTTGCAACTGACAAAACTATTCTTCCAAGAAGTTTCCGGGATAATTGAAAATCTTTAGAGTACAATCGTCAACTTGATCTATCTGTTGCAGCTTTCTAATGTTCGTCCATTCTTTAAATTTTTATTGTTTTTTTTTATGACGTACAGCGATTCATCATCTTTATACCGTCTGAATAATTTATAAATCGAATTTATTCGTCTGCAATTCGCAATTCACAAATAGCGATAGATAGTCTATGTTTTCGCGCGTGTGCAGACGCCAGTACGTGAAGGAATCGGATAAAATATCGGAAGCGAAGGATTCCAATAAATCAGAATCGGAAGCTGCCCCCTCTCCACCGCGGATGGGTACCTGTACGCCACACTGGCACACCGCCTGCATACTAAAGCCCAGACCGGATATACAACCTGCCAGTGCATGTACTCGCCTCGATACATACGACACATATCTCCTATCATGGTATACTGCTGTATTCTAATGTCCACTCTCGTCGTTCCTTTGCGCAATGATATATTTTTCGAACGCGATCGTGATTGTTCAATATATCTTATGAAGTCTACTTATAAAAATGGATCGCATGAACGCGTTATCATAAAAGATCAGAATTAACTTAACATAATGTTTCTATATCAGCAGAAATTTAAGAAACTGCTCAATCAATATAGTGCTTGCAATTAGAATTTATCAACAACGTTAGAAATTATCGACTCAAGAGATTTATTTATAGGGTGTGTCGATCGCGAACTATTCGATCGATTCTCAAAGCTATCATACAAAAATTTTATAACTTCTAATAAGCGGTGCAGTAGTGATGCCGCGCTAGAAGAAAGATTGAAAAGCTAATTGATTTTGACGGGTCCTCGGCAGCGCCGCGCGGAGACCATACCTATTCTTGCCAGCCTACTTCCTGCCAGCTTCCAGCCCGGTTTTACGATTATTCGTGCTCCAGTGTGGCCGAGGAGACTTTTACGAGGCACAAAAGACCCGCGCCACAGATTTGTCCGCCGCCAGTGGTTGTTAGCAACAATTCCTTTCATTCTACCCTTTTTGTTTCGCTTTACCACCTTTCCCATGTTCGTTCCTTACTCTTGCAATCTCTCTTCGTATTTATATATCTCGCGGCGAAAATGTATGGAGAATATTCAAGCAGTTCAAAGATCACGGCGATCATTTTGGAACTTCGTGATTTCCAGCATCATTTTCCATATCGCATTAAAACAAAGATTGCTGAAGTATCGATTCCTAAGCGGATTGAGAGCCATCACATGAATGTAACCAACACATCATAAAACGCAACGATAAAAACGAGTTCTTTTCGGCACCTGAAAGGAGGAAAGACGGACGCAGGTTCAACTCTATTCGTAGGTAGACGCGTAGGTCTCGCTAATGTATTTATTAGAGGACTGCTTACATAAAATTACCGTAAAATTCCATTTAATTACCCATCAGATTCCTCATTACGTATACCTACACACCTAGGAAACTTTGTGGTAGATATCGTTATTATTAGCAATAATAGTCGATGACGCAATTGATGGCCGATCACCGTGAGTATTTAATATTTTTCGATACAAAGTACGGGTTTAAAAGTTATCTTTGTATCCTCTTGGACGCTTTCGTAACGATCGGGGCGTGAGAAGGGCCGATCACTGATCGGCGCTCGAGTGCCCACAGGTACACGAGATCGAACATGCCATAACGAGGGAATGAATTTAATGAATGACTACCGCGATGCCGCCTTTCTATGGGCTACCCTAGCTAGCCACGAATTTCCGCCGCTGTCGTGCCTTTAAAATCCATTTGTCGTCATGTATGCTTACTTTCCACTTGGCCATGCCGATATTTTCGTTCATTAGCTTGCACGCAAATTCATTCTTATTTTTTCACGGCGTCATATATGCATTAGAGAGAAATCTTCGAGGATATATGATTTATCAAGCTATACAATATGTGGTTCTTAGCAGCGTGGTTCTCAGGAATGTTGTTTGCGATCAAAGGTATTATCTCATTCGCAGGTCATACGAGAGTAGTAAGAGTGTCGTACGATGATACACTTTCATTCCTACTTGAGATAATAGTGCGTACAATGCATTATCTACACTGGAATTCAAGATATGAGATCAATGAGACCAAATCATCTTTCCGCACATAGGATAACATGTATGGAATTCTGGATAATATGTGTCAACGTAAAATGTTAACACGGAAATTCTTTTGTAAGACAGTTGTTTGAGTCTTCAAACAATATCGCAATTGTTTGTCATAATAAGAGGCCGATGACCTATACCACAGCCTCGAAGGTTTATCGGACTGAAATATTAGTGTATCGTGAAACATAAATACAAGATGCTATAAAAATCATATAATTATTATGCAATATATGATAAATCCTAATTTTACAGAGTAACAGTAGGGTAATGGTTTGTCAGTTCCTTAGAATCTGATGTCAAGTGCAATGGAACAATTGACATCAAATTATGATACGAAAAGTAACTTCCAATATGTTATGCAAGCTCATGTAGCACGTTTCCCTCGCTCTCTATTTCTCGCACTTTCCGGCTCAACGGATGATTCATAATGACTCGTCCGATGTAAGCGATCCCTGATGGGACAATTAGTGTGTCTCGGCTGGCGCCCGAGTTTCCAAGTAATTTCTGGGTAAAGGACTAAGCTGGCTTTTGTTAGCTGACCCATCTCGGTATTCCCGAAAAGTCAGCGTGCCATGGCCACTTGTGGCACGCGCTCTCCCGCATAGAGAGCCGGCACGAACTGTCATGCGTTACTCACGCGGCAGTTCGCACGGCCGACTGCGTTTTCATCGTACCAGGAACGAGGGATATCGGGAGACTGATCGTATACGAGGTGTTGCACGGCGTATAATCGGTGACTAAACTCGCTGACATCCAGTGGCGTCGCTTCGCTGCACTATTGCGAAAAATTAACGCGAGCGAGTCGGTACTTACGCTGGCAATAGTGGCATAATTGGCGGATACCTGGAAATACAATAAGAGCAACGCGGTGCACTAGTCTGTGATTCTTTCGCGAAGTGACAATATAAAGTGACAGTGAGATACACTGCTGTCAAGATATAGAAGCGCCAAACGGCTGTGTATGCATTGCGCTCTTGCTAAATTGTACTAATATTTTTTAAAAAACATTTTTCAACAAAAAGTGTATACAATATCGTATCAAAAAAACATGGTTACAAAAAATATTATTAATTAAAAAATTCGCTATTTATTATTTAATAAGCATGATTATATCCTTTAATAAAATGATAGCGACATGCTTTTGCACATGCATGTCACGTATCGTTTTATATATACTTTAATCTATTCCCGTACGCAACGAATATGAGAGATATGCAGAACGATGTAGCAATAACGCGACACCCACGCGGAATAATTTTTCTCAAATTTCCGCGAGATTGCACGCGCTAAGAAGACGACGATGAAGAAACTTGATAGTCCCGCGTATCTTTCTTCGATGTTGCGGCTCCTTTTTTGAAAGAAACGATGTATCTAATCGTACTCATGTTTTTCTTCTATGATTTTACAGATCAGACAAACTTTCAAGACGGACTTCGCCAGCGTCCACAATTTGTGGAGGAAATATCACTACGCTTGGCTGCCTACACGATCTGAAATACCCAAAGAACTGGGAGAGGAACTGGATAAGGAGCATCTTAACAAATTAGATGTACGTTATCAATTAGTTTATGTCGTTTTATCTGTCTGCGTAGTTACTGTTTACAATCTATTACAATACAATAATTTATTGGAAATATATATATGTACGTGAGTCAATAAGTATCTTAATTTTTGCAACCTTGATTGTTAAAGGTAAAATTAAAGTTACTTACTGACTAACCTGTTGTACATACACACATTTTTAACTTATGCCTTTTCTCTTTAAAATACGTATAGTATATATTTTTTCACGACACGTACATGTGCATGAATAATTACACATACCTATAAATGGATGATTAACAGTACGTTCGGATTTATATATTTTCAGATTAATACGTCTCTCGTCGATGCGTATGAATATATGCAGAAATATGCGGTGGGCTTAGAGCAGGTAGTTTTGGATCAAAAGGATTATCAGCCTAAGTATCATCAGAAATTCACAGAAGCCGAGTGGAAACTTCGAGCGGTAAGTTCAGTTTCGAGATTATCTTAAATCCGTTACCTTCCTAAATAATTATGTTGAGCCATGAGTATTCGATTCGTAACTCTTTCTTGGCGTGCGGTATAAAAAAAAGAACTGCTGTGCGCGACTTTCACAATAACATCGGCACAATTGGCCTGAATTATTCTGCCTTCTGTTGCTGCAAGTACGATAAAAGACGTTTCGCCAAGTTTTACGATCATTTTATGTAAAGGTTGAGACGTTAAAGATCGTCGCTAACTACCATTTTATTGACCATTCCAGCGAATAGCTTTGGACGCGCTTAAGTTCCTATTAGAGTTTTTTGCGTTTTTTAGTTTTTTTTTATGTGCGTCGATTTCGAAAACACAGATTTTGAAAGATTGCAGAAATCAGTCATCGTCTATTGAAAATTAACAACGTTTATCTCGATACTTTTGTGACAATTAATTTTAAATTAGTAATTTATATATAAAATTAGAATAACTTTACATAAATGTTAAAGACTGCAAAATGCTTTAATGCCGTCATTTTTTATTAAAGACTTTTATCATAATATATTTTCTAATTACAAGCATTTTTAATGTCCTGATGCTTCTCTTTTCTCAGGTTCTGTGTGAAATCCAAGTTGCTATAGAAGAACGTAGTGTAACGCGACGGCCAGACGTCACTCGAGATGTTATGACATCTGATTTCCGAACGATGACAGACATGACGTCCCGTGATCTGCGTGATTGGATGATTTTTCGCGAATACATGAATGGTCTCGAGTACGTGATACAAGTATTTTCACATCTACGCCTACGCTATAGTCACTGATGGCTCCATTTTCCTGAGGAGGTATAGGGAAGAGGATAAAAGAGATAAAAGGATTTTCCGATTATTTTCTGATTATCATTTAAAGAGCACAATTTTAACGAAATGTGTCTCTGCAACAAGGATCGGGTTATTTGTTGGTATCGACGATGAGAATATTGTCGAACCGACTAATATACCGCATCACAGTATCCACATTAAGCTTCTATGATAAACTTTGAAATAGAAGTGCTATCAATACTCCCGACACCTCAATTTACCATTTTCTTCGACACTTTTTAATGGTACTTCGTACAGAACAAGATAGAATGGAGAAAAAAAAGGAAACAAAGAAAAAAAACTGCGTCGTTATTGGTCCACTGGCTTTCGCCATTGCAGTTCACGGCCACATACATATAATCATGCATATTCACACAAATTATGATTTCGTGCGAAGATGCCCTACAAATGCGCGTGAATATTTGATTTTATACATATATGAGAAAGAAAGTAGGATTATCTCTCTTTATGTAAGTTCGATGGCTCAATCGTTTAACATTGAACGTAAAATAACTCTCGAGAAATAACTATTACATATCACGGTTATCTTACAATCTAAGAACGTGATATCCTTTATGCTCGATTTTTCTTTTTTGACACGTTATTAAAGTATATAAAGTCACAGGTAAATTTTACGAAAAATTTAAATTGATTTTTTAAGCATGTGTGATTGTTCACATCGTATTTTGCTTGTCATAGTAGTTTGAAGATATGAATACCTATAATACTTAACACTACACGTTCTATGCTCAGTGTAAAATGAAAAGTGATTAAGAGATTACTGATTAATTGAGAAAGAAGATAGTTAATAGGGAAAAATCCAATCTTGCTGTAAGTTCATAATGAAACACAATATTTTGGACCTCGCAGTAATTTAGATCTCTCGTAATTAGATGCGCGTGTACGTATTACATTATGCACACAAAACTCCCACAACACTGTTGAAAGGACTTTCTTCGCGAGCGATTCATACTCCACAATCTTATATAATAATTTATTGACTACTTATATATATGTTTACGTATAATATAATCATATTATATTATATGTAACACATTATATATAATATTAGTATATCCATATTTATTCAGATTATTTATTTTATTTTTATAAAGATTTTACACTCCGATTAATTGTATTTAAAGTATCTAGTTGAGCTTAAAAGTGCCTAGTGTATATGAAAGAAAGAAGCTATATCATAATTAAGACCTCGTACATACGTGCGATTATTTTGCTCGCATGTACGGAGTTTCATTATTACAATATTACTATCATCGTGCAAAAGGAGAAGAACGCATTCCCGCGACGAATATGTCGTGTGTCGCGCTGTTGCTACTACTTCTCTTCTTGACGTACCTTTGCAGGGTATAAGAACTCTAATCACACAGAAACTTAACGAGGCTGGTTAATTTCGCACTTTTGATCGCAATTATTTCACTCGCAAATGAGATCCTTCTAGTATTATATTTTACTCGATATTATTCTTTTAAAAAATATTCTTTTAAATAATTTTTTTATGCCAACATCGACATTTTTATTAATAACATGCGAGACTGTTGAAGACTATTGGCAACAGGGTATATCACATAAAGATTTCATCAGTCCAAATTTATTATTTTATTCCATGAATCCATCATGATGCTATTTTGATCATATATATACACATATATATATATATATGTACATCTTATGCCCTTGCAGTCTTCAAAACTAATACCAGAAGAATTTTTTTGGTACTTACAATTTATTACTGTGCGATCATTTGCAAATAAATAATGTATTAAAGTGTGTATTGTCATACTTAATTTTCATATCAGTAGCAACATGTAAATCATATGTACAAGTTCGAAATATCATCGACGCAATTTTAATGCGTAAATCATTATTTATACGCACACATACATACGTCGCATAAAATATATTTTTATTTTCTTATCATCGCGTCTGTGATATGCATCTTAGAACATCCCTCAGGCGACTAATTGTTCATTTCCGAATCGATCCACGCTTGCTTCCGTTCCGATGAAAAAAAGAGACAGAGGGAAAAAATGAAAGGAAGAAGAAATAGGAAAAGAAGAAAACAAGAAATAGCAGCTAAATGTTTATATCTCAAATTTTGATCATTATTTGTATCTTTATTTTATTATTTAAAAATATGAAAATAGTTTATAAATTTTTATGAATATTGATACATTATATCGCGTTTATATAATCAATAAGTTAATTATTTTATAAATATTCTTTTTAGAGGTTGAAAATTTCGTCGCAAAAATTATTTTACAAATTTTGATAAAAACATGTTTTTTTGAAAAAAATAAAGTAACACTGAAGATTTAAAAATTGGTATCATATTTGCTACCTAAAAATAGATTTGATAACTTTTATAGGTTTCCAACTCATCTTTCTGTCTCTTTTTATCACAATTTTGATTGTAAAAATGCATGGACACATAAATAATTAGCATGAAAAGTTATATACGGTCTAAATAAATGTTTTCATTTATCGTAAAATTAAAAGATTTCGATAGTGTAAATAAGATGTCGTATAGGACCGTAAAAATAAAATTTTAGTAATATCGCGACACAAGATAAATTAAATTTGGATTAACTAGTGCGATCGCTTCATATATTGTACACAAAAGATCTGATAATATAGTTTAATATAGTAATAAACTGCAAATTATACAATTTTATGTATGGATATATAATCTGAAAATACGGGCTTCTCTCTCCTCAGAATGCCCATTCTGTTGTAGCATATTAAACCAAAGACCGTTCGATATCTTATCGTTGTTATTTCAATAACTGCCTTTTTCCTCCTCAATACGATTTCCTTTAAAAAAAAAAAGATAAATTCAAAATTCTCACAAAAAAATGTGTATGAATCAAAATTAATGATTTGATATGTAATAAATTCTAATCCCAACAATTTTCTAGTTATGTTATCTTGCACACATATTTCATTATTTGCTTTTTAATAAGTGTATTAGCAAAGCAATTCTTCGATCATTGGCACGTGTTGCTCGAGTATCCGGCTCGAATATTTCAACCTGACCAAACGGGATTTGCCTTTTCCCATGATCAGTGTTCGATGCCGTGTCTCCGGAGCTGTTGACGTCGTCGGTGTTTGAGAGGAAACGCGTAAGTACATGATCATCGGCCCAGGTACGGCTCTGTCCCAAGCCGCCGTGTTTGCGCACGCTGTTAGCTCATTGTCATCGTTCGTCCAACTTACTTTCTCATAAGGATTTCCACTTCTCTCGTGCTGATTCTATGTTTGACAATCCCTACCCGCCTTCCCTTTGGTATCCTCATCCAGGTGGTCTCCCGAGCGCCGCCAAGGTGTCAATGTTTTGCCTGGCCATTAAGATCGTTAGCCCATCTACGCTGCGTTTGACAGCCGAAGGGCGATACGATTCTAGAATTTTACTTCAGAAGTTGGGATAATTGCTTCGTGTAGAAAAAAAAGAATTGTATTCTTCAGTCTATAATAATACTTAACTAAAATTTTTTGCTACGAGTTCTTTTTTGGGAAATGTTTTTAAACTGCGTATATAATACAGTATACTATATTGCTTTTATAAATATAAATGTATGCTAAAATGATTAATCAAAGATAATTTGTTTATAATAACATAAATTAATCAAAACGTACATTATATTTAATGCAACAATATCAATCACAAATAACACTATAATAATTGTACAATGTAATAAATAATACGCTGTAATAATTTCATTAGATGATACCGACTGTGTGTATCTATAAATATATTTGTTATATTAAACGAATAAAATATTGATAGCGGTCGATGAGTCTCCTGCAATGGAATTCGAAAAGTCTGGCGCATACATACCGTCGGAGAGAGCGTCAAAGAAGAATGGTGCGCCAGTGTCTTCGCCGGTGGCGCAGGTAGGGATCGACGATCGAATCTTATAGGGTAAGATATGAATGAGACGTGAGAAGAGGCCGAAAAGATCGGTCAACGCTATGAATGGCTGGGAAAACTGCGACGTTTTTTTATACTACGAAACATGCTTCATTTCTTCTTCGTTTCTCCTACTACTATTCTTTCATGTTTCTCAGTTGCTCCATCAACGGCGGCGATATGCCGACGGTGATCCTTTTGCACTTCGCTCCAAATGAGTCCTGAGAGTGGTCCGGAATCTAGCCCCCGCCATTGCCTCGGGCAAATACTTCGGCTCCTTTCAACTCGAAAAAAAAGAAGTATACCAGACCTCGTTGTAATTAGGATAGTGCGCCCGCATGGACAGCTACAGGGAGTCTTCGCCACTCACCTTCGCCATTCATTCTTCTTCTTCACTCGCTATGTAACTCGCCTTGTCCTTCTTCGTCCTCGCCTCGTCGCCATTCTCGAATACCCTGAAGGCGTCCTCTCGCTATATTCCTAGTGGCTCTCAAGACAACTTTCAATAATGTCGAGACAAAAGACTCCAAAAGTTGAGTAGTTCTCGCAGCTTACAACCGCGATTACCGCGGCATCGTTAGAAACAGACAATCGACTATGCCAACAAAATGTCACTTGAGTATTTCATTCATTATTATATATTATGTAAATATTTACTAGTGCTTAATATAATATTATTTCACAAAAATTATTTTATTCACAAGAAAGAATATAAAATCGATAATATGTATATAGTTTTCGCATATATTTTTACATTTGTACAATATTCCTTTTATAAAGTAATCATACTCCATACATTATTGATTGTTTTTCTTTGAGATAACAGCGAAAATGTAAGGAAATTGAATTTTGTAGTCAGAATAACCTGAGGAAAACGAGGTATATAGTCATCCTTAACTGCTGCTGATTGAGAGGCGGTACTGTGCTAATAGGTTCCATTCCCTGCTCTCTTGACATGGGTACTACGTTCTAAAACAGTCTAGATTTATTTCACAACTAATTTTGCCTTGTTAGTCGATAGACTAGTACAAAGGGTCTATTCTTATTTCGTCAGCAAAACGCGTCCCTCATAAATAGGGGTTAAATAGATATTAATGACAACAATTGCTTGAAAACTATTCGTTTTCAAAATGTACGCATATTATGTTTCGCACGTTTATCTGTAATTTTTTTTCATTATATATCTGAGCAGATAAAATTATTTGACATTACGATATGTGATAAATAATGAATAGAGGAGAAGATGGTATTATGGCACCCCAGTTACATTTTACACAATAACTTTGTTAATAAGCAATATTTAAGTTTAAAATTTGACAATTACATTTGTTAAATAGTTGTTGAATCGATTCTGGGCTCAAAGTTACGAAATATTTATTACTTAGGACACTATTAATAAAAATGTGGCGACATTGCATAATGACTCGAAGAAAAATATGGGTGATAATGTGGCCTTCCATAAAAATAGCCTTAAAAAATTAGTTTTGTTTAGAAAACAGTATTTGGTTACAAAATTAACAAAAAAGTAAAACATTTTAAAATGTATGCAAATAAATGTATATACTACACATTTACACAACTTCTCTGCATATAAGCTGCTCAGTACTAAAAATCTCAGTGTACTAAAAATAGTACACGTAATACAAAATATAGATTAACAGTAGAGCTACAGACGATTATCAAATAATTATTTTGATATGAAAACCTCAAAAATGAGGTCGTGAGTAAGCAATATCCGTAGAGGGCATTAGCAAAATGCCATTTTATTATTTAAATTTACACAACTCAAAATATATACAGTCAAATAAAATGTTAAATAGCAAACTACACATTTAAAAATACATATATTCATGTGATAATACGCTCAAGTTTAAGAAAAATGAGGAAGTAGGTATAATTAAATGCTAAAATTTACCTCAGAAACGTTTCGAAATACTTAAAAATAAAAAATACGTTATATAATAAGTGCTGGTTATTGATTAATGACATATTAGCGTCATGGTGTAACGGCGAGCTACTGAACAAAGAATTCCATAAGTAATCGTTGGAATTCGCCACTTAATATCGCGGAGATATTAAGAGGGGCCACAAATCCACACTGACCATAATATCACCTTCTCCTCTATTATTTTCCTCAATCAATAAACTTGCATGTATTTGTTTCTATCCTTTTTTCGCTGAAAACAGATTCTGCTAAAGTATAATTAAATATAAGTGCACGCACAGAATATTTAAAAAGATGAATATTATTTCATGCGAAAATATTCATGGATGTGAGCAAATATTATTATCTGTACAGAAAAGATACTTATAAAAAAGTAAAGAAAAGCATCTTTTCTTGAATGGTATTATATTACAAATAATAAAAAATATGTATTAGAAGCATAGAAACGCAAATTATAATTATTTCTCGTATTAGTGATTGCAACGCGTTTTCTCTCGGTCAATGGTAAGATGGCTTCAGAGAAAAGAGGTACCGTTCGTGGGAACTGTGAGACCGCTTCCTAGAAGAGTGAACACAACGCAGATATCGGTCGGAAGAAAGGAAAAAGAAAGACTGTAGCGTCGAATGAAGAGGGACGAACAGCATTATGGAAATACCACTCTTTCGCAACATCGATATCGCCTTGTACATGGACGGTGTTTTTACCGCGGCAGCTCGGGGCCATCGTTTTCGGCAAGTTGTTCCGGTCGAACGAGATGCATTTTGTCGCGAGATAACGTGTGTATTCGGGCACGTGGGTGGGACAGCGATAACCAGTGAAACACACGAACACTTTTAACAGCTAATTGCCGTAGATAGGAACGATCAAGAAGTTGGCCGTGGAGTCGTGGTATATCGTCGATCGTTCTCGCGAAATGCATGGGAACTAAAGCCATCCTGACCGGTGCATGCGTCATCATCAACCGTATCCGCATGGAGGCGGTTTCAATTCAGACGAAAATTGACTGAACATGATTGCTTTTGAAAGTTGTGCATTACGAGAGAGTAACTTATCATTGCAACGTTATCATTGCGTTATAACAATGCTTTGTTAAATGCACATCATCCATTCCCTTAAAAAAACATGCTTGCAAAAATATAATGTAATTCGCTGAATAGGTATAATTTTAAATAGAATACATTTTTAGCGTACTTTTTAAAATATAAAACATTATATAAACTTATATGTATAATAAACTTAAATTTATTAAGTTCTCACTTTTGTAGGTTAACATTTTAAATATTTATTAGATGTTTATATTTAAGTGAAGTAAATAAGATCTTAACGTTTTATTTGAATAACGTTATATTAAAATAATTATTAAATCCTTTCTCTCACTCTTAATTATCTCCGTAATGTTTCTTAACGAAATTTTCAGCGATCACTACGCATCTTCTAGACTCTTAGGGGAAGTAGAGTCGAGCTGGTAGTGGCAGCGGTGGCGAAGGTTTGAAAAGGTAGCCCGAAGCGGGACGACGAGGTCGCGACATCGTGACCACGGCCAGCCACTGATTTACATATTGTCCACCGTTGAACCAGCATCGCGGCTCTTTGTTTTGGAATGCCTTGCCGAGAGCGAAGAGAGGAGCCCTCTTCCCCATCGCGCTTCTGGGATGCTCTCTTGGTCGCTTCTGCCTTGGTAATAGCGTCCAGATCCAGACGCCGGTGCTATCCGCAGAGCCACCAACGTCGATCTCGTCGAGAACTCTGAGAGAAGGCGTCGAGGTAATGCATTCTCATTTTTCGAACGGCAACACCCTTACTGCCGTTCCCTCGGATGCACACGTGCAACCACGTCGATTCTTCACTGATTAGAACGTTCTTCCCATCCCAAGTTGAATTTGATTTTCTGCGATAACGGCTTGAAAATTATGAAAAGCGCAAAATTATGGAAATGATAAATATATGAATTCACAAACCACATAAGCAAATAATGTGAAGATTTTATATTCTGTTAAAAAATATTAATTTCTTGTTTATTATAATTTTTTACAATATTGTAAAGAAATATTTGTCTGCATCGTATTTATTTTGATATTTTAGTATTTTTACATTGTCATCATTTTATATCGTTAAATTAATTATTCGCGAAGTAATATAATAATTATATAAGATACAATTTGCAGACTTTTGCACATTCAGCATCATAAAAACGATTTATCGAA
This sequence comes from Mycetomoellerius zeteki, assembly GCF_001594055.1. Classification (NCBI taxonomy): domain Eukaryota; kingdom Metazoa; phylum Arthropoda; class Insecta; order Hymenoptera; family Formicidae; genus Mycetomoellerius; species Mycetomoellerius zeteki. Next base: position 1,081,995 of record NW_017257720.1, on the reverse strand, counting down.
AACGGATCATAAATCTCATTTGCATAAGAATTAATTTCAAGAATATCATTTAATATTTCCATTCTTACCCGTTATTATAAATTATAATTTCCGTTAGCATCTTATTTGTGTCCTTTTAAGTTTATGACATCCAATAAAGATAAAAAATTTTATTTAAAAAAAGGAATTCTAAATTACTTTTTCCTTAAAATATAACTTTTTGTGTTCCATTTATTCTCCTTTTAGAAAAAGATACGATGATACATAAAGAATGAATTATTGTCTTGATTGACATTGAACAATTATTATTGACATTGAATAAATGGCAGAACGGCGCATGTAAAAAAAATTGTAAGGTTCACCCTACTTAACTGTCACAAATGGAAGAAAGGCCATAGAAAAAATAAGTTCTTTAAAAATAGTAAGGTAACACTCGAAAACTTTTCAAGGTGAAAGTAATAAAACTAGCAAGGAAGATAACTATACATCACTCATCTAATATCTTCGAAGATTTTTTTTTTATTCTGGATTATAAATCGATCTAATTCTTAATCTTGTCGACGGTCAACCGGATCAAATCAGATGTTAACATCCGCGAAATGACCGACAGGAATTCCAAAAAGTCACATTACATCCGGTCGAAAAAAGAAAGCTATTTCGAGCAGGTATACTTCGCAGATTCGTGAGGTCTGATTGAGACTGAATCACACTTGTATTACTTAAACGAACTATTGTATGATTACTCTATTAGTTAAAAACTTTGGAGTAATTAAAATAAACATCGATTTTAGTTTTTTTTTCTATTAATAACTATCCTTCATTTTTCTATTACATAATTAACACATATTAAAATAATGAAAAAAAACATTGCAAAATAAATTTAAACTTATATTTTGTATATAGGGTGAGGCATTTAAAACAGGTCATCTGAATAACTCGCTTGTTTTTAACAATAGAAGGAAAAATGTCAAACAAAAGTTGCATGGTTCCAAGGGGGACGTATTTTGGTCATGTTGTCTTTCTTCTAGGTGGAGGTGCTAAAAAAATATAAAAGTCACCTCCATTTTTTTAAACGGAATTGTATGATTTTTTTTTCACAATATGATTCCTCTAATTATTCTGCATATAAAAGTATTAAGGTAGCGATATCAAAAAACCAATTTAACCTTAATACTTTTATATGCAGAATAATTAGAGGAATCATATTGTGTACATACAAAAAATCATACAATTCCGTTTAAAAAAATCGACGTGACTTTCATATCTTTTTAGCATCTCCACCTAAAAGAAAGACAACATGACCAAAATATGTCTCCCTTGAAATCATGCAATTTTTGTTTGGTACTTTTCCTTCTACTGTTAAAAACAAACGAATTATTCAGGTGACCTGTTTTAAATGCCTCACCCTGTATATTTAAATTGTTTCTGAGAGCTCAGTTTTTGGACATTCTTGATAGTTTTATCTTCCGAAAATACGGTACAAAAAATATGCATAGGTGAAAAGAGACCTCGTCGGCAGGATAAAACGAGATCACCCACATGTGGGAAAGTGCGAGGTTTTACCGTGGGGGGTCTTAAGTCCTCTTCTATCCTATCCCGTCTTATACCCCCCTCTCTTATCCCTTTTTTTCAATCCTCCCACTCCTTACTTTGAGAAGCCGTGTCGGTGAGTTCTATGTTGTACTGGAATGAGTGTCCCCTTCAAGGAGCGAGAATATCTCAAAAAGAATGAATAAAGAAGACGGTTAACTGTCTATATCAGGCATTTGCTGATTGTAAAAATTGAAAAGAAATAAATAACTCTTCATTGCCATATCTATTCAAAATTGTTCTCTGTAGGCTTACATCGAAAAGATTCGCTTAATATAATATAGAGCTCGTTGTGTTGTGTGTGTGTGTGTGTGTGTGTGTTCTGTACATTTTAATAAATGTGTAATACATGATTTTTATAAAATTAACGTTCGTGTAGATCACAAAATTATCTCTCTGATCTAAGTCAAATTTTAATTTGTCTTGTACTTGCGAGAAAGACTAGATCCGCGCGAATTGATACTTTTTTCTTAACTGACCTGAGACTTGTTCCTTGTGGAGCCGCTCTCTATTAATGCGCACATATTTGTATCCAAGCATCTCCGATTACCATGAGAGAGACCTGCTTTCGGCTCGCGATCTTGGACCACCGGCGGTACCAGCAGAAGAATTGCTTTAATTTTCCCGACACTCACGTCAAATATATTACAGCTGTGGCGATAATATATTAGCGGTCTGAGTAGTAAAGTATAAAGCGACCCGATAGAAAAGATTAAAGTCTTTTCTTTCTTTCCATTATCTAGATTCAAACGTGTTATGCATTCAGAATTTTGACACCAACTAAAGATCAATTATTGTCATTTTTTCTGAAAAAAATTATATGATTTCGAAAATAGTAACGCTATTTTTTGTGCTCAGTTTCTTGTCTTCGGTATAATATTTTTTTATCATGCACACAAGTGTCTATTTATATATCCTTTTAACGTATTAAGTGTGCAGACAAAGCAATAATTAATTTAATATTTTATACTGGAAAGACGTTAAATTTAAAATTATATGTGAACATTATTAATCAATATAAAAATTTTAGGATTTCAAAACATAAAATATTAATTTTGTGATATTTTAATTAAGTCTTTTCCGTTCTTTTCTAATCTTTCTAATAAATTGTAATAGACTGCTTTTAATAAAAAGCATATGTACTAAATTGGCAAGTTCATTACCATTTTTAATTATGTCCTATTTTACCTTATTCCGTTTAAATGTTAATTAAAATAAAATTATTAATAAACTGAATCGTGCGGAGATAACTTTGATAAAGATTAAGCAACAATGATATTAATTCTATACGCGACAATAACAGATGCGACATGCAATAGTTTAGTCGATCGCGTAGTGTTTGGGTGGCGAGAGGATCTCGTTTCTCGTTAGTCCGTAAGAGGATCGACTATTATTGTATTGGTTGAAACCACCATGAGACATTTAAAGATCAACAAGTAATGATAAGTTTGAGATGCCAACTATGATCAGCGATGTGCGAAGCGACCTGTCTTAAAAATTCTTTAAATCATTTCACACATCACAACAACAACAAGGATTAATGTAAATAATTCAAAAATAACAATGCTAAACAAAATAAAGTAGATTATTTTACTATAATAAATGTCTCATATGAAATAAAATGTAACCCTGCATATGTTTAAGGTTCATGAATATTGTATACATCTTGAGTATGATATTATTTATATGTATATCTAAGTAAATTATATTATCTGAAATATTCTGAAATATTATCAGAAATTATTATCAGAATTTTATACAATAATGGTAATAGTATCACATTAATTATCAAATTACAATATTCACTTGCATATGTTCACTTGTATTCTTTTTCAATTGGATGCTCTAAGATATTTTAACTTACAACAAGCCCAATAGTGTGAAAATACACGTGCTACTTGAGTAGCGGCATCAAGTGGCGTCACGCTCCACCCTCTCGGTTTCACGCTTCTCAAACTTCGGCGATTAGCGAACATAATCTGCGAGCAAATTGTGATTTCACGGTTCGTCAGTTATGGATGCTTCTCCCAAGATCTACGAGATCTACAACAGTATACCCGATTTTTAACCTACCGACAATCTGGAAAAAAAACCGCCGACCAGTCATTTGAGAATCTTCAGTCCACTGGCGCCAACCACTTATAAAATTACATGGAACGAAATTAATACCCCAAAAGATTTCTTCTGTATCATCAAAATAATTCGGTATCTTAGATTCTCATAATAGATTTATCGTTAATAAATATTTTTACAAGTATCCTAATGCGATGATTTTTATAAGATGAGGATGAAAATCGCCAATATGTATAATAAAGTAGAAAGAAGATATTCGTATAATATGAGTGGATTTACGTTTCATTTTTTATATCTAACACAAATAAAATTAAAATAATTGAGATTATTAACATAAAATAATTTTAAATATACCTGTGCATTCTATCTGAAATTAAAGTAAAAAACATTGAAAATATCTGATCATATATATTTTTTAAAATATACATTTTTATTTAATTCAAATAACATATTCACTTTTTTTCATTTTATATATTATGTATTAATGACACAATATAATAATTCATGCATTATGCATGATACAAAATACGTTATTTATTAAAGATTATGACTCTGTCACTTGAAAGAGGAAACGCGACGATTAAGCGAAGAGTTCTTATCCGTACATGTTCGTCAGTTGTCGGGGTGAGAATATGGTCACTCGCGATTCCGCTAGCAAGCAGATCGTATGCTCAGGCACGTTTGGGCCACATAGACCGTGAAAAAGAACGTGGACGAGGCTCATACAACGTAGCAAAACGCGATGCAATTACACAGGACGTGCAAAGTCGACAACGCGCCGGTTAATTGTATGCACACCCTGGCACATTGTTCACCAAGAGGCATTCGAAACGACCGCCCATGAGACCTTGCTGGTGGTTCTTCTCTTAGGAAACCGTAAAGAGTTCGTGAGCCTGGCGATGACGCTGACTGTTGGCAAAGTCAAGTCGATAGGAAGTCGTATATCGCCCATTCGCGAGACCTTTCGTGGCGACCAACATTCACATCGTTCGTTCACACGATCCGACATGAAGATCCATTCGATCTTTATACGAAAACTAATAAGTTCAGCAATTCAATATTGTTATTTTAAGAAAATTTATCAGTGATATGTTAAATTAATTAGCAATGAAAAATAAAAAAATAAATAAATTATAAACAGAGTATTATTAAAATTTTATTTTATAATATTTTTGTATATTTCTCGTATCTTTTCTGCTTTCAATATCTTTCAGTAATTGCAAATTTACAAATGATATTAAATATTAGAGAAAGGTCATCAATACCATCATATCACTTTGTTTTGGACTATATTTATTAAACAAAAGTTAAAAATAAAACTTTAGAAACGTAATTATAAACTATTTAGAGTGTCTTTTATCAAATGATATAACAATTTTTATATACTATTTACAATTTTGCAATAATTAACTTTTCCGTAAGACAAGCAAAAATAAATATCTGATAAATAGGCCCCAAAACTAACATAATAAGCAGTAATGCCACATATTTCTATTCTTTTCCTTTCACAGATTATCTATAAAACTATGAGAAAAATAAGAAAGAGAAAAATATAAATAAAAATCGGATTAGGAAACTACAGACATTCAAAAAGATTTAATATTATCAATAATATAGCCATCATTATTTAAACTTATTTTAAACTTTGCAATTTGTAAAAGAAAATCGTAAAAATTTTATTTTTGAATTTCTAAAATTCATTTTTAACTAATGTCATATAAAAACAAGCCGCAATAAATTATAGGTTTTTACTTTCTTAATCTAAAGAGATTACTATATATCTTTTATCAGTATCAATAAAGTATAACATTTTCGAAAAATAAAGGGGTGTTTTTTAAGAACACCTATGTTAGTATTGGCGACTTTCCTGTAATAAATAAAAAAGAAATCAGTAGAAAGCATCATGCTATTTTTATAAGAAAGAATGTTACATATTAATAATGACTCAGAAAAGCTATTTAATAATAGTACGTAGTAATTAAAACTTTTTAGTTAAACACGTACAATGGAACAAACACAAAGATATAAATGGTAAATAATTAATAAATCTGAAACAACATTTTTTCATTAAAGACTGATTCGCGAAAGACTGAAATGAATAGTACAGATTAAATATGTATCACTTTATTAAGATAATTAGTATCACTTTATTAAGATAAAATTTTCAAAAGAAAGATGTGAACAGATTATATCCCGGTTTATAATCTTGTATCGACAATGAATTGTTGTAAAAGTAAAATATGCGTAACAAAAAATAAGTAAAAGAGATAATAAAGTGACAAATAAAGGTAGGAACCTCAACACAATTGATAGATCCGTATAACAAATCAAACTAACAATTGGAAGATTACTCGAATAGGTTTTGCTGTTGCCGCCTTTGTAGCATTCAAGACCTCACGCAGAGCCGGACTCCCAAACAGATTTCAAAGTAAGGAGAATCTTTGTGAAATCCGATTCCATTGTCACAGTATATTATTTACCTAAGAGGTGATGTAAGGCGCCAAAGCAAACAGTGCACCTTTTTTCGGTTGATGAGATGGTCAATAGATATTGTGTTAACCTGATTAATGATTGAATCCGCATTATTTTTACCTTTTTCGTTACTGGATTCTGTTTTTAATACAATAAGGCAGGAAGTTTTGCCTATTGATCGACATAGATAAAAATAAATGCAACTAAACGAAACTAAACGATGGATTGATTGTCTAACTCAGACGGATCGGCAGTATATAAAGAGTCCTTCAAGGTATATATACCGGCTTCCAATTCTTCGGTTCACGACTCTGTTGGACTCTGTAAAGCCATCAAACCTGGCAAATATTTGATCTAGTGGAAAGGAAAAAGAGAGAGACGAAGGGGAGGCAGGCGCGTTGGCGGGGCCTTAAACTCACTGTGGGCACGAGACCCCCTTAATGAAATTACAGGGAGGGCATTGCCGGCCAATTAGCGTGAGAATGTCGACTGCCAGTGAGACTAGGGGGTGTCCGACAGAAGATTCTAACTCTCAGGTGAGACGAAAAAGCCATGTTTTAGAGAGAAACAGAAAGAGAAAGAAGGAACGGACGTTGGAGGCTATCCTCGTCATTTAGTTGAGGCCTACCTGAGTAGCCCCGGGGACTCAGCATCGGGACCAAACACGACGAATCCGAGAGCGTCTTGTTCCTCGGTGTTGTGTGTGGCTATTGAGTTGTCGGGCCCGCGAGGGACACATACTAAAACCTCGTGAAACATGATCGGACACGGATGCACACGAGCACGCAAGAAACAGAACTAGGCTTCTTTTATGGGGGAGGAGAAGAGGGATGCAACAGCACCCTGATTGATCTCTTTCCTCTTTCATCTTCCTTTCATCTTCGCTTTTTATCTTGCATTCTTCTTTCTTACATAACTTTTTTTAAATAAGCAATTACAATATTTAACCCTCAGTTTTTATTACTTTACCTTTAGTTTTTTAATATTCTTTAAATTAAAATCAATAATTATTTGATTACGATACAATGTTCGGAATTTTTGTAAAAAGAAAGAAAATATTCAATTTTTTTTTAATATATATATAAAAAAATAGTCGCGCTAGTTTTGCAAATAAACTACGTAGTGCTATTTTGAGATTAATAGAGAAGTGTATCTGAGAAAGTAGAAGTGACAATGACGGAGCGGTATGTATAAAAGCACGATAACTATGGCGGCTGTCAAAACCAGTTAATCCCCAAAGAATAGACTGCGTTCCATCGTGAACGATATCGAGCCATATAATCTCGATCCGGTTTAACTTCAAAAGTCCTACACGATCTCTCATTGGTGGGGTAGGTTAAGGGCGCGACGTGAAGTTATGCCGTTTCCCTATGAGGGTGGGTGTCTTCTTTAGTTTCCCACCCCTCTTTCCGTTCTCTCGACGAAGCGTGCTGCTCGCAATAAGCATAAATACAACGATAGTAAACAAAATTTTTACTTTTTTATATTTATAAAACCATTTTAACTGACAAAATTGAATTTAATGTCTAACTGTTAAAGAAAGAAAAAGAAAGAAAAATTAATAAAAACCATAATGTTGTTAGCTTTAAAATGCGGCGACATACAAAGCTTTCTAAAATCGTCAAGACTCTCGGAGTTTTGACCACTTTAGAAAAGGATAGGAGGTTCAACACCACGGGGGTTCTACTCAAAGCTAATAGAGAAACATTCTGACATTGATATTTTTTTGTTGGTAACGCCCTATGTTCACGCTCAACGATTCAATGAAAGATCACACTTCCACAAGGCTCGTAAACCTGATTTGTACGGTATATTCTTCAGATCACAAGTTTTTGGAGCCATGTTTTCCTTTTTCCTTTACTACTTCGCGCATTCAATTTCAAAGGAAGTGCTGCCAACGCGAAAATTAATGGTTTGTCAATTTTAACAAGGAACGAAAGATTGATTTTCTCTTGGATTATATTATTTTAGGGTATACACAACGATTGTTTAAAGAATAATAAATGATTGGTAAAAATTATCTGTTTATCGGTTGATTTAATATATATTATATAAACGTATATAATCAATCAAGATTCTTATTATTTCAACTAAGCATAATTAGTATATTTAATTATTATTTTATTATTAATACAACATTTATTGATAAATTTACGTATTAAACCGTTCTCTGTATTTCTCATATATCTCAGTTAAGAGTGATTAAAAAACACGTTAACATGATTTATAGTAAACAAAAAATTTGAAAAGCTTTACAAGTTATAATCATTTTGTTTCTTAACGCACTTAACGCATTTAACTTATAAGTTCTGCATGTAAATACACGTGCCATTAACAGATAAATTTCATGATATGTCAAACACTCAATGCTTAAGTGCTTACGCAAATTCCAATTGCAAATCCGTGAAAATCAATAGCTAATATGCAAAATCGGAATTAATATAGAAAAGATGACATGTAGAAAAATTAGATGCCCAACAAAAATCTTGTTAATTACATAAACAGAAGCAAAAACAAGATATTTTATATATAATTAAGTAACGATAGCAAATCAACCGCAATAATTATTATCATCGAAAGAGTTTATCTCATATCATCGTAATAATGATATCACGCTTACGTAGTGGTAATCAAAGGAAAGATAAAATTTCGACGTGAGAAAGCAGTGTGGCGAAAAAGTGGAGGTCAGATCGCGATCTTGGGATCGTGTTCATTGAGCTCCTACATCGTTCTGCTCTTTGAGAGTTGTCGGAGTAAGTAACAGAGAAGAACGAGAGCGGCAGCAAGGTGGAAGAAACGAAGATGGAAGAGGGCGAAGCCGGAGAGAAGCCGATGCGGCGGTCTGGTTTTGGTCTGGGTTGTTCTGGTGTCGCGTTACCATGTGGAGGCCACAAAGGATCGCGAAGGATTCTTATCTTAGTATCGCCTAACTTGTTAACATACCTAACCTACCCGAGGAGCTCACGGAGGATTCATCCGGCACCTTGGGACAACTCAATCCCAAGTCCTCTTCTCTCCAACGCGACAACCTCCGCTTCTCTTATTTGCCTCTCTCTTTTCTTCTTTTTTCATCCTCTCCTCACCGTCTCCCTTGCCTCTCTTGCCGCTTCTTCCCGTTTTTAGTAGTGCCGCGTTAAGATAACGACCTTGTACGCATTTGGGTGCTCATACCCCGTTTATATCGACCGACCTGAGACTAGATTGACCATTTGCTAATGCACGTCCCGCAAAAGACGAACGGAAAACGATCCTGAGACATGAATATTTATCTCTCCAGATTCGATGAGCACTTCTGTTAAAGGAAAAGGTGCCGTACTTAAGTACCAGTTGCTGTTACGAATGATTTGAACCTCCCACAGTTGAAATCTCTTCGAATATGGAAGAGATCAAGTTCTTCCCTCTTATTCAATTTATTTTTTTCTAGTAAATATCCGCCATACTCAGCCTAACATCGCTAATGGATTGCTAATGTATGTACGTCTGAATGATTACGAAAGATTAATTTCAGAAATATATTATTACTGCTGCAGTTTCATAACTTTTTAACTGTAGCAACTTAGAAATTTATAAACTTAAAGAGAAGTTTTATATATAGCAATATTATCTTATTCTAATTTTTACGTTTTTAAAGAAATTTAATATAATTTGTAAATTATACGTTATGGTCTTGGATCACTACATATAAATGGAAGATTGTGATATAAACTCCTCGGTCAGTTAAAAGCGCGATCAAATGTCAAACAGAGGCACCGCCGCGTTTTCTTCTGGTTACAAAGGCTTATGGGAGCGCAGGGCAAAATGCGAGGTAGAAAAGACTGATAACACGCATGATAAATAAAGCCGAGCAAGTTTACGCTCGTTAAAATGTCGCTGGCAGACAGACCGAGTAAGTCATCCTCGGTTTATGCTAATCTCGCTGGCTGCTAGGTCCCGTCGTCAATAAATTCCGGAAAAATATACCCCAATTATAGAAATGAGTCATCAAGTAATTGCGTATAAAACAAACCGCCTCGTGGGAGATGCTTATGCGACGATAACAGCTCGACGGCGGCGGCGGCTTTGCATTCGAAGCACATACCGGACACCAAATAAGAACATAGATAAGGCATACTTTCCCAAGACGCCCGACACAATCGACCAGATTTATAGTAACTGGTGAGAAATTTTAGAACTGATGGCTACCTTCGTGCACATTTATTGCCGTGGAAAGATCGTTGAAATTGAAGAATCTTAAATAAACACAAATAATAGAAAATTATTATGACCGATTATTATTATGATGTATTGTTGAGAATAGTTAAAAATAATATGAAGATAGATATGTGTAATTTTTTTCGATAGATATCAATTTTTCAATAACTTTTTTATAAGAAAATGTATTTTTAAATTACACAATGTATGTATAAAATTGGACATTTAGATGTAATTGTTTGCAGCTACGTAAAATGCAATTAATTTTTTATGACATATTATTCTCTAAATTTTAAATACTCCTCAAACTTGTTTTCTAGAAAACAGTCCTGAGAATCCGGTTGCATTTACCAGGCGCCATATATTGCACGTATTTCATTTGTAAATTATTTTTAAATAAAAATTTTCACAATATATTGATGTATTTAATCTAATTCAAGCTAAATTTGTTTAATTTTATTTTAATTTATTATATAACCTCCACTTATTTATATAAAATACAGTTAAGAGTATAGAGTCAAAAGCAACAAAATTTAATCTGTAAATTATAAAATGAAATTTTATAATTTTTCTAAAATATTTTCTATTCCGTACAATTACATTTTAGTGGAAGAAAAATTTATGACGAATAAGTGTATTTAATTTTCTCTCTTCGAATTTTCGATAATAAAATAAAGTTCATACAAGGAAGAGTCTCCATCGTCTCCAACTGCAGTAACTATCAGAAGATACTTAACCGATAATGAAGATTTCTGTGTTCTTAGATCTTTCAAATTTTATATTGCAATTTATTTGCAATATTGTTTAAAAAAAATTAAATTAAATATAGAAGCATCATAATTCAAGTATATGTAGTTTTAAAAAACCAGAAAATTAAAAGAAAGTGTGTCGCTGATTCTATAATGTGTACTAACATTTAACAAATCGATACACCTATTCATAAAAAAAGATAAAATGTATGCACTGAGAGGCTATAATTGCAAAATATACTTTTAATCGAATTTTTGTAGTATCATTGTACGAGACATATAAATTGGATTTCGTGATAATACAATAAATTGCGTTGAATGCATGTAAATGTCTCGCTGCGTCCTGTCAGGGACGATATTTTACATTGGTTTGTGCAGGCGGAGTTGCCCGACTTGGGCGCGATCTTCCATAGGACACGTCACACATTCGAATGGGTAATAAATAGTGCGCGATTTCCGAATCGAATGATTTAAAATTTCATAAAAGAAGATCGCGTACCAGCGTTGGGAGGTCGCACAATGTATATAACTCTTCTCCGCGACGGGGACGCGAAGCCAGTTCAAGCACCTAAATAAATCGTGGGAAAGGTCCGCGTTACCTAGAACTTTTATGGGCGATCGTTTCCTCGTGCCGCAGAGTCACAAGCCGATAGTCCTTGCCGACTCACTTCCACGAAAAGTGATCACTAAGTAAGTACGTATTGCGTTCATTCCGCTTGCATTGCCCGCCGCATTGTTGTAGATTTTACAGAAAGTATGCCCGAGATTTCTTTTACTTTTACACTAGTTTTTTTTAAATTAGAATTTCTCTTAAACAAAATATAGACAGAATTTTAAGAGTTACTTAATTTAAATCTTGTAATATAATTATATATATATATATTTATTATTGATTTTCCTTTTAAAAGTATATCTCAATTTATAAACACACTAAGTATAAAATGTTATTACTTATATTTTTTTATAAAATTAATATTTCATGAACAATTTGTGTACAAATATCAACTAAAATCAAAATTTTATTGTATAAGTACATTTAAATTATTATATAAGTACATTTAAATCACTTTACATATTAATCTAAAATGTAACTGTAAAATGTAAGTTGAAGTGGATAAGGAAGCAAAATTCTATTTTCTTATGTAAGTGTAATAAAAACAAATAAAATAGGACAAATCCCCCAAGGAATGCATCGAAGATTAATGCAGTCTCATGAATTTGCATAATTTACATACTAATACGGATTCAATGTGCTCGGTTGCTCAACGACTGGCGTTGACGGCATGTATACAACGCGTAATATACATATATGTAGTCAAATATGCCAACGTCAAGTCATCAGTTCCATCACGTGTGTTTAGCTCGGCGATTAAATGTCAACGTTGAATCTAAGTAGCGTTAAGATAAATTGATCAATAAAATGTTTAACCATATTACTTACATATAAACTCGTTTATTTCAATTAAAATATAGGTTTATGCATTAAAGATTATGCGAATGAAATTTTATCCTTTGCTTAAATAATACATTAATAATTTCTTCGCATTACTGTGAAGAAATCTATCATACAAGATTCTATCTTAATCTCAAGATTTTTGGAGCATCAAAATAATTTTGATGCTCCAATTAAAATGCAATCGATTATAAATTCGACATATCTTCGAAATAATAAGAAACGGTATAATGGATGACTAGTCGACACTCTACAGTGCTTGCAATCAACTTGATTCTTACGCCTCGCTGATAAGGGGATCATCGACTTCTGGGCGATCTTCTTTGTCACGGATAACGATTGAGAATATCCCTGTTTTCAATCCCGTTTCATGGTGCGTCCGATGTTCGGTTACAGCGCGATTTTTACGGCCAATAAAAATATTAGTAGGTGATCCTTTTCTACTAGCCGCGATCGCTTGTCGTTTTCTGCTGCTTCGGCCAGTACTAACCCCCTCAAACGAACACAAATTCTTCCATGAGTCTTCCAGCGGTCCGCAACCAAATAGATTCCTAACTCAATGGTCTCCTGACGATATATTTCATATTTTATGATTTGTAGAATGTCCTCGCGCTTCTTTTTAATCGTTGGAACAGACCGCATCTATCTTATACAGTCACGAGTTGGACATGTACTTGACAAAGGAACGGCAAGATCAGAGAGCGTTTGTAAGTTTATACAAGCCTTTAAATAAATTCATCATTTTGCCGATGTATCTCTCATGTTATGCAAGTTTTAATTCATCTTGCTCATGTAATTTCATTTTGACCTGTGTATACTGCTGAAACACAAGATGTCATGCACTGCGAATGCGCGTAATTCGGAGCAAAGCGCGTAATGGCAGCAGGAGAATGGCGAACAAAGGCAAAGCTTCCAATTACATGACGTTCCTTTAATTATGCAGCATCAATGGACCGGCCACGAACAGTTTGTAGGAGGCAGCCAATGGCTTTAATTTGGGTCTCTGGAAGTTTTGCCAGAATCCGCTGCCCGGGGCGCCGTACGTGGGAACATAACCCCGGACCACGGATGGATCAGTATGGGTGGCCGTCTACGCCATGCTCCGCCGTGTCCTTGGTCCTTGGACCAAGGTAGTCGTCCGGTCTTGTCTTCTTTTGCGGTTGGTCTCCCGCGGAACTGAGACTCTTCCCCGTATCGAAACGAGAGCTCGCCGGTCGAACTCGGAATTGGCCCTATAAGATGCCGCTTTCTAATCAACAACTTTTTACCGCTTAGCGAATTTTACCCCAGAATCAGGTCGACGTCGTTCTTTTAGCTTCTGCTAGTGACTGAATTGAGTTCTTCTGTCTCATAAACGATGCATTACAAATTAATTATAAATATATTTAATGAATGAAAGCACAGACAACAAAATTTAATGGTAAGAAATGATTCAGAAATATATTGTCTTCTGTTTTTATTAATGCTGGATAACAGAATAAACTGATTTATCTGCTTAAAACACACAATACAAATTATATGAATGATATAAGAAATTTGTAACGTACAACGTTACAATCTCATATAGACTTTATAGAAATCACATGTACAAGAAGATGCACGTTTATAAAAAAGATGATCCTAAGATTATTCGCAATACAAAGAGTAAGTGAACTTCGTAAAGAGAGATTAGGGTAAAATCAGCGAACCATTGAGTCGGCCTCAATCTCTGAGGCGTCTAAAAGTCGAATGTACGATCGCACATTTTTCAAGATGACAATGTACACGTAATGCTAATCCACTTTCATTGCATGCCGCATGATACTTAAACGATGTGACTTGCTACCGAAAATGGCATGCAATGCACCGATATTGTAGCAGCTGGGGTTATTCGCGTTTGCATTTTGCGACTGGCAACTTCTCGTCAGGCTTGTCGCTTGTACATTTACACTATTGAAGAAATATTCTGACGGTTGGGTCAATCGTGAGGATTTAGCGAATGGTCGTGTCGACTTTCAAAAACCGCAGGTAGATGAATTCTTCGGTGATCAAGTTAATCCGTTCGAACGTTGATGACGATGGTCTCCTCAAGTGGGTTATAAAAGTATCACTTCTTTATGTAGCATATGATTTATGGGGATCTTAACTCGACGTCTTTACAATGCACTTTTCACATTCTATAACGAAGACGCAAACATTTATCTGCAACTGACACTCATATATATTTGCAAAATAACATTTTCAGTTTGAAAAATTACGAAAAGGAACTAATAAATTTGTTGTATAAAATCTAAAAAATTTAATTATATAAAAAGAGAATTAAAATGCAGAAAACTATAAAATATTATTACGACTAGCTTATAAAATCCTGAAAAGCCTTTTCATAACAACATTCATAATAACACTGTTGACCAATAATTATTACTTCTTATTTCTATCAGAGCTATATTCTAACTTCTACGTGGTAAAAGATTTAATAAAAGAGCTCTTATAATTTCGATATAAGCTATACCTATACTTTGATTTATATGTTATTTAATTAGCTATTCGATTAATGCCACAATATATTGTATCTAATTTAAGAAGTCGAAAAAGTGCATTTGATACATTCCGTTATATTACGTCAAATCTGTCCTAGATCTTAGATGAAATCTAAGACGTTAATAATTCTTGTCAACTAGATAAATTAATGTTTTGTACTCCTGGAGTGAGCAGAGGATAATTTTCCACCTACAACGAGTTCCTTTCCAATCCGATAATGTCGATCTGATACATTCTAATGACTTTGCCTCGGGCCCTATCATTTTTTCTAAGATCCTATTAGATTAGATAATTAACAAATACTTTGTTTGAATAAAAGATATTTTACCAAGTGTTCTTAAATAATCCAAATTGTTTATCTTTGTCACGATCGCTGTCTCTCTCTTCAATCATTAACGTGATCGTGAAACGAAAGTTATTTATAATAACCGGCATTCTGCAGCGGAAAAGTATTTTCTACGAAGAACGTTATGTTTTTGCAGCAACTTACTTACTCTTTCCTCGCACGATTATCTGAATGAGAATTATTTCCACCTTGCTTAAAAATCGACTTCTCTTTTGCGACGTTGCTTAATGACAGTTCAGTGACAAATAGACCCGAACAGCTAGCTCCAGATGTTCGCCTTCGGCGGTATGCTATGGCTGTTGGATAATTGTACATCGGTGGATATAGGAAAGAGTTCAAACCGTTTGGTACCGCCTTCAAATACTCGCGATTACAGTTGCCTGTCTCGCGCGTACCGCCCCATGAATGCGCATATTAATGCGAACAGTCGAATATGCAAAAGTATTAAACAATTATGTAACTTAGTTATCGCCATTATATAAAACTTGCTAAATATCTTTTTACATACAAATGATCATTTGCATGCTAATTACATCTTGCATGAATATATCCTTCTCATTAAATAATGCCATGTTAAATAAATCTAAAGATTACCGAAATTTACAGATATATTTAGCTATATAAAAAAATTGGATTTTTCCCTTCTTCTGTACAATGAGAAAATATAAGTATCAAAGCTCGGGCGCCAATTTCGTTGTTCGAGAAAACTATTTCGATGGACCCACCCTTCGACGGATAAAAAGAAAAGGGGCGAGACAGTCGAGCGAGATGGATCGCGAGGCTGCAGCGAGAGCATCGTAACCGGTGTGTTTCGGCATAATTTTCGGCGTGCCTCGATCTTTATGCAGATCGGGAGCAAACATCTAGTCCGACCGGCTGATTGGTATTCCTGACGGTACGCGGCTCCTCACTTTCCCCCCAGATTTATCGTGCAAAATTCGGCCCGCATTTTTATATTGATAATCACTCACGGGGGAACTCAAAAGGAACGAGAAGCACGAGGAATGTGGGATGGGTGAATGCATTCACGACAATGACGTCATTGCGACTGTGGTAGCGTATTGTTGGGTGTGGGTAGATGGAGAACGAGATTTTATTGCTTCCTCAGTACTCTTTCGCGTCGCTCCTCTGTTTCAACTTGGTTATATCAGATTCGATGTAGTTGAACCTGATATAGCCGGATTAGTTAAACAATATTCACATGATATATTCTTAACCTGCGTGTGCATTTTATGTCTAAATAAACAAATAATGTAATCGGCGGTAGAGAGTATGCCCTGATTATTATCACGAAGCATAAACTTCTGTTTGCAAGTGTAAGAGAAATAGCGTAAGAGAAATAGAAAAAGACAAGATGTGGAGACAGACAGAGAGTCTGATAGGATAAAGTACTTAGACACGATATTAAGATGTTTAAACAGTAAACAAAGAGCGACATTGAGTATCGCTTCGTGAGCATAACCAGTTCGCTAGCACTACGTCAGGTGGCTTTTCGTGAACCGCCCACGGTGTGTCTTTCATGTAAACTTACCAGGTGAAACAGGGCGAGAAGCTCCCTTCTTCACATTCCTACCTATTCTTGGTGCGAGCGAATATAAACTCGTTAATGCCGGACGGATTTTACCGTCTATACTTTCGCGATACGTCGACGTCATCGCGGTGAGTCGAGAGAAAGAAGTCGCGATTTCCGCTGCTTGTCATCGAATTCTGCTTGATCTCTTACGAACGTGAACCTTACTGGGACTAAGTAAATAATGAGTTTGCAAGTATATCTCATCACTTTATAAAGAAAATTCCCCCACGGTTGACAGACACTCACCAGAAGGACGAATATAAGTCTCACTCGATGAATTACAAATAATAATCACACAGTGCCTGACACTCGCTGATAAGAAATGTTGATAAAATCGATGAACTATCGATGATAGATTCGATGAGTTATGATCATGTTTATGAGTATTTTAAAATGTTTTGATAGTATCAGTTGGGATTGTGTAATAATTATGCACTATATGTATGTATATTTTGCGAAATAGCAAATAAACATATAAAAATTTTTTTAGTATAAAATTTTCGTTGACGAAAGAGAGAGAAGAGAGAGAGAGAGAGAGAGAGAGAGGAGAGAGAAAGAGAGAGAGAGGAGAATTTTGATATTACCTGTCATTTCTTAAGAGTTTAAAAATTAAAATTTATATAAAAAATAATTTAAATAATTTAAAAATAAGAGAGAGCTATAAAATATATATGAAATATTACAATCTGATAGTCCAATAAAACGTACAATATAAAGATGTTACAAATAAGGTTGACAATAACTTAACACAATTCATTCTAATCGTAGGAAATAAACGGATGACTAATCACAAATCTATTTTCATTGACACTTTGTTTTATTATTATGTCAATCTTGTAACAACTAGATAGCATTAGATCATAAATATATTTTACTGTTCTACTACGAAAGCTCAGTACACTTTCATCGAAACGTTTAAAAAATTGTGTTTATATCTTCTATTATCTTATAATATAAAACGTTATAACAGAATTATTTATTTCTTAGTGATGTTGATAACGATAAACTATTTTAAATCACGAAATTATCAGACTGATTTCTCAGTAACATTGTATACGAGCACGATGAGAATGTAGTGAATCCCCTTGGCAAGATTATTCGCAAACGCCTAAGGTGCAACGTTATGAATGACGCAGTTAAAGTAAACATCACCGATAAGGGCTCATGCACAAAGGGTGGGAGGAAGCGAGAAGAGGGGTAAACTGAGACGATAACGCTTGCAGGTGTCTCGATGCTGATCCACGGGAAGTCTGATGCGGTATAACCATAGCAACAACGTTCCTGGAGCGACCGATGACATAATCGCGGCACGTCCGAACTATGTCACCTGCATGATCGTTATCATCGCAAGTGCATGCATGGCAAAAAGTCGACCCTTTTCCAAGTAATAACGGGCAAGGATACCCGGCTTGAGGTTTTTCATTTCTCGCCGTGCTGAGCACATCACGCGTCGCTCACCAGATAGATAGAACTAGATATTTTCTGTATCAGTAACCTGTCAACGCCAAGAAGGCGAGACGATGGCTGCAATTAGGACATGGGGCTGTATAATACGGTACACTCGACGCAACCCGCTTAGTGCAAACACATATTGCACCAGATTCTTGTTTTCGTAGATAAATAACGGCGCAGAAAGTCGTATCTGATCTTGCCGCAATAATTACAATCGAATGATTCATCATAATACGCAAGCATATGGGATTATCGCTTTAAAAAAGTCCGAGAATTAAAAATAAATTGCAAAATTCGTGAATTCTTTATAGCACTTGTCGAAACAAGACAGTTTTTTTTGCTTCCTCAAAACAATTTTTTCACATCTTTAAAAATAATAAAGATACGCATTGAAATAAAACTAATTTTAACTTTTTTTGAATAAAATTTAAAAGAGATAGTTATTGATATAAATAAAAAATTGTATTGCAATATAGATGTATAGATGTAGAAAATATTTCTTTTTATAATTCTTCAATTTGATATTTCTTACATAATATAGTACTCATCACAATATATTCAATGGCCTTTGGGCTCTTTTGACCTTGCATCTTCGGCGTTATTAATCAATTTCTTTTTTAGGAACTACAAATCTCCATACAGTTTAAATTAATTCTCAGCCAAACGAATCCTTTCAGACAAAACAAACTTGACTACATTGTTGTGCTAGACAGCATCAACATATGTACTAATAGGCGATGGGATAAAAAAAGTAATAACTTCCCGGTCCCGTAAAAAAATAATGCTTCGTAGACTACAAGGATTCGCGCGAGATCTACGTAGAAGCAGAAGGTAACGTCGTGCGAATAGCGCGGTATTCATAATAAAATCTAATATTAGCATGTTCACAATAAAATCTAATATTAATCCAACATTAGTTTATCGACCGCGTTTTCAAGAACGTGTAAATCAGCTTTGCAACCGGTTGATTCATCGCGAGACCACCGCGCCGAGGATTCCAAGAGTGAATCATTGATACTCAATATGCCCGATAACCGTACTGCGATCGACCACGAATTCCGTTGTGCGTAGGCACATCGGAGCCACCGAGATCCTGTTCGGTTAGATCAGCTCTAATTTTACGAGGTACCAAAGGTAGCCGGCAGACACGCGATTGTGTCCGCACGATTCATTTCAACCTGTCAATTCATTGTGTCGCGACCGTCTCGACATGTCACTAGATTAATATCCCTTCCTGAGTAATTGTTACTATAATACGTCTCAATCGACAAATTGTCCAAAATCAATTAAATTATTTGCACTGGGATATTTAAATTTTAAAAAGACGCAAGACCTTTATCAAACAATTATTATTCGCCAATAAACTTATATCAATCAACAATGATTAACATATTGTCGAGTTATCAAACAGCAAAAGGTATTTTCAATAATTTTCAAATAATTTAAAAAAAATAGTTTTTTCAAGAAATGAAAAACATCACAAATAAATAATATGCAAGGTCTGATTTTTCGGTCATGGCGAGTTAAACTTTCACAAAGAAAAATACGTATATTAGATTTGACTTTTTTCATGTACTTCTTATTATTTCATTATCTTATTAACTTTATATTTTCATATTTTAATCATTTACCTAAAATACCTACATTCGTAATAATTAAGAATGCTTTGCGCACGCGCGCACACACCACGTATTAAATAAAACTTTGTTTTCGACACGCGTCTCGCTAATTTCGTTTTACAAGCTTGCGATAATGAAGCATTTTGTGCAACACGTTCCTTCTATTAATTTTATTTTTCGAGCGAAACCCGCTTGACGTTTTTATCGCTATTATAGCCTCCGCTAAAAAATAACATTATCGCAGGGGATAACCAAGCAAATCACATCTCATTTCCAAATTAATCTGTAATCTTTCATTATCAAAGGATCTAATATAATAGATATACGATGTACAAAGAGATCATCGAAGCAATGCGTGGTTATTACAGTGATTGACCACAGAAAAGCAGAATTCAAAGTGTATGTTTACAAGGAGTGACGTCACTTGCTTAGGGGAATATGCGTTGCCGGCCTGTCTGATCAGATCGCCGGTCATGATCCTCGATAATAAAAAACCGTTGATTCTCTCTCTCTCTCTCTCTCTATCAGGCGTGGGTATACGCTTAAGCCATTGCTTCAGGTAATTGACACCTCCTATATACAAGTGCAAGCAGATAAACGATATAATTGCGATTATCGGCTGCAATCGATAATTGTAATGGGATTTATAAATTTATCGAAATGACAATTGCAGATTAGCTAGACTAAATTTAAAGAAGTATATCAACGAATGTATATTCTAACATAAAAATGTCTATGAAAGTTTCA
Source organism: Mycetomoellerius zeteki (assembly GCF_001594055.1). NCBI lineage: Eukaryota > Metazoa > Arthropoda > Insecta > Hymenoptera > Formicidae > Mycetomoellerius > Mycetomoellerius zeteki. The sequence goes on along the minus strand of NW_017257720.1, from coordinate 1,061,231 downwards.
GAAATTCGATTAAATCGGACACTGCTCATAAATAACATTACTATATTAAAAGAAATTGGAAAGAATAAGGACAATAGGAGTCAGGCGCAGAAGACGTCGCGCAAATAATACACCTATAAAGCGTAAAACTTCTTTATTCTACTAAGCGCGTTTAGTAGAATAAAGAAGCTTTACGCTTTATGGGTGTATTATTTGCGCGACGTCTTCTGCGCCTGACTCCTATTGTCCTTATTCTTTCCAATTTCTTTTGATTTATAAGGAGTCTTTGTTAGTTTGATTTGTTATACGGGTTACTATATTATATACACTAGGATAGGATTTAAATCTCTATGTACTATTTTTTTCTGAACTCGATTATTATCTACTAGCTAGCGGCAATTATTATACTAATTAATAAATTGCAGTGAAAGTTATAACTAATTATATAATAACGACAAACTAGCTCTGTCTTTTATCCGAATAGTATAAGAACTCCATATAAAAGGTGTTTTAAACGGTATATTAATAAGATAATGTGAGAATTACGAGAGCACTTAAGCATTAAAAGTCAGTATTTATGGTAAATACTATGTTATTTAGAACCGATCTTCATAATTTTTAAATTACGTTATTCTTTTTTTAGCATATGTTTTTAATATCAATATTTTTTATACTAATCTAATTCTAATCAAATAAATATAAAATTGATTTTTTTCTTTTAGTGTCACACTTTTTCTATTGTCGTGTTAGATCCAGGTATTAAAAAATTAATTAAAAATATATAGCAGCCGGAACTCTGCTAGAACTAACGAGAACTGTCTCTAGAACTGCTATAAGCAACCAGCACTTTCTCCAAATGTCGTTCTCTGTCTTCTATATTTAAAATGTATAAAAATTGGTAATTGTTGGAATTTTATTTTCAACATGTATATATTATTAGAACTAAAGTAGAACTAACGGGAATTTTTGTCAAAAATGATAATATATTTATCGTTTTCTTGTATTTTAGAATAAAAAGTGTGCTAAATTCGCGAAGTTAGCACGCTATATTTTCATATTTGGTTTTTTAATATAAAAAATGCGGAACCTTTTTAGAACTGTGGAACTATGAAAAGAGAGAGAGAGAGTGGTACTGGAACTGTCATTATTTTTTTTTTATATTAATAGAACGTCATGCTTCACAGATCCTTATTTTGTGTACTGTATTTTCACTCTCACAAATTTGTTTTAAATATAAAATTACGCAATATTCATGACTTTAATTTCTCACAGTGGAATTGACTGTTCGAACGATCTCGTAGAGAGTGAAGGCGTGGTGGTCCCTCTTATATCGCGTTATTAACGTTTCTCCGGCACAGAAAATGTACACGAATCACTTATTACGCAGGTATGCACCAACTGCAGCATCCAGAGCGCCTTGTCATTACACAACTATCGACAAACGTGATGAAAGTATTTTCCTCTGCTCTCAGAAAGCTATAACATACAACAAAATAAGTTCCTGCTCCGGTTCGATGCACAAATAAATTTTTTTATACAACATCAAATAATGTATCGCTTTCTCTTTATACGAACACTCCAAATTTGGTACTTGAGGAATAAGGATACACGATAAGAGAGTGTAATAATTTTATAAGCGCAGCTAAAAAAATATATAAAAATATGTATAAAAATAAAATTTCTTGTAAAGCAATCGAAATGACGTTTGTAAAAATTTACTAGAAAAAAATGACAGTAATCTTTTCTTTTTATGCAACAAAATATCGTTAGGTATATCATTATAAATGACTTCAAGTGAAATCAGAACTTTTATTACTCTTTGAGTGTATTGTTTCACCTTTAGGTAAACTCCAGCTCACTGCTCTTACCTTTTTAAGCCCGATCTACAATTGGGTAAACGTAGTTGTAATTATAAGAATTCACCAATTACAGTTGAATACATAGAGAATATCCATCTGTGATTAGAGAATTCTGACAACTACGATCACTGGCTACATTTACCGTGAGCTTAGTCCGCGACCTACATATGTATATGATAGGTGCCTTTGTTTAATATATAGGATAAATAAGGACATCTATTGTATAGGCCGCGGCCTAAACGCACGGTGTAAACGTAGCCACTTACAATTACGTGTACGCAATTGTAGATCAGACTTTACTCTTTTGTTACTCTTTTATTCTTTTGTTTATCCAATAAGGTAAAATACCACGTAGTTTATCTAAAGATGGAACAACCGGCCCTTTCTCTTGTAAATTAATGCGTAGAAAATAATAATTGCGGAAAATAATAATTATTTCGTTATTAAATAGTAACAATTATGATATATTTAATAAAAATACATAAACAAAAAATAATGTAACAGCAATGTGCATGTCATAAAAAAACATGTATATGTATAAATGTGTAATTGTTACAGATAAATACGAAAGGGCAGTAATTCCAGTAATGGATTAATGAATCCAAACGTAGTTCATAATTGGAGAACACGGTTTCACTTATTTCTTTACAAATTGCGATAGATAGCAAAAAAGTTATTGCAGTAATTAATTTTGTAAACAGATTATTACTGCGAAGATCCTCTTCGTAATCTAAGATCTGTTACTATACTCTAAAAAATGTGGGTATGGATTTAAAATTCTGATGTTTACATCATTATCATCATGGATTTAATACACTCATGGTATTAAATTCACATCCATATTTTTTAGAGTTTAGACTTCATCTACAAATTAATACTTATCCACGATAACGTTATCAGTTGCGCTGCTTGTAATAGCACTATCAAATATTCACAGAATAGTAAATTCTATCATTATCGAACAATGTGATCCGCCTAATTTCTGTAATTTTATTATTGAAATATATTTTACATATGCAGATGCAATGCAAGGTATCTTTCTAAGATGAAATAAATTTAAAATTACAAATATAAAAAAAATATATATGTGATATCTTATAGGCATTTTAAATAAAATTTCTATGTTAAATTGGATGTATTATTTCTTTCTAAAAATTAAGTACATAGTTTTCTTTACAAAAAAATAAGCTGTGAAAATATGCGTATGTCTCGAGACTTATAATTCTATAACTACCATGCTACCAGTACTATATGCATATTATTACATGAACCGTTCCAAGCAACAAATAACTTTGGCGTATAGCGAACCCCTTGGAATTTTAAGCATCATTTAAGCATACAATAGTGCGAGACCGCCACCTACGGGCAGCGTCACTCTTTGGGCACGGCCCTCGAGCCATAAAATCGGGTCATAAGATACGCATAAGATGCAGTTATCGCGTGCCCGCGTCGCTCATTACCGCGGCGAATTTTGAGCGTAACGTATCCACGCTGCTGCGACATAATTCGCCATGCGGCGAGGTGTCCGCGAACGCGAATCCTCGTAATTACTCGTTCCGGGGGCGTCGCATTATGGTTGCCTCTCGCGGTGCAGCGAGCCCGGCACACTGCATTCGTGCCGGTGCATGGCGTGCGCGTCACGAACAGGAAGAGAAGGGGCCTTCATTTGTCGGAGAAGTGTTAATGGTCCGACGTAAAACTCGGCGACGACAATGCCAGAGCGGGGACCAACGTGTGGGCGCCGGGGATATGGGCCAGTCCGTCGCCCAAGAGCGCACTCAACCCCGCGCACACATCATCTTAATAACGACGAATAATTATCTCGCTTACTGCGATACGCGTTACGCACCAGCTGCTCATTATTCGGGAAAAGTGGCAATTAAGAGAGCTGCCGCGATTGCGGTGGACTTTCACGTTTCTGTTACTGGATCACGTTGGCGTATATAACTGTGATTTCTGTACTTCAGTCGGACGCGTCGCGTCGGCTGTAGAAAGTATCCGCAGTAAAAACGAGGGTATTATAATTTCCCTCGACATGATATCATGTACCTTCGCGACGTCATAACTTTCGCGGAGGTCGGATCGTTCTCTTCCGTTTTTCCTTTTGCTGCTCCTCTCACAGTTTCCTCTTTGTCACTTTATAATTCTTCCCATTCATAAACGGATGCTGTGGAACATCGGTAATATTTTTCTCGTTAGTAATACTCTTCGGTATTTTAATTAAGTAACATACATAATTACTTTACTTTCTAAAACTTTTAGAGTGAATCTCACTTTGAAGAGTAAAATCTCACTCTTAAAGATTGAAGTCACTCTTTTTTTTAGAACTGCAGGCTCAATTTTCATTCTCTAGAGTGAGATTCTACTCCAAAGAACTTAGAGAATATATTCCAAATTATCCGGAATATATATTATATTAATCTGCAGTTGTTATATTAAATTATATTATTGCAAGAAATATTCATGCAAAAGTTTTATTCATTTATCGGCTTTTGTATCAATTCATTGATGTTCCTTTCACACAACTTTCAATGCACCCTAATGCGGGGTACCGCCCGGCACGTTGGCGATCTTCATCAGCCGGCGATACATCTATGTCCGCCTTCAGCCTTGCACCACAGGGAAACCGTGTTACTTCTGTCACTCTAGTGAACACTATAATGGCGTCAATGACAGCGATGCAAATTGCAGACAACCTGCGTCCTTACCCTGTAGGAGGAATACTCGCATCAACGATCGACATCTTAATAATGTTCCCGGTGCGCTGAAATTGACCCGTCAATCACGATTGCGAGGATCTTCTCAATGCAGAAGATCTTTCGATGAAGTGACAAAACCTTTTCCAGCGGCAGCAACCACGTGGGCTAATAGGATACTGTGATTCACCAGGTTGCGTAGAGCATCGAGACGCGTGTACGCGTGATATGATCGCTGTAATGGCAACATAAACTCGCGATTGATCATAAAATCAAAAGCCAGCGTTTAGACGTAATGGATATGAATTGGTCAGCAGAAAATACGCGCCACATGATAAACGTAAATTAAAATCGAACATAAAGTCGAGCGAGATGTTATTTGGACGTTGGTGTGATATACGACTCGACTGCCTTAAGTGGACGTTATCGACGTCAGTAAAGCCGCAAAATAGCTATGGAAGCGTCAACTGAGAATATATGAACTCATCGACTCATGAAGTAATTCAATAAATAAATTAGAATTGCAAAAAGCATTAATGAAAGTATAAATATTATTAATTTTTAAGCAAAGAGAATATAATATTCTTAGTTCGTACAGATTTATCTATAATCCCTCTCAAAAAATTGTTGCTATATGCGTTTGTATGAGTTTATATAAGTCGTGTACGAGTTGATAGATGTGGTCCAGAATCGATCACAAGATATGCGACACGGGATACAAGCCTCGTCTCTCATCAGAACCTCGCGCCTTTCATTCCTTCAAAAGTCCCCTTGCGTGCAGGACAAAAATTATACCTCGTCGCATGCATCCAACAAACTGCCTCGACCATCTTATATTCATACAACTCGTAAATGCGGACGACTCACGGACGCCTTCTAAGCGTTCTCGATGCGCACGGTTTCGGGTTACGCCCGAGAGACCCGCCTCGAAACTTTTGTGTGTATTACAATTTGCAAGGATAAGCACCTACCAACCATTTCGACGCGTAATGATCGCGCGTACATACAAAGGGGCGGTCGCAAAGGCCCGTGTTTGACAGTGTCCCAAAAGAAATATTCGTAGAAGGATACGACGTTATGCCACGCGAGATCAAATTCCTCTCTCGCTTTTCGGAAGATATTATTATGAAAGACATATATTTTTTTAAATATTTATTGAGAACTTTGGAAAAGAGCTATAAATAAAAAATAGGTGCATTATAAATAAGAAAAGTAATTCTTTATCAACATAATTGTATTTAAGATTATTCAGAATCAAAAAAATAAGCAAAGATTTAATTAATAACAAAAAAGTAATTATAAATTAATTGATTCATAAATGTTTTCTTTTTCTTAAGGGATAACACCTATGTAATCGGCTATAAATAAGGTCTACGTTTGGGAATTTTTTTTTGTTTAATGAATCGTGCTATTAAAAAATGAGTTTTATAACTTTATTAAACACATAAAAAAGTACAAAAAATAATTTTTTCAGAATTTTATTTATCAAAATGACGGATCTGCAGCAACCTGATGGAAACAGTCGAAATAGCATGGTGTTCCGCGGCTAGCAGCACAAGTGTCGTAATTTTTGGTTTAGAACAAAAAAGTAAATATTTTTATTTTCTTTATTCAAATATCTACAGAAATAGGTAGCCGATTTTGAAAATATTGATTTTTGACAAAATGGCGGAAGTACAAACAAAAAGTTCCATTTTCGTCAAAAAATAGTCGAGTAAAATCAGCTGTAATTCAAAAAATTTGTAACTTATCAAAAATATTCTACGTATTTCTTTAGAAAATGTGATTTGTTAAATACTGTTAAAATTTGAAGTAAATAGGTTAAAAATTATTTAAGTTCTACTGCTAGCCAACTTAAAAAATACTGTTTTGAGAAAAATGCGTTTAAGTTAACAATTGAATTTTTAGGAGCCTATAACTTTCGAAAAAAATTATGTATCGCAATAAAACCACTTGCACTTCATTTTTGACCCTAAAGTGTATTTTAAAACGAAAAAAAATCGATTTTTTGAAAATTTTACATAGGTGTTACCTCTTAAGAAAATGGAATGCTCAAAATAAAAACTCAAAAAGATGTGTTTTATTTTTTACAAATTATAATTTAAAGGTTACGTTGCGTCTTAACATACTTGGGAAAATGACACGAGAGCGTAAGGAAAGTTGAGAGATAGTAATCCAAATGACTATTCAATGCAGAACAAATTAACGCAACGGCGCTTTCGCTTTCGTTCTATCAGATCGCCAGTCATGACGCGTTGAAATGACGCATTTATTTTATGAAGTTTCAACGTATATGGAGCGGCACAATCTCGCTTGCCGCCTTGTTAGCATTAAGCACCTATTCACTAATATTTCATATCTTGTTCATATACGATATATTCGAACGGTGTTTGCCTCAGTGGATCTGTCACTAGCACGAGCGTGCGGCAATAAGTTATGCGTACGAAGACAGTCAGCTTCACCAAGACGTGTATATTATCGATGCGTGTCCCCCTGCGGTATTAGTTGCGGACTATGCCGTATCACGCGAGGATACAGCATTAGTTGGATGATGTAGAGCAGTCATCGTTGTAATCGCCCATGCCTTTCTCAAAGACGTCCCGTGGTCGCATTGAACCGTACGCTCTGCGCGGTGAATCCACACTCCACGAACGCGTACTTACATATCGCGTTTATGTTGACGACGTTGGCGTATGTACAATTTGTTGGAGGCTAAGACCCGATCGACATCAAGAGATATATTTTATTGCATTACACACCCGGGAAGGCTCGCGGCAGAGTGCGCGCGCTAAGAAATTAACGAGCGACAGTCGCGGACAAAGGAGAGGCTCGATCCAACAAGGAAATCGCTTCTCAGGTATATCCGGTATAGAGCATAACGTGAAAGATGTTATTGATGGTGGGGAGTAATTAGTACGTCCACTAGAATCGTTTGTCAAAGCAGAAATATGGTTGCCCATATCAATGGGAATGCACTGCGTGCCAGTACTGAGGATTGAAACTTAATAAATCCCAGGGGGACTTTACCTGGCGCATTGATTTTGCAAGAACTGGTCGAAGACATGTTTGCTATTTATTTTCATTTATTCTACTCACAGTCAGCAGTTTTTGTAATAACTTTTTGTAATACTTGTTTTGTACTCTTTATTATGGAAACTTATATTCTCGAGATCGTATAGCGGATTATAATAAAGCCCCGTGCGATTAACAGTCGTAATGCGTTATTAAAAGCTTAAGTCTCGCAATATTCCAACGATAATTGTTTACAATAAATATTACAAAATCATTTAGAATTGATATACCTATAACTCATTTTATATCTACACATATTTGAGTAGTGTTCCAATGTATTTAATTTAACAAATAAAATAACAATAAAATAAAATAAAAAAGATAAATATTTCGAAGATCGTCCATATCTATCTGTCATACTTTGTGCGCTTGCTAGAATTTTTGTAACGATACATTTCTACAATTGAGATACTTCTACGCTTCATACAAAATCAGGAACACGTATGACGCAGCGAATGGTTCAACGTACGACTGTGAGAAAGACCTTAAGGACTCCTCCTGAGACGTGGGCGTGCAGACGGACGTGAGATGCAGTAGTGGGGCAAGATGAGGACGAGTACTATAAGCCGCCAGTTCACCGACAACGAGTTCGCCAAACCGTCGCGCAGATGAGTCGGGCACGAGAAACGGAACACCTGAGCTTTCGTCCTGTCTCAGCCTGATCCTTCCTCTTCCTTGCCTTTTCACAGTCGTTTCTTTTTACCTCCCCTGACCCCTCACCAGCCAGCGACACCTATCGAATCGCACCGAGTCCTCCAACTTTGGATACCGAACCCGGAGTGAGGACTGCACTCGCCGAGGAAGGATGGCTTTGCACTAACTCACCCACGTGGAACGCGCATTTCCGAACTCTCTCGTCATCGACCCTTTTAGCTCAAGCCGCCTTGCACCTTGTGAAGCACCTACGAACAAGGTCGCATCCGTCGGAGGGATCAATCGCAAGATCCTGGAGGGTAACATCTGGTCCAAGGTCTAAGGTTCAATCGAGGCCACCGCATGATCGGTGAAAATAATCTGCTGCCGCGAAAGGTGCCGCTCGATGACCTAATTTATCTCTGATTTACGAATGCTATCAGTTCACCTTATTAATGCATAAGAGTACTTATTAAACATGAAGTGATACAAAACTGTTCATTTATACTTTCATATGCGTACGCTCAAAAAATTCTCTTATTCTTTTAATTTTATAAATTTCAATTTCATATTTAATTTTAATTTAATATTGTTAAGTAAATGCAATAAAAAATACAAAAAAAAAGCATCAAATGATAAGTCTAATATTTTACTGAAACTAAACAATTGTCTTTCGCATCAAATTACATATTTATCAAGAACGATGCTTCAAAATATTCAATATGTTACATACAGACATTATTGTACAATTTAATATATGTACAAAAAATCGACATCTAAATAAATTCCGGATACAAAATTTGGCAGACTTCCTTCTTATTTCTTTCTTTAGTATCTTTACTGTAGTCTATCCGACATCCGGTTGTTGTCGAACAGGTGTAAAAATAAGATAAAGTCATCTCGTCTGTATTATCTAAGTTTGCTGAAAGATTTTCTTTGTTATGTCGGAGAACAACTCCTTTGTCGTAACAATATCACATGGGAGATAAACATGTGCATGTATTAACAAAATTATTAGGCAGTAAATGGATATAAATTTGCGCGTCATGCCGCACTAGAGTAAACACTGAGATAATCACACGGAATTAACGTCGCCTCGGCCATCATATCAGTCGAATTTATCATCTTATTGCATTTCACTGCTGATAACATTGCGATACATCGACTTTCCATCGTGAAGCGGATGAGTAAGCGGATACTAAAGACTTCTCAAACGGTTCATCCCGTGCATACAAAGAAAAATAACTCGTACCTTTAATTCGTCAACGATTAACTTTCTGCTCTTTGTGATACTGTATCTTACCACAGGTATTGCCACACGCCGGCAGCTATCTCGTTCAGTCTTCTTAAGGAATAAACGACGAGAAGGAAAAGGATAAGATGAATAGTACGCGTCCTATCGCGCGCGCAGTATTCGAGCAAAACAAATGGTACCGGAGGCCGCCTACGTCCCCTTCGGCGTTCAACGAATTATCCGCCGCCTCTTTCCGTTCTACGCCATTGCACGCGCTAATGATATTTTGCGACTCCGCGCACTCGTTACCATATCAATAATTCCCTATAAGCTCATAACGAATATATTTACCTATATTTAAAAAATCGTACGTTCTCTCCCGTGGTTGAGGATATTAAAAGCATGCTTCGTATTTATTTAAGATGCTAATTGATCGTATGTATATACTAACGATTAAACATTTCATCCTTACGCGACAGTATTCAGCTAATCACGTGCGTGAGTGCTGTTTTACTACATTCTGAGACTATCAAAAATCAATTACTAATATTATATACGAGTACGGGTATAATTAATATTATAGCAGCACGACAGTTGCACAGCCATAAGGAACTTTCTGTATAGATATCAGTTTATATGCTAATTTTTACCGTCAATTTTCTAAGATTATTCAGTAATACAGGCGTACACTAAAAATCCACATAAAGAAGTATATTCAAGACAATTAAATTAGACAGTGATATCGAGATACAGCATATAACACTCGTTACGCGCACGTTTAACACGAAATTATTATGCAAAAATAACGTCATTACAGTTACAAATGTGCGCATATATCTTTCCTAGAAACGTAATCTGATTTTAGATTCCTCGAAAAAAAAATTGTTGAGGCTCGTTAAAACGTATTGAAAGTCACCCTGGTTCCGGCACGCCGTCAGCCTCGCCATCTAAAGCGACTCACCGTGCCACGTTCGGCGGTGATACGGAATTACTTCAAGAATCCCTCGCGGGCATAGGCGACGTTTGCGCTCGAATCGAGATCGGCGGGTAGTCGTACGTGTGTGCGTACGAATGAAAATGCACATGCGTGGCTGTCCGCGCGTGTCAGGACACGTGCGTGTAACGCTCGAGCTTGGTAACGCCCGTAAGATCGCTTATTGGTTGCCAATCTCAATGGGCTTTTTGCCCATAAGAGAAATTGGCGCATAATGGAGGTGCGGTACCAGTTCGCTGACTAGATTTACGAGGAGACTGTCTTGAAATTATTGTCGCGCGTTCGCCTCGATTCGTCGACACGAGCAACCGATAAGACGTTCAAAATTCGCGAACTCGCCCTGGGACCAGCGCTCGGCGCGTTGTTCCGACGATAAACTTTCGTCGTGGCTCGCGCCGAGTGTCACGACGATGCGTGTTCTTTTCAGGGAGGTGGGACAATACTATCATGATCGGAGGTGGATGCCCGTGCGTCGTGCTATAAATTGCAATATGCAAATTTAATAAGCGCGCTGAGCTACATCGTTCCTCACCGCGCGAATCTTCATTGCGTACGAATCCTGAGACTGTATCGCTATCTTGTCACGAACGAGCATCGTTAATGCAGGATGGACAAAAGAGAGATTTATATGAAAGAAGACTATACAGTCGTACATTAAAAAAAATTCTTTTAAATGTTGTATAAAGAGATTTATATTTTAAAGGTTAAGATTTATTTGATTCTAAAATTATTTGATATAGGATACTTTTATCCTTTTATAAAACGTGTAAATCAAAATTAAAATCAAGATCTAATTTTGTTTAACTCATTATTTACATTAAAAAATGCAATTCCTTTAACATTTTATATTCTGATTTTTTTTAACATTCACTGTAATGCACAACTATAATAATTGATGATTTATCTTATTTTCATTATATATTTCTTTTTTTATCCAAATTAATATCCAAATTCTGAAGAAATTAAAAAATTCATAATGTAAAGTATGAAATGCATAGAAAGTGTATGAAACTCAAAAGAATTGTCTCTATTGAATCACAACTGATATATTTATTAATAATATTTTGTTAAAATGATACTATTTACCACTTCTATATAGAAACTTCTATATATAAAAATGAGCGTTTATTATCTTAGAAGTTACGCCTGCGTAATCTTCTAAGATTTTAATCGCTTTGAAGATGCCGATTGAGAGTGACATTGACGTTGGTAGGAAAAATCATACGTCATTCGCTAACGAGCACGGTGTGGCATCGCTATCGCTATTCGCATGCTCATCGCGGACTAGCAGATGAATGTAATTACATCGTATCGACAACAGGCGTGCCCTGACCCGCGCAATACGCGACGCTCTGTGATTTACAGTTGCGCCGCTTGAATTAAATGCAATTAAGTCGCTGCGACGAGTAAGGGCGACGCGAAGAAAAAAAACCCGCGAAAGAGCAGCGAACGTAGAAGAGAATGGCGACGACGGGGAAGAAAGCAAGAGACGCTCGCTGATGTTGCAGGGGGATGAAGGAAGCAGGGAAACATCGCGAAGAAGACGAAGGAAGAGCGAAGAAATCGGCCGGCGGCGAGGAGTACAATGGCGCTTGCATGTGTTTACTCTTTGCAGAATCTCTAGAATGCGGACAGGGGGAGATAGCATGTACTGTACCGTAAGGGGGTGTGCACACGTGCTGCAGTTACCCTCCTCTATCCTTTCTCTTTCTCTCTTCCGTTCCGTCTGCCGACCGTCTCTCGCCTCGGGGGCCGCGCACAAATAACTGTCCGCCCGTAAACTCCCGCTACGACACTCGAGAGGTAGGAACGTTACACCTATTCCTCCGGCGGCAATCGGCGATCGTCGAGGTTGCCTCGTTATAAGAATGAGATTCGCCGTTGCCGTTCTCCCGAGGTCGCCGCTGCCGGGAGCAAAAAACGCTCTGCCGACGCGTAAAAATCGGCCGCTACGATATTTCACGCCGGCGACAGCGAGTACCGGCTTGGCACGCGTGCTCTTTTTTGCGCATACCGCCATTGGGCCTGACGTTTTGATGCCGGTTTAATTGATCGGCACTCACACCGTTCCCAAGTCTCGCGTAACGACATGACAAATGATAGAATGATTTTTTCAATCATACACCTTTTATCCGCTATGGTGAATGTGTTTTTTTTACTAAACTCCTGTTTAGTGTTATAAACCGTGCATATCGAAGTGCATATATTACGTTCGAAACTATTAGTTAATTATACGTTTTCATAATTTGTTTAATTCTGTATAGTTCTTATTTAAATTACATCAATCGTCTTTAAATCTCATTACATCTTTTAACCTTTATAGGACAAGAAAACCACTATAGTGGCTCCGAAACGGTATCACATTCTGAGCCAAGAAATATAATAAAAAAATAAATTATAACAAATCTTACTCAAGAAAAAGTTGTAAAATTAAAAAAATAGATCCCTACCCTTTAAAGATTAATATCATGTTTCTCAACATGACAACAATGGAATCTAAAACCAGGGATTCATTGTTTAAAGTATCAGATATATGTATGTTGCTTTACACTCTTTACAGAGTTACAAAAAATAAATGCATGAATGTATTTCCAGGACACTAAATTAATACGTTATCGTCGCCGCTGGAGACCGTAGAACATGGAAGGGATTCGCCTAGCAAGGGAGGAAATATTTTAATGACGTGACGTCACGGTTAGCAGGTTAATAAGGTCGTGTGGGCGCGTCCTGGTAATAAAGTGCACGCTTATCCGAGCTCATCCTTTAGTCCATGCGAGCGCCAGGAAGGCACCTTAGCGATTCGCGCGCGTAGCTTTCGCATCCTCTTCTCCTTCCATTCTGTTATATACTCCACTGCGCCGGCCTTAATTTACATATCTCTGTATCAACGCTACTACCTTGTTTCACCAGGCGCATACTTTCAGCGACACGCAGCGAGTTTGTGTTTCACGATATGTTCTCCTCTATGGAGTCTCGCAATGGGCAAGAAGGTTACTGGGATTGTAGGTGGTTCCAGATTTTCACTTTTGTTAGCCCTACCAAGCTTGGCTGGAAACATTTACGTGCAGATGAATACCACAAGATCCGCGTATCAACGTCACCTCCTACGGCCGTCATCTTCGACGAAAGAGGATACTCGAATATCGTGGTATGTACGTACGTTCCTGCTTCCTCTTCTACTGTGAAATTTACTGTCAAACGATAGATAGAAAGTGACCAGTTTATTTACTGGAGTATGATGTGGTCACTTAAATAAACATTATATAAAAGAGAAACTGTTTATATATATAATTTTATATACCTATTTGTATTAAAATATCTGCAATGTGTGTATCGTAACTTTCTCTCTATAATAAAGTATTTATATTTGTATTTGAATTACATGTATTTGATTAACAAGCGCGAAATATTATCTCTTTTTTTTCCTCGAAAAATTTGATTTACATTTACAATTATCAAATTATATACTTTGACGTTTTTATTTTTTTGATAGATATTTCAAGAGATTTTTATTCGGTAAATGAGAAAGTGATTTATGTACATTGACAATCATTACGCATTATTGCTTCCTATCTACAAAGTAATAACAGTATTTGCCTATTTGGCGTTAGTTGTTTAGTCTGGAACACAATTAACAAACATGTGGAACGTTGATAACCTGATAGATACATTCTACCAAGAATACCGATTCTATCTAGATAGAAAATCAATAGTCCCAGATCGAATCGGACAACGTGTCATTTACTATCAATTGCTGTTATTACATATATGTTTGTTGCTCGTCGTGCCCGCGAGTGTGCAGTTGTAGAAGAAAGCACCAATGTGCCAATTATTATCACAGCAAATTTCCCGATCAGCTTTCTCCGATTATCCGCCAGCTGATTTTACGTTTCTGTTTCTTCCTCATGAAGGAGTTGCAACGTACGGCCATTGACCAGGAGAAATCCTACGTTATTAATCAATCGCACACTCATCTAACTAAATACTAAGGTCTACGTTCTCGCCATGCATTCAGCGTTAAATATGGCTGTTCAATCGCTTACGTTCTGTTTGTATTAATTATTATCTTCGTATTCGACAGACTCGGAATCAGACAGCCTCATTCAGCGTTAAATGCGCGATGAGGATAGGGATCTAAGTGCTGACATCACATGGATTTAATCGCGACTTGAAACGCGCCTGAAGATAAATCTTGATGCGGCGTTGGTAATTATAGCTATCATTCGATCAGTTTTTAACAACAAAGCAACAAAATCATTTCTTCATTAATCAAGTATCAACAATGTATTATACATAATATTTTTCTATTTACCTTACAATTTACATACTGTAGCGTCTTTTCAATATAAAATCCTAACCATTGCATTGGAAGAATGACTGTATGAATTAATTGAATATAATTACTGAAGTTTCATATAAAATATAGTAGAAAATATATATTATAGGGTATTACGGTTTAATGAGATTTAATAAGACATCTTTGACGTCACAGAACTGAAAATTAAATAACGTTGTCTATTTTTAATGCTCAGCAGCGAGAATAGGGGAAATCCTTAGATAAAATCTCGAATTGCATAATGCAATTATTTCGCTTATTGTTCACGAATGCACGTCATTCCATAAGACCATCGGTCTTTCCTAGAACGTCAATGGAGAACGCAATTTTCGTGCCCAACATCGCGTGCAATCTTGTCGAAGGATGACTAGTCGATTTTTTTTCACGTAAAACGTAAAACGTGTACTTTCGAATTTGAAAAGAATATGTCGCAAGTGAATATGCGTCATTTTCTTTTCACAATACGCGTATCTCCAGTTCATTTGTTCGTTATTATGTCTGGTATATATCCGCCTACCTTGAAAGTTTCAAAGAATATGCACGCGTCTTTTATCGTCGTTATTTAACATGCTTGCCACAAAATCCCGTCCTGTGTAATAAAAATGTAAAACTCTCTCCCGACGAGACGTAAACCTAATGTTGTTTCTATGAGAAACGGCGCAATACCTGTGACAAGAAAAGTGCAAATATCGCATATGCGTATATTCGTTTTACTCTGCGAGCGGATCTCAAGATGCGGCAATGCTCGGCAATCAGAAATTAGATTCACTGCTGGAAGAACGTCTTCGTTTCATTGCAGGTTTATTTAAATACGTATTAATATTTAATACTCGCGATGTTTAAGTGGGAGTCGGCTCTTGTTGGCCGGCGGGTCCTATATAATTACAGCCGGCCTACACCCGCGGAAGAAATGAAAAAACGTGCAGCGGCATAAAGGTCCAGCTGCCCCGAAAATAAAAGTAACGACGTTATCAGACTTTGATGTTTGGTGCCATCTTACTTTCATTTGGAGCCTAAAACGAACTCGGTTATTTCGTTATAAGTCAGCGAGACCCGACTGTCGAAGTAATGCGGTAAGCAACGTGCAGCGATCGTGCAATTAAAATAGAGACAAAAGAACAGATTGCGAAGATAAGATCAGGGAGGGGCCAGCATCTTGTGAAAACAAACGTTATCTTCGTGTCATCAACATTCTTGGCCAAAGTCATTACCGTCGCTTTTGTATCCGGTGTCTGTAATATTTGTACCAATAAACGATGAGTAACAAGACGAGCAGGAATCCCCGCAAAATGACGTATCATTATGCGTATTCGCTCTTATAACGGCGGCACTGAAGTAAGGATGAAAAGGAGTCGATCAGAAGAAAGAGACCTGACCGGCAAAGGGAGGGCGAGAGCGCAGCGTTTTTCGCGATTTTCTCACGAGGATAATTTCGACGATTAGTGCAAAAAACCAGGGTCCACCATACGGAGCGGTGAGTGCAGGAAAATGACAGACAGAAATTGTTTTGCCATGCTATATAATTTACAGGGCCGCAACCATCATGTATCATTTGCGTAAATTATAAATTTGTTATTTCACAATTATCGTAATGTATTTGCTGATGACCTGGTCACGTCGATATCAATACGCGATGCCTGTAAAATTCATTAAAATAAGCCGCAGATGCGGCCGAAATTCCCACATTCGAAAATTATACAAGTTACTGTGAAGATATTTCACAAAAATTTAATTTAATATTAAAAGATACTAATTAATTACTTATTTTTATTATGAAAAACACTATTGTTCAATGCTTAATAATTAATCAGTATTTCCAATATTAAATTTCTGTAAGGGATCTGTGGAATATCATAACTTGATAATAACAATCTGATTTAATAATAGAATTCATAATCTAATTAATTCGTTTGAGTCATAAAGCACTATCAAATATACTAGGCATAATTTTTTTTAATGTTATTACATTTATTACAGTTATTATTCAGTATAATATTAAAATATTTTTTCTTATCTGACATATGCATTATACTTTACGCTTTATCACATTTTACTCTACAAAATCTATTATTTATATTTGCGAAAAAATATTAAAAGAATATATTGATCTAACTTTTATTGCAAGAAACAACTTGAACTTTAATGGCTAAATGTATGCTGTATATACGTATCTATATCCGGTTGTCAGAGTCATTATTTACACTTGAATGCGCCCCTGCACCCATGACTCGTATTCTACTTCGCAGAGAATCGACCCGTTATATTGCAGAGGGGTCTCACGGAAGCTTCGATCAATTGTGAAGATCGTGAAGGATCGCGGCTACTGTCAAGTGTACTGCCAAGATCGCTGGTGTATCGTAACCAGTTTGTGGGTGCCGACGCGACTAGAATTAATTCGTTCCGCAGCGTGAACGCGCGCGCACGCGTTGCATCCTCATCGCTTTATCGATCTCGTAAAAGGCTCCAAGAGCGTGTGCCTCACGAAGACATTGTTATTGAGATTTCTTATACAGTCACAGCGACAATACAGCGCGCGCCGGCTAGTTTTACAAGTGACTTATATACATCTAAATGTGACCATTACAGCCTTGATCGCGGATTTTACGTTCACCATCGCGTTTGAACGTACCATCATCGATAAAATAATTTATCCTCGTCCGCATCTTATTACGAAATCCGCTCAGACAAAAACATTACATGAATGTATAACTGTGATTCATGAATTTTA
Source organism: Mycetomoellerius zeteki (assembly GCF_001594055.1). NCBI lineage: Eukaryota > Metazoa > Arthropoda > Insecta > Hymenoptera > Formicidae > Mycetomoellerius > Mycetomoellerius zeteki. Next base: position 1,043,700 of record NW_017257720.1, on the reverse strand, counting down.
CATTGCAACGCGATCATTTACGCACGAAGAATTGTGTAGTAAATAATCGTATGATATAAACAAATGATCTTTTTCTTACATGAATTTACGTTAATTTCAAAAAAAGTTTTTTTTAAATTAGAAATAAAGCATGTCCGATTCTAAAATTAATCTCCGGAGTCGATGTCAAAATCTGTAATAGTTAATAACGATGGATTTGTAAGACCAATTTATATTAATTAAGAAAGATACTAATTAATTTCAAGGAATCGAAATAATATAACTATAAAATAAGTATAGTATAAAATAAGAAAAGTGTATCTTAGTAAAAATAATCTAAATTTGTAGATATATAATTTAAAGAAAAATTAAATTATTTGACATTTTTTTATAAAGAGATTTACAATTGGATGGGTCCAATGGACTTACTGTCAGCTCCAGAAAGTATCTGTAATTATGATCATCATGATATTAACAAATCAAATTGTTAATGCACATTGGCATTTGAAGTCAGATGACGTGAAGTACAAGTTTGAGAAAATTATATAGGATGGTCCATTTTAATCCATCCAATAGAATATCTCAAAATCCTTAAGTTTAAGACAAAAATGTTTCAGACAAAAGTTGCTTAGTTACAAGGGGAAAAGAAGATGGTGACCTTGGTTGAGTTTGAAAAGATGTCCTTTAAAATCGGGACAAAATTACTTAAAATTTTTTTTTGTAGGACTACAAAGGAATTATATACATTTTTCTTACATAATATGATTTCTCTAATTATACAGGGCAACATGGAAAACATTGTTTAGCTGTTTCTAATATATTCTTTTGTCTGAACCTTTGTCTGAAATATTTTTGTCTTAAACTTAAGGGTTTTGTGATATTCTACTGGAAGAATTCAAATGGACTACCCTGTATAAACTCTGTTAGAACACTGCTAACAGATTTCTTCGATATGTACACGGGGATTTCCTAGATTGTCGGATAGACGATAATTTGCGTCTTACGCGAAAAGTCAGAAATAACAGACGTACGTACACAACTGTGTCATACTGCTTCCGGTTGATCTTCTTCCTATTATGGTACAAAGTGGATGCGCATAGATCTCTTCCCGGAAGGTCTAATTCGATCGTAGGAAAATATTTAGACGCTGTTATACAGCATCGTCGCAACGTCATTGTGACGTCATATTGACGATGATGCAAGAATGCTTCGGCGAGACGTGACTAGCTGTTCATGCAAGCGACTTGGAGTATACAACAAGGGATGCTTGCAGCCTGCAGAGGCGGCGTTAATTTTCTTCTATTTTTAGCACAGGCTCGCCTCGCGTACTATAAGAAAGTGTGAAATGGTGAAATTACTCGCGTTCTAGCAGACGGAAGAAAGACGTACTCTGACACGGAGATAAACTTTTCCACTATTATGCTGTTCTATTATTACGAAATATTAGTTATGTAATATAAGATTACATAACTTAGATTAGATTAGATAACTTAGATTAATTAACGTAAGCTAATTGATGTTACATAGGACGGAGTTCTTTCTCTCTTAATTAAAAATACGATTATATTTCCTACAATATGATAAAATTTTTTAAAGACCTTTATTTTCATACAATACTGAGATTGTAGAAGTACTGTAATAATCTTTCTCTATTTGGAATAACGCTACGATTGTATCATTGATAAAACGAGAAATAATTTTGTTATCAACATTTCTATAGAATAGGCAATATTTCGACATTATATTCATAAGCGAAGATTTTGGATATCATACTTAAATCTTTTATGTATCTATAAATTTATCAAAACTCGTTGTATAATTACTAAAATATTTTCAAACATTCTTAGTACAAGATGCGGTCTTTCAAAGATTATCTGTTAATGAAATAGATCACGCGAAGTAGCGACTATTTCAAGATATATATTTCACCCTGCCCTCGTAATACGCAACCGTGGAATATTTATGAAGACATATGCATACGGGGTGGAAGTTTGTCAGCAGGACATTCAGACAGACCAGCATCGGCTCTTGGCTAATGGACGTGTCATCCCGTTATTAATTGCAGCCGCAGGCGACCTAATTCAGTCACGTAATCGGTATCTTGGTTAACTTTCGACCGGTGACGCAGATAATCGCTGCACCGGTCGATTAATATGAGCCATTAGGTATCGAGAATGTTGGATGACGGCTGATTCCGGGTGGCACTCGATATAATCGAAAAAAATGAAGCAGCTTAAGACACTCGAAACCAGCGACCACCATGCCCGTACTGATAGCGTTCTGTCACCATAAAACTTTACCATCTACTTCCATATATCGCGAATGAAAGATGTATCGGACGTATTTGTGCAGTCACCGAGAACACTGAGAATTATTTCTTACTTTAAGTTGCACTCAAGAGGACCCACGTATTCCATATACCTCGACACGCTATTGCTCGTTCCACGGTCTGCACTCCGACCGGTTTTTCACTTACGATTAGATACGTAAATATTTTCGAGGGTTCATCTATAAGAAGAAGAGTCGACGCCTTCCAATCTGTAGTCCTACAAAAGGCTCAGTGAACTTTGGTGAACTTTCGTTGCAACGAACTGGTACCACTCATAAAATAAGCAAAAACTAACACGGTATATGTATATTACTATAGAATTAATTCGACTGCTGATGACTAGACTGTAAATGTCTGCAACATTGACTCATTCGTTATTTGCCAATGCACTGGCTCTTATCTACTAAACATCGTAAAATCCTGTAATAAGTGACTCACTTCTTTGACGTATCAATTGACATATCAATAAATCGTATATCGGTCTCACAAAATGATCTCGCATTTAATTGTCCCAATCACAATTGTCACGCAGCAGAGATATTAACAGGAAAATATTAGAATTAACCTTATCATAAAGTATATTGTACTATATTGTACATAGTTAAAATCTGCATATCCTCGATCTGTGCAATCTCGCATACTCACGTGATGCTCTCTCTTATCTCCTACACACTATTGAACTATTCCCACCTCCGAAGACAGGCTGAATTCATGAATGGAAAGGCTCCCGAGCCTCTACACCTCCATGCTTATGGAGAGATACCGCCCGCGTACGAAAGTTCGCGGAAGAGAAAGTCCCCGATGACGATGACATCATCGCTACCATGGTCATGGTCTCTGTCGATTCTGGATCAGAGACGCGTGCCGAAACCCAGAACTTTCCAATGACATTTAAATACTAGGAGTTCAATAAGAGAATATTCGATAGAAAAGTTAACTCTTTTATCTCGCCTAACACTGCAGAAGTGCTAAAATATTTGAGATCATTTGAAAGTGAAAATAAATTAATAATGTTTGTAGGCCAAATTTACAGGCCAAAAAGTATATCATGTTTTCTGTTAATAGCTTCTATTAACCAATAATATTACTGAATGATTGGTTTGCGACCAACGCAGGAATCGTGTTCCAACCTACCGCCTTCCTCCGCAGGAACCTACCGGTCTGCTGTTCGAACTGCAATGACTCTTGCTCGCCTTCTTCTTCGTCTAGCGATATACGCTTGTCTGTGAACAATGGGACACCAGAAAAGTGAATGACGTCACTGGATACAACTCGAATCCTACCTTCTATGGTTTTCAAACTCGAGAGTTCATGTTGTACCTACGTAGATCGATTGAGATAAAGTTATATAAACATTTTCATATTATCTACAATCCTATATTAAAATCATACCCGGACCTTCTCCACAAGTTCCATTATAAAGATCTTTTTTTATTATATGTCTAGATTCAAGATATATATCACAAAAGAAAAATAATAGCATAATATAAGATTAAATATTGCGAATAAATTATGAAACATACAAGTTGAACAATCATAATACATTTTATCACGCTCTTCGATGACTGCGGAATTTTGGAAAAAATTGAAACAGATCTAAGAACCCTGACTATGGAGCGACTCTCGTGGACCCTCGTAATCTGTGGTTCTTTTCCCCTCATTAGGGAACTGAACGTAGAAGGTAATTGATACTTTCATAACCTAGCAGCATTCCCACCTGCGAATAGCTCAGTTTTTGCTGCGGCCTCGTTAGAGGTGACAATAAGTAGTTACCTGTTTCCAGGTAGGAACGTATCTACCTGCCCGCTTGCCTGTCGTGGAACGTCTCGCGAGCTAAAAGACAGTGCAGTTGTGGGATTATTACGGATACGATTTTGCGAGACTAATTTTACGATATTCGATATTTGCTACATGTGGAATTCAACAAACGTCGAGCACCGATAAATCAAGTGACATACGTACCATTTTAAATCACTTGACAGAAAGTCGACATGCAGTTGAAAGATCTATCGTAATTTAGAATGTCTAGTAGGTACATGATTTCTATATAATTATAGCTATCGTTTTAAAATGTTTTATGTTAAAATAATAAAAGATAATCATATTATATTTAATAAATTCCACCACATTTTAGTCCGCCAATCATTGGTCGTATCAAAGTTGATTTTTTAAATATATAAATATATATACATACACATTGAACAAACTGTACTAAATTTTAATATCACTTGTTTAAATATTACTAACTAAATATTTACTAAATATAAAGGTACATTTATTTGATACAAGAACAATTAATTTGATATAACTATCATTTTTTTTACGGAGTAAATACTCATTTACTGTAAGTATCTAAATATTTAATTAGTATACTATTCAAATAAATTTTTATTAAAATTTAATACATTTTTTCTCAGTTTATATACGACTGTTAATCTTTTTACGGGATGGAAGTTAATTTTCAAAATTTTACAGCTTTTCCTTAAGTAAAATTTATTATAATTCAGTATTTCATTGTATTTTTTGCTTCAAAATATGATACTGTTTTAGTGCTAATATAATGACGCTTTCTCATCTTATAAAGGTCTTATCTTATATATGGTAATTCCTGTTATACGATCAATTAAATCGACAATTCGAATGAAGCAAATCACCATGCAAATATTCTTCAAACTCTTGTCACAAATACAAATACTCGTGATTCTTAAACACGTAAATCTATATAACGCAGTTTGTTGTTCAGTAATAAGCATTACGACTAGAAATCAAATGAAATAAATGACGAAACCCTTTTTTATTCAACTTTACACTCGCGAATAATTCCCAAAGCACATAGTCATGCTTCGTATCGGCCACTCTCGTTTCGCGACAACCAGATCTTTCGCGCATCCGACCGATCCTATCTAATTATATAAGCCATCCGCCGCCCGATCGATGTGTGCGTGTAATATGCGCGAGAGTTTACAAATTAGCCTTAGTTACGAGATGCGTGTACACGAGTGTCGGCGCAACACTAATCACGGTGATTGCAGGGGAGTGCAAATCGTCGGCGGGATAATATTCCGTGTAATTGGTTCAGTCCCTGTCAACTTGTCTAGCTACCGGACGATGTCTTAACCGAAACAAGCCGATACGTGTGCGTGCGAGAAGCACGCATTTTCGCAAACAATCTCGATACCTCTGTCATCCGTATCCGTTCGTGGAATCTATTACAACCCGCGATCTTGCCTTCGTGAGCAATTGAATCCTAGTGAATCGCGATCACGACAGAAAATCTGTAGTCTCGCGTCATTTCGAGTTAACGCGTGGATAATCAAGCAACCATATCAGCAAGATGTAATTTATACATACGCTGCCATAAGCGTCGCATTTAGAAAAACATGCAATATATGTCAACTTCATGCAACTTCAACTTTTTTTGCCTCATCAGTGCCGATATCATTAGTATCGTACAGGCACGCTATTTTATGTGCGAATATTCTCGCACAAGCGTTCTCATTTTTCTTGCACAATTTTTTCTTTTCTTATGAAAAGTTAAGTACCTTTCTTGGAAAATAGAATCGCATCTGTTTGCAATATTCTTGTTCCGGATGCTCGGGTCTTACGTTCGAATCGCGTTTATTCCGTTCGTCGCTCGCTATCAATGTTTGCAACCGTTCCCACGAGGGTGACAGATCTGACTAGCGTTATAAGATTTGCCCATGTAGTCAGAGGAAACGAAAGGAGGGAGAGATATATTAATAAGTTATAGCGGACCAATCGCTGTTCTTTCTGTAGGTAGATCCAAGACCTCTCAAGGCAGACCCAAACGAAACAACAATGCACAAGCGCACCACAGGGGATCAGGGATCGAAGATTCGCTCGGGATAGATTTTGACAACACGGTCGCCAGTACCCTATATGCTAGTCAGGGGACCACACAGATCAGATAAAGGGTATGTTTGAGAGACCGACTAAAGATTAACGCGATCGACTAACTTCACTCGTGTGTATATATAACTTCACTCGTGTGTATACATATCGTATCATCTTGCCGCCACTGACTCAAATGGCAGGAAATTCCCAATAGAAAATCGAGAAGAATGCTAGCATATTTGAGATAATTCAAGAATTTTTAAATAAGGAAGGCTTTATAGAAAGTATTAGAGGATAAATTATTAGTGAAATGTTACAACTGACAAAATAAGTGAGAAGATAAAAACTAATAAAAACGACGAGGTATTTGAATATTTTATTTGCATAGTCATATTTCGACGTGTGTGTGTGTGTGTGTGTGTGTGTTTGTTTAATTAATAAATTTTAAATAAATGAAAACTTTAATTATTTAAAACTAACTAAATTATAAAAGAATTTCGTAAATTTCTAATCACTTTTTTTTCATAAGCTATTATGCCTGTATGACGTTTGGAAAATTACATTCATGCATTATATAAATAATATTGATTTTCTATTGGGACTTTCCTGCCATTTGAGTCACCAGTGACAAGATGATACGATATGCACACAGTGAAGTCAGTTGATCGCGTTAGTCGGTGCTTCAAACACACCTTTTATCTGATCTGCGTGATCACTGGCGGATCCACGAGGGGGGAACATGGGGGCCACACCCCCCTTGGAGTCTCCTTTTTTAAAAATATTTTGTAGTTAAAAATGTTACATATATTTTTAATATTTCTAAAATGTTTAATCACAATTTTGATATTTCTAAAATGCTTAATCACAATTTTGATATTTCAAAAATATTTTTTAATTTAAGAAACTCCGAGATTCTTACGGCTTAAGGCTTACTGCTCTATTGTAGATAAATGCGTTATGCAACGTTATGTGAAAATCACTAATTACAAGATACTACTTAAAATATTACTGTCTGCCGATATGTGTCGCTTCGGCTGAATGAAGTTTTTGAGCCCTTTGGCATTTGAAAATCTGGTTAACTCTTCGTGATTACACTTCCTGAAAATTTTATGTTGATCACACAGGGGGCAAAATGATCCAAACATTTTAATTGATTGCCGTATTACAGCTTTTATTCTTTATAAAATCACAAAAATTACTGCACATACTTTAAACATTGTAGAATATAGAAATGCGGTGGCTTTTTAAAGAGTTTTTAATTTTAACATATTTAAAAAATCGCAAAGACTGTCGTCCAAAGAATAACATGCGGTTGAAGGTGCAAAAATTTTCAACTTCGGATAAATGGCAGTTTAAGTCCCATAAAAAAAAAGAAATATAAAATCTTTTTTTGGGGTCCCCTGGTGACCATGAAGGATTAAGAGATCGTATGAGTGAAGAGAGCCTTTTGGAATTTGCATTGTTATATCAACATGTGTATATAAAGACATAGAAATTGATAAAAGAAACAATGTTGAATAGGTTTGCCAGAAAGAGAAAGTATAAATTAGATATTTTACTGTAAAATGTTATTCTTATATATATTATTCTTTTTTGCTGATATATTATGTTCTGGTTAGTTGTGAGGGATTTTTTGCCAAAAAAAGCAGGTTTATTTTAGGGAGATTAAATTAGATTTTATTCAAAATATTTTCCACCGCTAGAGCTATAACTTTTTCCCATTTTTCTGACAATAAGTGAAGCACAGGTAAATACGCGATATGTGGTAAGATTTCTCATTGAAATGCTGCTAACGTGTCTTTAACTGTTTTTTGCAACGTGTGGTCGAGCATCGTCGTGCAATTCACTTTGCATTTTCTTTGAACTAATGGCTACGTTTATACCGTGCATTTAGGCCGCAGCCTATACAATAGATGTCCTTGTTTATCCTGTATATTAAACAAAGACACCTATCATATAGGTCGCGGACTAAGCGCACGGTGTAAACGTAGCCATTATTGAACGTTTCTGGTTCAAATAGATTAATTGTTGTTGATAACGCTCAGGAGTGATTGTTTGATTTGGTTACAACAACTCTTAATCCACGACGCCTTTCATGTCCCACCAAATACACAACAAACCTTCCGTGGATGTTGCGTTTTGGAGTCGATGTTGACGGTTGGCTTGGATTTACCCACAATTTTTTATTAGGATTATCATAGTGGATCCATTTTTCATCGCCAGTTATTATTTGATACAAAAACTAGTTCTTTTTGTGTGACGAGAAAACAATGAAGTGCAAATAGTAAAACGATTTTAAATAGCCAATTCAGACAATTCGTGTGGAATCCATTTGCTTTCTTTTTAAATCGTTCCCATTGCGTGTAAACGATCAGAAACGGTTGATTTATTAATTATGATTTAACGCTTCAGCTAATTCTTCAAGCGTTTGAGTTGAATTTTCATCCAACAATGCCTGCAATTCGGCATCTTCGAACTTTTTTGATTGACCTGAACGTTGTTTGTTTTTCAAATCAAAATCACCACTTTTAAATCGTTGATATCAGTCCTTACACGTTTTAACTGATAGAGCAGACTCAAAATAAGTTTCTGAGAGATAAATCGGTGAGCTTCAGCAGCCGTTTTCTTTGAATCAAAGTAGTAAAGTAGTAGATGACGAAAATGCTCTTTATCACGTTCCATTTTCAATTGCACTAAAAAGTATAGTTATGTTTACGAATGCACAGAATCTGTGTTAAATTATTTGTAGAAATGTCTAAGCTTTGAAATGACATACTTCAATTTCAAAATATCTTTAGTAAATCTGTAGCTACAGCCATCTGTAGTGAGCCCTCAAAACTAACCAGAATACCTAATAATTTAAAATAAAATGTTTTATAAATTAAATATTTACGTAATACTTTTTCAATGTAATGCTAATGATAATTTAAATAGTCTATCTTTTCGTATATTAGATCTTAAAAAAATTTCACTTGCGGCGTGCAAATTTAATAATAAGTAATAAGGACGGAAAGTGATACGAAAATAATGTAAAACAATTAATTTTTCCTTTTTTTGTTATTCATTCGTTACAGTTAGTGCATAATGTTTCAGAAACCCGGCAACCTAAAAATATATAAATCCACCCTACCCCCTTGACAAATGTCTAGATTCGCCAGTTTGTGGTTCATCGATTGGCATCTCTACAAGATTCTGGCGACTGTATTGTATCACCAACACTTGTATATTTAAATTATCAAGCAATAATACACAAGGTAAAATCACTAGATGTAGATCAGGCACTAATTCCGGATCACTCTTTATATTTAAATAATTATAGTATTTTTCATTAAATAGTACATATCACAAGATTCTTTAGCATTTATTTTATCTCTTTCAAGTGTCAATTGAATTTAATTTATTAGGAACAACGTTACACATTTTATTGATGTCGTTAACTAATTAAATGTACGAGGTTAACTAACGTATGTATCTTTAAAAGTTCGTTCAAAGTGTAATATCATAAGAATTGCCTTATGGTAGGTAGTAAATAGCATTAGATTTCATGGAAAAAATCAACGTTCAGTTGAGATTAAATATCCGCGGGTGTTGTTTAATCGATGTTATAACGATACTTTTATCTATGTCATAACGATATTTTTATTGCGTAAATTTATCATAAAAATATTTAAAAACTTATCGAATTTTACAAATGATGCCATCCCGAAAAGATTTATTTGTTTTAAGTATCAAAATAGAATATAAAATAGTATACATGTCTATATGCAAAAAGTGTTACTATTCATAATATAACTGTTTTTTATTGCTAAACGTTTAATTTTCATCAATTCTTTTAATTATCATTAACTTTTAATTGTCACTAATTTTAAATAAACTTAATGACAATTATAATTTCGTTATATATATTACGATATGCATGCGCAAATTATTTTTATTATCCTTATGCGATGCAGTAACGCCATCAAAAAGGATAAAGCATTTCGTGAATTGATCCGCAATTTATAGTACATGGAGTCTAATTGTGGATAATTGTAATTACTTTATTTAATTAAAATTAAAACATACATATAAAACGGTAATGAAATGGAATAAAATCATCTATAATGTAATCTTTATGATCAATCATAACTATTAAAATAAATTTTATTAATTGTTTAATATTGTTCTGGATAAAAATATGAATTTTTTTTAAAGGATGATCCACAACTAGTGGTTTTACCCTACATTCATTATAAAATTGGCTACGTTTACACCGTGCAGTTAGGCCGCGACCTATGCAATAGATGTCCTTGTTTATCCTGTATATTAAACAAAGACACCTATCGTATAGGTCGCGGAATAAGCGCACGGTGTAAACGTAGCCATAATTTGCAGAAATTTAATTACTTGACATAACATCGTGTTCTGATCTAATATCTTCAAAAGTAAATATCCGTCACAAAACTTAATATAACACTTATTAGTGTGTAAAGAGCATAAATAAAATATTGTAAATAAAAAATATTGTAATCAATCAATTAGATAATCATAACAAATTATTTGTTAATTAATCACAAACAAAATCTACTATGATATATAATCACACTTACACAGCCAGTTACGTTTTCTGATTATTCATTATGTAAATGTTGTAATAATAGCGATTAAATATAATCGAGAACGAATAAAATGCATAATTTAATGAAAATTTTGCAAAAATAAAATGTTTGTGTATTTGAAGATCAATACTTTACATGACACTGGGACAAAGATCAAGATGCTATCACTGTACCTGACTGTTAGGAAGTTAATCCACGTGAGCAATGATGTAACTGATAACAAGATATCGCGCTGCTGAAGCTCCGTGAAAATAACCATGATTCATACGAGACTAAATATTAACTTTAAAGTTTTTATAACAATAAATATGTGTATGGAGACGTCATAAATTTAGGAAACAGTTTATATTTATGATGAGAACAGCTGTATTAATTTGTTACAGTTCACACGATTTACAGGTTTGTATTTGCTATTTTCTTTTTTCAGTATACACAATTGAATAAAAATTCAATTCAAAACATATCTCTACATACAAAAAGAGAAAAGCAACGAAAGTTATTAAGTTTACAAATGTTGAGCTGGTTATAAATCGAGAGATAATATTAATGGATGTCAATTAATAATAAAGAATGTTAAATAAAATTTACTTTTATAAAAATAATACATATTATTTTTGTTATAATATCAAATTGTTAACATTTTGTTTTTGTTTTTTTTTAAATTTACATATTTTAGGATGAATTTTAATATTATTGCTTCTGCAAATTAGAGAATGGCTTTAGGCTAATATTTTATTTGTCGTTCGATAAATTTTTCAAGCATATTAATTGGCTACATTAAAATAGAAAATTTCTAAAAACTTGGGAACTTCTACACGGTACAGAACTTATTTTTTCTTTACCTACAAGAGAATTTTTAGAGGCTGGAGAACTTCTCTAGTCTATAGTCAATCAACACACCTGAAAATTTGTTATACGACATGAAATAACAGCCCTAACAGAAGAGGATCCTATCGAAGTGACACATTCTTGACGATGTCGATACAGGGACTCCTCTATCCAATCAATTCACTTGATGTCAACTTCTAAGAAAAAAAAAGAAAAAAATTACTGCACCCGGACGTAATGCGCGTGCAAGTCACCACAGGGGGCCTTATTCTTATTGGCTGAGAGCAGAGGACGCCCACAAGGTGCGCAGTTATATAGTACTCTAGTGCTATGCGGAGTTCATTCATAGTTCCACTCCAGTCTAGTCATTCATTAATACGGCGGGAGTGTCCTTACGGAGTGTGCGCTGATCGTAGCTCTTGATCACTCGAGTGACCCGCTTTGAGCTCGCTCGCGTGTGCGTGTCACACATGTGTGCTCGTCCTATGGCACGTGAGATCGTGGAGTACAAAGTAGTCGACGAGGTGAATTAACATCAAACGCAGAATGTGGATAGGTAAGAATGACTCACGATCAGACTCGGTTTCAGACGAACGTTCTAAGAAACATAACCCGTCTCGTCAGAATGAACATTCAGCGACATAAAAAGTGGAAATTTAATACAAGACTTTTATTTGTGGAAATGTCATTGAACGCGTTGAATATCGGTGTATTTAATAAAAATTCTTTAATATTCATTCATATTAAAAAGTACCCTGCAACGTGGATATTGTCTTTAAAAGTAATTTCTAACTACGATAATATAATAAATAACTGTATTTTTAATAACAGCATTAATTATTCATATTGATAATAAATTAATGAGTTATCAATAAAAAAAATTATGATCGACTAAATAAGAATTTTCTCGTACTATTCCGTTCTTATTTAAATCGCAATAATACATTGTGCTTCTTTGTGATAAACTGAGCTCGGAAGAAGTATAATTCGCACCTTTTTCTCCATTAATAGCGGCACTTCGGGAATGGTATTTCTAAAAAAAAAAAGTCTCCGCGTTTTTAATGGAACCGACGAATTTCACGGCTCATCTCGTATCAAAGAATGGCGCAAATACACCTGCGACAAATCGCTTACGCGGTTGATGCTTCGAGAACATTCGAAGCATGATAGTGTTATCCAAGCAAAAATCTTTCGCCATTCCTTTGTTCCCTGCTACCGAAAGAAGCGGCGCTTCATCTGTCGTTTTTCTGCGACAAGCCGCGGAATGCTATGGTCGAGAAATCGGTCGGCAGCAACTGCGCGAGTGATTTTGCACAACACCACTGTAGGGGACCATTACCGTAGTGTACTAATTTAATGATTTTTTTCATCAAATTTATTTCTCGGTCACACGTCACCTGTAAAAGCTCAGTGTATTCCTTGTAAGTCGATCTCACTTGCATTATATATTGTTTTTTATTGATAATAAAACTTGGTCAATAAAAATCTCATTGCACTTGAATCATGTTGTTTCAATTAGTAGCAGATAAAATTTTATCAATAATAGAAATAAATTAACAATTTCGCGAACAGAATTGTGCGCGACGCACTTATCGCTGTGAATCATCTTCGTGGCGCTTGTTCCATCTTGACAGCTACCTGTCGACTATCGTCTTTATCGCGATGCAGTTAATACAAGTATTCCGATATACTGTTGACGTGGCATTCCGCATATTTACATGAATACGATATGAAGTATGCAAAATACGTTTATGCATAAATTTAAATTAACTTATTGATTAACTTTATCTTAATTTTATCACGTTATGGACGAACAAAATTAAATCGAAATCAACATATCTACATACACAGGAAGTGTAAAGATTAAATTAAGACCCCCTGCGCTGATATTAATTGATAGTACTTGTACGCTTAGATCATTTTACTCAGGATTTTTGTAACTGCACTGCTAATAATACTAATACAAAAAATACTTTAATTATTGTATTATAGTCATTTATGTTTTGTAATAGAATTACAACTAATTTAATTAACTGTCAATTTATGTAGTTCCCTATGGTATATTATTGTTTAAATCGTGCAAAATGAAAACACATTTTTTTCAAAGAGATAATTTAATGAAGACGACAGAGTAGGAGAGTTTCTCGCAATGTTCACTCCTACTTTACTCCTTTCTCATACAATTATTTATGTACATAAGTTTATAATATCTGATGTCGACCAATCGAAACGAACAGCCAGCAATGAGATCAAACCAATCAAATCAATTGGTGCTAAAGATGGCGGGACAGCAAATTAAAAAAAAGAAACGTTAAGTGAATCGAGCCAAGGACCAAGTAGCGCAAGAGTAGAAGGCATTTCCGTTCTGCCAACTGGTAAAAACCCGGCATTACTATCGATAGTGGGATTAAACTCGGAAACGCATGTTGTGTCGACAGATCAACCAATTTTAAGAGTTAGCCGAGCGTAGCGTAAATTTTCCATTTTCTCTTACTGAAGACAGAAAGAGAAAGAAAACGAGAAAGAAAAAGTGAGATAGCGCCGTGTGCTCAGAAAAAGCAACTTTGATTGGTGTGCATTATATAACAGAGAGAGGGAGGAGATATGTTAAAAGTCTGCAATCTACACAGAAGGAGCTCGGGGAAGCCCACTGCTATTTTTCCTTAACGCCATCGATTCTTATCGGAAAACTTTATAACATCAGTGAGGCCGTTTCGATGCGGTTTCGATAAAGCGCGAATACGTAAACGGGTATTTCAGATATGTAAATACGCGATAAAGATGCATAACAAAATACAGCGTTTATACATGTATATCTTATACATATCAACCTAACAAAATTAAAATTCAGGTTAATAAAATAAATTAAAGTCTAACTATTCAAATATATCGCAAAAAGATATCGTAAAATCGTAAATACTTCAACAATTGTGAATAATTTTTAACGTATCATCCTTGTTGATGAAACGTATAAACACTATACTTTGCTCTCTCCTACAGTATGACGTCTTCATCTTCAAATATAAATTACACGACATACATGTTCGCTAATTTATTCTATGACGTACATCCTTTATTCCGCAAAAAATTATTATTCTACGTTATATACTCAAAAAATTTATAATGATAAAAAATAAACTATTAAATATACACTTGTAATTTTCGTCCACTAGATATTACATTATTCGACTAATGATTTTAATGCGCATTTCGAAGCCTTTACTTTTCATGCAGACGTTTTTTCGTTATAGGACGGATTACCGGTCAATTAACGACGTGACACTATAATTGGTGCGGTAATTCGATCCTCTTATGGTCGGATCCTCCGGGGAAGCTCGCGCGTTTCTGGGCTTCGAGTTAAGCGACCGCGTGCACATCGTTAAATTAAAATCCTGAGGCGTTCACCAGCACCAACGTGGCCTGCAGCGGGCTATCCCAGCGCTGGCCGTCTAATTTGTAGCGCATAATATTCGAATAATTTGCACGCGTTAATGGAACCGGCCGTGGGTCCCTCGTCGGCTACGACGAACGGAACTACCTTGCAAATATTTGCGTGCAATAAAAATGATTCAACTCAATAGGTGTCAGACAAAGTCACCGGAAATCGGAGCAAACACTCACAAGTATGGAAAATTTCGGACGTATCGTCGAAAAAATTTAATTACGATGATGGAAACGTAATATCTGCCTCATATTCCTATACAATTATTTGTCATTATCGAAAAATCTTTTTCTAGCTCCTGATAATTTCATTTATGAGCAACTTATCCCTTAATTTATACACGATGATTTTCTGGTCCTTTATTGCACACGATGGGTCATTTTAGTGTCCCGGGTTAATTTTCATCCCTTTAACAAATACACAAAAATTAGATTCTTGCATATACTTTAACATCTTTAGAAGGTATTTATAAGATTGTATAATTTTTTTAAAATTCAATATAAATGATATAACTACTTATTTGTTCCTAATTTTTCAAAAAAAGAAAGGATGTGAATAATCTAATGTTTACTAAGAGTTATACATAGTTAAATTGATGAGATCGAAATCGATTCATCTAATCGCGGATATATCTTATCTGTGACGTAGCACAAGCAATTCTTTAATTCTCTCACTCTTGCAACAGACTTATCGCACACACGTTATTTCCCAATCGACGTTATTTGCAAACTTTTATAAAACAGTCGAGATAGATCTCATTTTTATAGCTGTTCAAAATTGTATCTGAATTTTATTGAAGATAATTAATAACAAGTAATAATAACGATATAATCGATTTGTAATCTCAAGGATGTGATATATCAATAGTAAAATACAAAATATGCAATAAGTAGGAATTTCTGTGCGTGATATAACTGTGTGAAATTTTAATCTGAGATGATTACTTGAAAATATCTTGTACTAAGAAATAAGGATGTAATGTTAAATATAAACACCGACTAACAGACAGACTGCATATTAAGCATTTTAGCAGACGCAGACGTATATCATATGTAGCGAACTTAGTCATCAACGTGTGAAGAATATACATCTTCTTCAGGAACACTGATTTACGAGCCACGTGCCCGACACAGAAACTTACTTTCCTGGTTTTGCGATTAGTTTCTGCATATATTATTGCGGTTATTTCCCTAAATGACTACATCTTAATGTTTGATAAACTTTACAATGCCTTCGGCAGATTAGAAACAATAGCTTTTTAAAATAAACGAGGATGGTATTCTCAAAAGCTTTATGCATATTGATTTTATCGCCAGGTCTAGGTAATTCACATACATCATTTAATCACTTTAACATTTCAATTGTTAATATCTTTTTATCTTTTACCTGTGTATCACATACAATTGTGATCAATATATTTTTCTGAAAAATCCTATTTTGCAATTATTCTTTCCTCGTTCTATTCTCAAAACGCATCTCATTATTAGTTATCCTATTCAATTGACTTCTTTCATAAGATAATTCCTTAAATGTGCCCTCTCAGAAAGAATTTCTGATAGCGAGATAAAAAATGTTCCAGATGTACTTAATCTTATCGCAACTTAATGCAGTATAAAAATAAAACAATACATATATTACGATTAGATCAATAATTCCGAATCTTCTTCCTCGAATTAAATAAATTTGTCTTGGGATAAGAGTAATACATATAAATTTAAGTTTCTATATTCTCACTATTTAGGTTTAGAATAAATCTTTACCCAATGTTATAACGTACGATGTTATAATCGTACAGCTGTTGCTATAATATTTAGCACAAAACCGATATCCAAAATCATTTTATTCTAGATTAAAAAATTTTCCGTTTAAAAATAAAATATTCCTCTGTTAATAATAAATATAATTATTTTGATATATATCGATCGTATTTTATGATAAATAGAAGAGTAATAGCACTGAATATGGAAATCTTTTTTTTGAATGTGTTCGATTGCACCATACAATTTTTATTAGTCACATGTCACTATCTAGTACAAATATTTATCATATTTCTATTTGGATTCACAAAATGGTTTAATATTTCATTCGATTAATGAAATCGACACGGCTCAGGGGTCCAACGTACAGTCTGCCGTATATCTCCCCACGCGGAGATCGCGCAGCGAGGGTGGTGTGCGCGCAGGTGGGAGGACAGGGAGGACGTACTGGCAGGCTGAGGATTACGGTGGGGCTACGGAAGGGGGCTGGAGGAAGCAGGAGGGATAGAGGTGGGACCAAGTGTCGGTGAGCGCGAGCGAGAGTGCGAGAGCGAGAGGACGAGGTGAATAGTGAGTCCGTGAGCTCGAGTGAGTAACTGGGAGTCGCAACTGGGGGACTCACTCAGTCACCACGAGATCGGCAAGCCGAATGGTCAACCGCGCCGGTGGTTCTGAAAAGTCTGCAACGAGTTGAAAGGGGCTCCTGCAGGGGCCCTGAATCAGGCGTAGATTAGATCCTCGAATGTCAACGGGGGCGATCGTCCACAGTTATCTCGATTCGATCGCGGCGCAGGTGGACGGACAATCGCGTCACATCAATTTCCCGACGGAAAATAGACTGACCGATTATCGGAATTATCTCACGAGGACGCTGACGATGTGGAGAGTTCTGGTGCACTGTTATGTCACTTTGACGTCCACCTGACAAATAATAACGATATCGGTGTAGAATACGGCATTGCAGTTTCGGTATATCTCGAGGATTACAATATTCTCGCGTGACAGTTCGTCCCAGCAGCGGGACGCGACGGTGAACGACAACGGACAACAACGTCGTTTTTCCGGAGTAACCAGTCGATTCGCGGAAAGATCGCGAGTGCGCAAGTGGATGCGAGCGGAAACTGTCATCCGGAGCAGGAGAGAGGAGAGAGGAGCCGAGGACTCTCCAGCACGAGGACGAGGAAGAGATGATCTTCGTGCTGCTGGTGGCCGGAGCGTTCGCCCTCGCCACACTAAGGCGGTGTGTGTACATTGCTGAATTCTATCCACTTTCTCTAATGCGTATATGTATATATAGATATATGTATATGCATATATATGTATATGTATATATATTATATGTATATCCTGCTTTCGCACCGAGTCATCTCGCGGAGACGAGGTATTCGGCACGCAAACATTTGCTGCAACAGAAGAAAACGACTCGCGGATATTACACCACGTTTGGCGCGTATCGCTCCACTCGCGGCTTCCCGGCATACATATATTATAACGTTACTTCGCTCCTGGCATTGACGTCTCCGCGAGATCCCATTGCGCTTTCCGCAGGATAAAAGTCGCGATGCATTTCTGTCACGGCTAGTTCGCGGAACTGAACGAAAGAAAACGGTCGTTCGCGTTCGCCTGATCGACGACAAGTTTTACTGAAACGTGTATAATGATGCAATGACATGTGAAGAATTCGCGCAGCATTTTACCGTTTCTCTACACGCGCTGTTCTTTGTCGTTGTCATCGATTGCGTTCAACGGGTCTGGGAGACGGACGGTTAGAAGAGAAAAAGATAATTGTATCGCGTTTCACAGCAAATGGATAAAACAATTTAACGCAAAAGCGTGCCTATAAATCACGTTATTAGTGTATATTTATTTAAATTTGACATTTATAGGTTCTTATTTACTTCGAATCTGCATACTTGCCTACAGCTATAAACAGGCATATCTTTGCAGATTTGGTTAAATAATTGTTTCTTTGCTCACACAATACGCTTTTCTGAGTTATACAAACAGGATCATTTTTGTCGCAGAGCATCTCGTAAAGAACTAGAAAAAGAACACAAGGCCGACTTCTTACATCGTAATTACACTTATATGATAATCGTTAATTACATACTACGTTCGAGTATTTTATTGTCATATAAAGTATTATTTCAAGTATTACAATCATGGTATGCACAATCTTGCTTAAAAAATAGACTGTTTAAATATATGTAAGTTACGTTTCGTTCATCTAAAAAAGTTTATAGCTGTTGCCAGTTTACAATATCTTAACTATTATTTCAAATTAGAGTTAATATCATTAATCTATTAGAGTCCTTCTTTGTCAAATATAGCTCTAAATTGGATTTTATGACATTTTGTTCTATTTCTTTACGGTATTAACAGTGATGTGACGTATTATTATCAACTATAATTAAAAAATTTAACTTATATATATTTAATATTATGTAGTAATATATGTGTATTATATATTGTAAAAGATTTGTTCCTATGTTGTTCTGTAAGTAAAAGATTATACCGATATGGTCAATAATTAATTTTAATTACTTTAATGATAATAATTGAATAATTGCAGTAATGCCAAATTGTACATTAATTAATCTTAACGATATAGATAAATTTATTAAATTTTAAACTGTAATTTTTCTCTCTTTTTCTCTTTCTTTCTGTTTCTATTCTTATCTATTTACATAATCACATTTATCTATTCATCTATCTATTTAATCTTCGACAAAGACTCAAGTATAAAAATACTTTTTTTATACTTGAAATAAGAATTAATGAATATAGTAATTGCACGAATTGTTATATTAATTTAATTCCAAACTCAGAACAAATATGCTTGAGATCTACTTTCTCTATATAACATGTTAAGTTTGTCACATAACATTGTAAAATTGATATCAAAGAGATTTAAAACCTCACTATTTGCGTAAATATAATACAACACATGCAGTGCAAATTTTATTTCATTTATAGTCTTAATTGTAAGTTTTTCTCGAAGAATTTTGATAAATATTTATATTTTGTTGAATTATTTATTTATACATGATTTAAAAAAAAATACTGCTTTACAATTTGTTATGTCAATCGATTTCGTTTTACAAAATCAATATTTTTGTTTCTATGCGTCTAAAAAATTCTTGTTTAGCTAGTTAATGACTAAGCGATAAACTGAGTCAGTGCATGGAGATTAGGTTGCTAGGTGTTTATTTAGCTTCGGTCACGGAATTGAAGTAGATACCAATAGCTCAATTCATCTATTAATTCTCTATCGTTATCTCGATTTCTATCATTAGTTCTGCATACATTTATTGATTAACATTCATTAATTTGTTTGAATGTGTTATTACATGAATATTCATAAATGTAAGAATAATATTTCCATATAACATATTTCTTTATACAAAAAGAAAGAATATATCGCTAATGTAAAGAATCGCAGACCATAATCATTTATATAGATTTCTATTTACACAAAAACAAAATGCTTAACAAATATATAATAAAGCAGTTATTTATTTTATTCGGTACACATAAGTATATAGATTAGCTGACAAAAATTCTTAGAATTGACGTCATTAGTTATTTCGTATTTTAAATCTATTACGTATTTTAAATCTTGACGCGCATATTAACCGCAATGAATAATTTATTCAGCCACATCTATTTCTATCCATTTTCTGCGGATTAAAATTCTTTTAACCGCGATAACCGTTTGTTCCGCGTCATTGCCATCTTCAAACTTGTCTTACTCATTGCTATTATTTAATCTATCATGCTTACCTACATTTTCAACCCTTAATAAATTACTGTTTGAATTAGTTCAAAATTATTTTTACTGTAAATAATTGATTATACTCTTTAATAATGAGTAAACAAAGTTAAAAATAGCATTTCTTAAACTCACTGTGTCCATTGAACATTGAACAAAAAATATAAACATAGTCTTTTCTTTCTATATCCCAAATAAATCAAAATATATTTAAAATATTGTAAGAAAATAATTGCAGTAGTGCTTAGAACATTGATCTGAACCGCAAATAATAGAACAAATTTGCGATATTATATTCTCACACAATAACATTTCCCCTTGAAAGAGTGAACTTTAGGTTGACAAATTGAAATTTGAATTCGTCACTGAGTCGCCCATTCTCCACCTCCACGTTCTCTACCTCTCTGTAGAAGGTACGGCCGCCGATAGAGGCGCGCGTCGTGTTGATACGGGACACACATGGACTGTTTGCTCGGATACCCATCGCGGACCCTTTTTTTCATGTAGACCCCGACTCAAGTCACAACACTAGTAAAGTTACAAAAGCCGAAGGCAAACAGATCCGGGGACGGGCCTTAACCGGTTTATTAAACACTCGTGTGCCCCGGAGGTGGTCCCCATCGTCGCTGAAAGTGGCGACGACGCGACCAGCGGATGAGGACGACGGCGACGTCGATGCCGCCTGGCCATCTTCTAGAACTCAGGCGTGTATCACGTCGTACGTTTTCACTTCGGTACCACCTTGCCGAGAGGGCCAGAAGAGGAGTTCGCTACTTTTGTACGTACGCAAGACGAAAACGATCTCTCTGAAGGTGGGAAAGAACGGACGGGAAGGAGGAGTCAAATAACGCTCAAGTAAACCTTCTTTTCTTTTTCAAGTCGAGCCGCCGCGAAGCAGATTTAGATTCTAACAACCGCGTAATTTCATTTCTATTTTAGTCCAGTCACAGTCATTATGAGGTATTAATTCCGCCAATTAATTCCACGGAGCATTTTTTTCCTCGTTATTTCAATCGATAATAATTCAAAACTCGTTAATGTAATTTCCGATCATCATTGAAAAATTGCCATTCGTTTGAGATCGGTATATAACGTAGATTCTTAAGATATGTAACAAAATATCTTTTGCGGCACCCTATACAACACCAAGTTCTGACGAGATACATCGTGGAATTTTTGTACGTCCCTTAGTGTCACCGAGTGACTTACGTCCTACGACAGAAATGGGTTCACTGGACATATTATGGGACAGACGAGCACTCCAGCGTGAAATGAAAATATTATGCCAACGCTCAGACTGCCGTACCACGCATGACACAAGAATTACTACATGCATATAAAAATTGAAGATTCATATTTCATAACGGAATAATTCTGCTGCCGCGAATCGGTTTTTATAAAAAGATCATATTGACTGCAGTTAATCAACGTCTGTTATTAAGATTCGATCTAAGATAAAGATTGGACAATAGAGTAATATTTCTCCCTATAACGTTAAATGCTGACCTAATGCCATGATTTATCATCTTTCTTTGTTTCTCATTACAGAGGATAATCATGTCGTCTAAAATTTTCCAAGTTCTCATCAACTAAAGAATTAAATCATGTATAAAAGAGAAATCGATTGATGTTTAATACGTTCTTTTTAATTCTAAAAATTTCGATTATATCCAATCTTTGAAATTAAATGAAATGAATTAATATTTTATTATGGTACAATTTATTCGAATATTAACTGCAATATTTATATCTTCATCTTTACTTTAAATTCTTACGTGTATTTTTCCTTATTAATACATTTTCAATTAAGATGATATGTTTTGACGCAACTTTCCTATATTTTCACTCATATAAATATTTTGCTATTTCTTTTACAACATTATCTGAATAGGCAGTCATAACTAATTTGCATCTAGTTATGACAGGATATCAATACGTACATCGGCGATGAAACATCGAGCGGCTGATGCTTGAGGGCAACTTTTTGTGCAATTTGTTAATCATGCTTACAGCCGAAGAAATAACGCGAACATATGTCGACAAGGAGGCGGAAAAAAAGGAAAAACAGAGACAGTTTGCGAGTAAAACCAGGCACGAGATATAAATTCAATTTTATACATTCCCGTATATTTTTCTGACGAGTTCTCTTGTCCGACTACTAGACCTTAGCCAGCTACCGATCCGATCTCGCTCCCAGACTCCGGTACGATACGCAATTTATGTGAAATCGCAGTTCTGGAACAAGGGCGACTTCGTGTCATTTCATGATTTAGCGATTCGATAAAATCGATCGCGTGCAGTACGAAAGTTTTACAAATATCGCGGGGATCGCAATTTCTTGCGCATTTACCTGCACCAATTTGTACAATGCTGCAGAAAACAAAAAAAGGAAGCGCTTTTTTCCTGGAGAAAAAAACGCATATCTGTATACTTGGCGCGATAAAAACTGAAGCGAAACAGCGACTACATTGTGATATGAGCGGGAAAATAATGTATAATAATGCCAATTATATCGATAAATTATACATGTATTAATCGTGATACCAATGCGACGACAAGCGTGAAGTAAAGACATGTGCTAACGTACATACATAGTAGAACTATTTATGAGCAAAACATAATAAAATGCAATACATGTGTTGAATCATCCTATCGTATAAGGTAATAATTACATGCGCGTCTTGCAAAATATTTATTTCTGCTTTTTACAAGCAAGTATAGAGTACTTTATCAAAGTGACAATATTGAGTATTTCATCAAGTATCCAATGTTCTTGTAAAAAATTTTCGATTAACAGAAAAAGGATAATAAATTATCATAAAGGCAATTATGCAACTATTATTTATCGCAGGTTTCTAGCATAATTGTTGTCAAGTAAAGTAAACGAGTAAAACTCATCGTCTATTTAACGTCGTAATTTGTTTCTTGCGTTCGAAAAATTCATGAGTAAATTTACTACAATCGTAAGAAATTTGCGTCGATTAATTCAGTTACGAAGGAGATAACATTCCCTGTATTATAATTTAGAATTAATTGTATTGTTGTGGTTTTGTTATCCGTAACGAGTTGCTAATTACTCGGATTTACGAGCGATTTAAGTATCGGCAATTCTTCTATATCGTGTTTAAGGCGCGTCGGCGGATCGTTCTCATTGCTTTCTCAAGGTGACTCTTCCGACTCTCGATATATCCCGCGGCATTTTCTTAACATCTTTTTATGTTCCATTTTGCCGACAACTTTAAAGGATTATATTAAAGATCGGTCTGTGTTTGATTGCCTCTTGTTTGATAATCTGATCGAGAATTTTAATTTAACGGTATTATTTCTCTGATATTACAGTAAATCATACGGTATACTAACTGATTGCTTAATAACCGGCTTGAAGCCGGTCAATACTGAATAACGAATCCTAGTATCCCAAATTGGATAACGCGCGTTTCATATTTTCCATAAGAAAATTTTCAAACCCGATCCCGTCCATTCTCCGCGTTTGATCAGCTCCCAATTATTATCATTAACGGACTATTACGCCGGTCACATTTTCGCCAAGACCTAAAAGTTCACAATGCGGGTGGTACGCTGTACAGAAGTGAGGCAATGTTTAAATTACACGCTGCATAGTGAACCGTGTTTTACGAGGCCCCGCCACGAACTCTTCCGTTCCACCACCTACGATAGCAATTACAGAGCTCGAAGCGAGTCGCTGGCACACACAATAATGTGCTCACTTCCGCAACCAAGCACGACACGTGGAAATTATAACGCGTATCTCTTATTCCTTGAGACAAAACAATCGTCGTTGAAGGAAGACTTTAATGCATCGACCGCTTCATAAATAGGATTTCAATTGTAAGTGGGAGTGTGCTTATGAGCTGAGGTGTCGCGTCAAACGTCTCACCACACTTTATACCCTATTAAATTATTTTCGCGCGTGTTTTATATAATCCAAGAATTTTATTTTATTATTCCAATGTGAAAGATGGCGTTAAAAAAAATTTCTCTAATTAAAAATACGACGAAAGTAGTTACGCATTGGTTTTCCAACAAGTCTGATCAATTACGAAACACGCGCACTAAGCAATGGCTGCTCGACGACGACGAAGCCGAAGACAAGGCTCTACATCTACGATCTCCTACCACCTGACGCCATCCATCGTGCGGCTGATTGCTATTCTCTCGCAGCCGCGTGCGCAATGAGCGATGCGTTCATTCATGTCGATACGCGGGCCCGAGCTCCGCGGTGTCGAGCGAGTTGAATGTGCTCGTCATGATATACAGACGGAGTGTTACACGACGATCGATCCGAGATGATGCCGGCAGAAAACACGAACCGTGTTCTCGTTGAAGAATGCCAGGTGTGAGTTCGCCGATGCTGCGGCCGACCTGTTTATTATTCCAAGCGAAGGTGGCAGATACTTAATGTCCTGGCGTCATGATACCTAAAGCGCGGTTGTGGGTGGAAGGTGAAGAAAGCACGCGATGAAATGCGACAAGGCACCGATTCAATATTGTGTATACAGGATGGGGCTAAAGCTCCATGCCTTATGTAGCAACCAATACTTTCCTCTTTCATCTCTCGATTCGGAGTCGACTTTCGTTTCATCAGGAAGAGAGTTGAATCGTAACGTCATCTTTTTTCCATAATATACATCGATAAAAATCATAAAAAAGTTTAAATATAAAAAAAATTTCAAATATATAAATTCGAATAAAAAATCCAGTAGGATTTTTTTTTATTTGAAGTTGTGACCTTTATCAAAAATCAATCTAATATTCAATTAATTCATTTTTTGTAATCTGTCTCGATCATATGTCAGAATATCAGAAAACGAACAAGTCGTGCTAGCGCTCGCGTGTTTGGACTACACTAAACTTATCAACGCAACAAGTTTCGTAACCAACTGCATTGCCGCGTCGTTAAAAAAGAACAGAATACCAATAGCCCATAACGCGCGTAGGCAGCAGTCGTCTGCGAAAGCGGACCGGCAAAAAGAAATTCATTTCGTGGACGCTTCGTAAAATCGGTTACGTATCGAAGTATTCGCGCGACATCGTGGGTGGAGTGAGGCCGGGTTTGTGCCTGACCACCGACAACTTTGATTCACTGCGATTGTTGAGGGCCGGTTCAATGATCGGCAAGACACACCAGCGATCGCGCGACCACCGTCGCTTAGTCCATAACGACGCGCGCACGCAAAACACATATACGCGCGTCGCGATCCACTAGCCGACCGAACGAGTCACGTTTACACACGGAACACCACGTGCTCGCGGCTCGTTCGATCGTGCTCCCGGTTATGTACTCGTATGTTGCGACTCTGATCGACCGAAGCGACGGATTTTTCTATACCTCGCTCGTGCATACGAGAAATTTACATCAGACACGAAAGGGTTAATCTCTCGCCGCTAGGCATCCAAAATATGCACCGAGCTCATTCCTTTCGCAATGATTTAATCTTCAATCAAGTAAAGAACTTGACGCAGAGGAATTGAAACTGATATAATTTCGATTAATTTAAAATCGTATTAAAATTAAAATCGTAAACCAAATTCTACACGTTTATCGATAATGAGAAAAATACGATGATTGATGTAAAGCGCCACATTAAATATAAATACGACAAATATTTTTATTTAAAAAACTGAATTCAATATGTTTTTTAATATAGTAGCGGGAGTTAGACTCGCACCTTTGGAGCGCAATTACTATCTATTGTAGATGAAATCAATTACGACCGACAGTTGAGGTAAACATGATAACAAAGTATTATCAACTATCAACGAATGTTTTCAAATTTTCATGTTTTTATTTTACCTACAGTATGTTTACGTGGGTATTTATCAAATGTTCACTGGATTCGCGAGTCGTTTGTGAAAAGTCGATTGTCAACGATCGAAGTAATATGGAAAAAGGTACGTAAATCGTAGTATATCGGGATATGAAAATTTTTCTTGTCAATTTAAAATGGATGTTTGGTCACCTGGGTGATGACAGAATCTACCCGTCTTTACGATCGGAGGTCGAGGCCGTTATCGGGTCGGCGTGTCTCACTATACACGGAAATCGTAAAGGGCCTAAAGGGTAGACGGGGGCGTGGTACACGTACCTAGTTCCATCTGAGGATCCCGCTGACGTCTCTGTATATTCACGGTACGCGAGATCGTCGTAAAGAGCCTCTATAGGCCGCGCGGAGAGTTCAATTTTATGTTCGTCCCAGTCCGGGACCGCCCGCCGTTAGTCACACGATGGTTTCTGCTTTCTTTAACACGATGCTGTGTACGCGCGCTTTTATAGTCTTGCATACGATAGTCTCGTTTTGCGACGGAACATTGTCATCTTGTTCTTGTATTTGCGTGTACTTACCGTTATCGAAGTCATCATTCTCGCGAATTTCAAAGTACAAATGCGGAAGAGAAAATGAAGATCTTCTCTTATTCTTTCGCTCGTAAAAGACACAACGCAAAATCGACTAACGAATTATCCTCGGCTGTGACAAAACCGAATGACTAGTTTCTTACCTGTTCATACATTGTTCTTATGAATAACGTATAATAAATCAACCTGACTAAGACTCCTTATAAATCAAAAAACAATGAAAGAACAAGGGCAGTAGGAGTCAAGCGCGGGAGACGTTGCGCAAATAACACGACTATCGTAGCGTGAAACTTCTTTATTTTACTAAAGCGCTTACATGTTTCGGCTCATTTTTGAGCCTTCTTCAGAGACAACTAATAAATTCACATACATAGAATAAAACAATTGTTGTTATATTCTATGTTGTTAAAGATTCCTACTGCCCATGTTCTTTCATTGTTCTTATGAATCTAATGACTAAACAGAAGTTTCAAGATTTCGCTAAATTGCTTCCTTCTACGATTATAAATTATTCGAGAAAACACATAATACAGAGTTTGAATTGAAAGATTTGAAAAATAATTCTTCAATATAACATTTTTACACTGAAAAAAAGATTGGCTGCTGCAGCAAATTAGATGATAAAATATGGCATATTTAATTGGTTGCTGCAGCCAATTAAAAATGCTATGCCGTATTTTACCATCTAATTTGCCGCAGCCAATCTTTTTTATCAATGTAGCAGAACACGTAATAATTAATTATATATGACAAAAAAGTTTGACCTTAAAATTATATTATTAAATCATTATATTTACAAAAATACAAACTTTGGAATATTAATTATATCTTAGTAAATATAAAAAATAATAATATATATATTAATATACAATATGACCATTTCTGATACAAACTTTAAGACACTTCAGGAACGCATCAATGATGGCCGCACATCTTTTCACTCACTAAGCAATCAATAGAATTTCCGTTCACCAACCAATGTATATCTTTTTAGTGCAAAATCTTTTCGATATTAATAAAATATAACTGACACTCCAGAGTTTATTCTTTTAAATATATGTTACTATACTCAGCTATATGTAAGTAAATATATATAGCAAGCTGACGTTATTGGTCGTTATTTTGACGTCAAAAATGTTAAAACGACGACAAATGACATCACAATACAGCTCGATGCTGGATTATGATTTGATAAACAACACAAAACTTTATAGCCACTTTCTTGTCATTCCATAAGTCTATTGACATAATAGAGAAAGACAAAGAAAGATAAATATAATAGAGATTGATATAATAGAGGAAGATAAAGTATAAGGAGCGCTAATATAAATCGTAAATTAAACTTTCATATTTTTCTAATAGTTTTTTAAGAAAATGTCACACCTGGATACTATTCAGACTGATAAGAATGCACGCAATGAATAATGCATGCTCATTATTAATTGCAATGATTTTATCGCATTATATCATTTGCATTGAAGTGATAATCTCAATTCCTAGCATAATATATCTTACTGCCATTAATGTCATAGATTTACGTTAGTTCATTAATATAAATGACTTCTATTCTATATATAAAAGCAAGAAAAGTTGTAGTAGAAGAATGTTTTGTTGAAAATATATATAAAATATTAAAGATGAAACTTCTTTTTTATAGTAAATCATAATTATTAACTGTGATTGTGTATGAAATTTGGAAGAAATTGAAAAGTTTCTAATTAAAAAATTATTATTAATTAATAATATAATAAAGCATTATATCATATTTAAAAACTAGATTAATTTCTAAAGAAAGATAGTTATAGAATTTCGCTTAACTTCAAATTTTAACCTTTAAAAATGTTAATGTTTTCTAAAATTTTATGTATTGAGACTATGATGAAAAAACTCAATATTAAACATAATGCTTTAAATTAAGAAGCGCCATAACGGTCAGAACGTTAAGATGTTGAACTATTATACTTAAATTCATTTTTAAATGAATTAATTTCAGAAATTATAATTGCGTGCCGATATGGTTGTCGGACTTTCAACGCAATCAAATCTGAAAATATTAATAATCCCCTCAAAATTCCCAACTTAATTCTCAATATTAAATATACTATAAAATGTTCACAACAATCTTTGTCTTCTTTTACACACTTTCTTTTAAGAAAAATTAATTTGAAATTCACAAAAGGTCTATAATTGAAATTGAAGCCACGAGTTTCGGAACATCGTATTCGTGTATGATAATATTGGATCATTGTAAGATTGTAATTATCTCCTTCTCGGATGCGCGCGTTAGTGCTCCGGAATAACTACATGATTACTTACAACGTTTTCTTCCGCGAGATCCTCCTACTGTCTCAGTTAACAATATAATTCAGCATCGAGCTTTCTCTCATACGTCCACGCATGCCTTATAAACTGTTATTAAGTCTGGATCAAGATGAATTATCTCCGGATGTAAACGCATATCGATCTGATCAAACATTATACATCGTCGAAAATGCGATAAGATAATTAATCCAATCGTAAACTGACTTCCTTCCTAAAAAAAAAAGGTATTATATATATCGTACTGATACGATTAATTATATGATAACGTCAAAAAAAATTGGAAGAAAATCGAGATTTATAAGTTAAAGTATATAAAATGCGTCGCTCATACTTCTTGAAAACAAATACCTCTTGCAACGAATTAACGCGCAAGAAGTCATTTAACGGCAGATATTCTCCGTTCTCTACTACAGCAAAAAAACCAGGTGACTTACGTAATCTTCGCCATCGGTCGGAGGAAAGGAAGAAGAAAGAGGAAAAGAAAGAGAGGCAAGGAGAAATGAAGAGAAAGAGAAACGAAGAAACCGTCACGCTTCCATCAAACGATACCACAACGATTAACGTATATACACAATCGGCCTCCGCAGGCGTTTTCTTACGCACGTGTGCACACGCGTGTGCGGCCTATCACCAGTCAGAAGAATCGAGATAACGTAATCGACGATGACATTGAATGCCGTAGTAACTGACCGCGTACATTCCTATGCGCTGTATCCCCTCCTTCGTCTTCTTTTCTATGTTGCGGTGGCAGAACGTCGTTTCAGATCGATTCTTGCACCGATGCCAACGGTAGGTTGTCACCTCTGGATATAAACGACGGGTGACGTCAGTATGACATCAGTGATCCATATCGTCGTAACACCGTAAGGCGTCTCGCTCGCGTATTACAGACACTTTACGACGCGTCAGCGTAGAGACATCTTTGATAATTCGATGCGTCGGCGACGCGGCAGGTAGACTAAAGGAGACGCGAGAGGAGAGAGAAAGGAGGACGGGGCTAAATGCCGAGGAAGAAAACAAAAGGAGCACGCGAAGGCGGAATTGGCGAGAGGAGATAAAGGATGGATGTTAACGCGCAACTCTGGCAACTTAAAACCCTTCAGCGGTATTGTATGGGTGGGGTCGCCCTCTCCGACGAGGACTATCCAATGTGCCTAGTAGTCCGACCAGACAAAATGCAAATCTGCGCGCGCCCCGCTAATCTGTCTGGTGCATCCATGAGGTCGGGACCCATTGGCGGAGACTGCGGACCGTGAAACACGAACGCATGGGTAACCTCGAGTTTTCCCGCGTACCTCGTAAATCAAAGTCGTCCGCGGAGAGAAGACTGCGACCGGCTGCAGGAAGGAAGTCGGGGTCTTATGTGTCTGGCGGACGATCGTCGAACTGACGCACCCTGCCTGATTCATATTCAGCGAAAGCTGAATATGCGGGAAGTTGCGACGACCGCACACACGGTCGGAGACTTGAGAGAAAAACCGGTCTAAGTGGAGATTAAAGGTTGAGATAACGCGAGCCAATGTGTCACAAGTGATCTAATCATTCATTTCAGCTTTAGTACTAGTTAATAATTACAAAGGAGAACGGTATAAAACGGCAATCTCGATGTTAATTACCTTTATATGTTCGTATAATGGCATTTGTATGTCAGTAAATATCATAAGTGGCGTTTACCGTGCTGCTTGTGTTGATGAGTTAACTCAATTACGACCGTAATTAAGTCTGGGTACTTGGATCGGTTCTTATTTCTCTTCGACTTTTTAATCATCGCCTGATTCAGAACTCGAGCGAGGAAGAAACCCGACGCCTCTGCAGACTACTCCCGACGATCCCTTATGCGCATACCGTATCAAATGTTGCGAGCTACGCATAATCTATCTTTTCTATGGTACTCGTACCGTACGTTCACCCGTGTGGTGCGATACTCCCGCTGTAGGTGCCGATTAGAGTAGCGTTTCCTCGGCGTATAAACATGACTTACGCGTACACGGTTGTTAGCGCGTACGTACGTATGCTACTCGAGAAGGTGCAGAAAGAGACGCGACTGCGCGTCCCACATACCTCTATGAATGACGTTGCAATAATGAAAGGCGCGCGTTTTTCATAATAAATCGTATATCCGTCAGTCGCGTGTCATTTTGCACGGTGTCTCTGGGTATTTAAGATGCATCGTTATATCGACTAATAATCTCTTACGGAATTTTTGTTATTTATATGTAAAAGAGCGATTTATAGTTCAGTTTAATTTTCTATATACCTAATTTGTAAAAGAGGAAATTATGCAGACGGTATTAATGTGAAACGTATCTTCGAATGCTTTCATGTGATATTTACTTTAGTGTTTCACAATCGATAAGAAATACCCTGTTGACTAGTGCTATCTTCAGGCATTACTTTGGTCTCCATAAAATAATACGTGTCTCTATATAGCAACGACACGCGAATCGCGATCTTCTATTATCTACCCTTCTCTCGCTACGTACTTATCTCAATGCGTGCGTGCACTTTTGAACGCACGTCGGCGCTCTCGCTCTCCGATATGAGATCCGCAAAGCCAACCCGAATGGGCTCGTATCGGGCACCTCGCTCCCACACTCGCCCGCACGACGATGATATTGCGCTCTTTCTCCCGGTACCACTTGCGTCTCTTTCCGCTCGTGCGGTATGCTCCATCGCCTGCACTCTCACTCCTCTTTTCTCCTTTCCGTCTTCCACTCGTCGGTCCAAAGAGGCGAAGGTGGAGGCTAATCACCACGCAATCACCGCTCCCGGTGCGGCCGGGACTCCGACCCGTTCCCAGAAAGCAGCAACCGCCTTTTGCCGCCTTGGGGCATTCACCACCGCGGTACCGGTGCTGCAAAACCAACAATCTTCGTCCTGTGCCGCGGAAAAAAGAGCACTGCCCCTCCTCGCGCCCCGTTCCCCGCCCCTTTTCGCCAAATCACCGGAGGGCCGACCGATCGTCCGACTACTGGCATCCGGGGAATCCATCGCGAGAATAGCCGCGATTCCACCTTGGCAGTGCCTATCGAGAGAGGAGGAAGGCATGCATTAAACCCGCGGAGGCAACTACCGCGTCGACACGACACTGCCCGGAATACGTATATGCCATGGTTGAAAAGAAGTATATTTTGGGATAATTCCCCCGTATGAATGATGGACGTTTCGTTCTGAAATGCGTTTTGAATCGACATTATCGCGTGTAATGAGAGTGCACCGTAAGGATGAAATGAGGCACCTGCTCAAATAATTGCATGTGGTGAAACCCTATAGGAATAACGTGGTTATTGCGTGCGATTTAGTAACCTATAGGTGGTAGGCCGCGATTACAGGGATATTATACCACAAAAAATGCGTTGTACTCTTCACTGGACTTTGTTTCATTTTTATAATGTATTAATCAATTATAATTTGTTATAGATTTTTTGTACCGATGAGAACTTATTAATATTTCTAAAAACAATTGTTGTATAATCTTTAAAATAGAGACATTGTCTCAGATATCTATAAAAGAGATTCATATAAATGTGTAAAAATTATTAAATCGTTTAAAGATTCATTATTTTTAATTACATTGTGTATAAATTTCCCAATGTTTGTTCTATTGATATGTTACATACAGTATAGCGAAATTAAATCGTAGCCTGTCAAAAACGGGTAACTTCGCGGCTTTCGCGGATAAAGGTACTTTGTCGCTGTCCACCCTTACAATTAGATACGAGATAATACACGCAGGAAATGGGTAACCAGTAGGTAAGGACGTAAATTGATATAGTTGGGGGCGATGGTCGTTAGAGAGTATATAATATTGGGTGCACCTTTACCATACACCCACGCGACAGCGTAGCCGACGTTTACAGGATGCCTGAAACTGCTGGCTTCGGGCAACTCCGGGAGAAGAGGAGGCGTGAGTTTACGATAAGATACACGTAGCCATGTAACTGGCTTCCTCCAATGTTTCGCGCTAAAGGGTTAATCGAATTGGGACTTATTATTACGTCGCCCGCAGATTTGTTAGATATCGCCTCGCGTATAGAAATTACGATAAGCGAGTTCTCGAATTTACATACTCTCGTTTCATCGGTGCTGTAAAATATATCTGCAGTAAGATAATTAATTATAAAAAGATTATCTCTCAATCGATTATTTATTATTTGATAATTATCTACTCGAAGAAAATAAACAGAGAAATTGCAAAAGCAATTACAATTGTATTCACTACATAAACACCGAGATCTTTTTAATACTTTGTGTCGAAGAAAAATGTTGACATACTTATTAAGAATGTACCAGGTGTACCCATAGTAACAAAAAGTGACTGAAACTGGAAATATATACGTTCCGTATAAAAATGAAAGTTATATACACAGGAAACAGTTTATTATAAGGTCGATAAATATTTAATAGAATTTTGTAGTTTAAATGGAAATTTTTAAACTATAAAAATAAATTTTCCTATTTTATTTTATTATTTTTTAAAAACATGTCTGCTTTTTATTAAAATCATTTTTAATCCGGGTTCCAAATCGCGGCCAAACTGTTCGTATTACTTTCACAAATATAATATAGCAAATTAGATAGTAAAATATGGCATAGCATTTTTAATTGGCTGCAGCAGCCAATCTTTTTTTTCAGTGTACGTGTAATGCATCCTGTAATAATCAAATCTAGTGTAAACTTGATATCCTATCTTTACTATCGTTTTATTTTTGAATGACACAAAATATAAATAAAGAACACGACAACTTGTGTGATATCTTAAATTATCATTAGAGCGTCGGATATTAATGCTGAGAACGGACGCGCAGGATCACGTAGCGCGTGTGCGCTTTCGCTGCGGGATGACCGTGCCACGCACGTAAGTCCACGCGTGACCGACGTGCGAATTGTATGAACTATCGTATCGAATTGCCATTACGGCTCGCACCTAAGAGCGCTCGCACCGTCGCTTCGAATGAATTTACACATGGTTTTCTGTGCGGCACGCACGAACTATCAACGCGCGTTAATTACCCACATAGTGGTCCATGAAGTCTTTGTCGGTCTTTACGGCACTACCAGTATATCCATGCTGGACTTCACGGCCGCTGAATGCTATTGATCAAGAATTGATTCGATACGATGTGTTTGCTACATGATGTGTTACTAAATATTATGCGATACCGACGTCATTCAAATTTTAACAGTACACATAGGAAAATAAAAAATATTATATTTTTCCTCTTGAATTAAAATTTCTTTTTTTTGTTTCGTACTTTTCGAGTTATTTAATCTTAAAATTTGTAGAAAGTGTATTATTATCATACGTATTTTCGCTATCAAACGTTGTAAATTACGCGCGGAAAAATTTTGAAAGGTCTGTCCCTGAAATAAGTTTGCAGCGTGGAATCACGAGGAAAGTCGTAAGCTATGACGTTTAATTGTGCAATAAATCTTGATTCTTCGATTTGCAACCCATTTCCTACTGCGGGGGCGACGATTGGTCGCTGTTAAATTGGTGCGTAGGTGCAATGGAGGTACCTACGTATCTGTGTAGGTACACCAAGTGTGAAAGTCGGAAGGACTTCATCTCTCCCTTTCCCTTTTGTTACTCTTACGTGTAAAATAGCGCACGATCTTTCACCGTTGTTGACTTTATCAAACTTAATCGTGAATTACAATCTATAACTGACTGAATATGAATTTGGCTAATATAAATGTAAATTTCATCTTAAATTTCAATATATATGTGTACTTGCTGCAACTACTTTGCAAATATTTGTCAATATCGTATCTATAAATTCACGATAAAGAATCTAACTACGAATGCTATCTTCGAGGCTATCTTTTGAAAATTGTACTTTGTGATCCTTAAGTTTATGTTAAAATGGATACAATACGAACAGAAAACGCAAAATAGTTGCACAAGTTTCATTTCCATTCAATTACTCTTAAGTACCTTCCAATATTTTTCTGACGACAGTTCTTATTTTACTTTACAGACTCAGTGGCACAAACGATTACTCTTACGAGTTTTGCCTTCTTCCTGACTTCGTGGCTGAACTCGGCATCGGGAACGTCCGCAAACGATCTACAATTTGTGCCAAACTCCAGTGACATAGAACCCTGGTTTCAACATCCTTGTGGCACCCGATTGGCGGCCTCGCGAAGGATGCATAATTCCAGCGATACGAACAACATCATGAAGAGGGTGCGAACGCAGTTGCGAGTCGCACAAAATCACTTCAACAAGACTTTCAAGGACGTGCGCATAGTTTACTCGAAGGTGAGAGACGAGAGCGCTCTACTCGCGACCGCGATTCTGTAATTAATTGCAGCGCGGTGTCGGGGTAAAACCGCGTGGGCAGTGCTCGCTCAAGGGGGACTCGCACGTGCGCGCGTTGCAACTCATCGCTAGTGCAGTCCTATTTTCCGCTGGCAATTTGCATTGGTTACGATTGCCACGCACATCTAGCATAATTACTTTTTCTACAGTCCCGCGACGCGTTTTAGACCTCTCACAGATTTGATGACAAATCGCTTCCGTCACGTTGTGGAACGAACTCGTCGTTACGCTCGATATTAAAAATATCATTATCGCAAAATGTTATTAAACGCAGTCCTCACGAGACGAAGATAAGCGAATACATTTACATAAGAGGCTTTACTTGTTTATAACGTAGTTGTAGCGAGATGATAAATATTATTGTTTGGTCTACTAGAGAGCCTAAGATCGAGTTTATCCCGCACGAATCACGATGGCTTAGATAGAACGATATATTTTGTTTATCGACTTTTATCACTTTGAAACTTACTCTGGACACGCATGGCTGCATTCCGAGACAGATTTGTGATATTACGGTTTTTGATAACGTACTGAACGTATGTACTAGACTATATAAACAAACAAGATTGCTTATACTCGCAAATGTGCATTACGCCAGATAATTCACATTTAAATAATTCATAAACGTACGACAGTCACTTGTAATTTACGTCTGAATTTATGCAGCATAACGGTACGAGTTAAATAAGATTTGTGTAGTCATAAATTTTATACTCAATGATACGCATAATCAAGTATAAATAAATTATGTGTCTATGGTACAACTGTAAGCTTTTAATAAAATAAAATTCTATGTAGGATTAAAAAAAAATTCAAAAATAATTTAATTGCATTAAATCGATCCGATCATATAATTACGATTCAAAAGGTTACATAGTATTTTACTTTCTGTTACAGGTATACAGAGTGCTGCTGAAGGAGCAGTACAAAATGAATTGGTTGCCAAAAAGGCAGCTCGAGTGGTACCACACGGAACTTTGGTGTTTGGAAAGAGGAAAGAAAGCTGAGCGTGCTCTTCCACGTCTATATGATGCGCTTCAGAGGTTCTCGTTTACGTTCCATCTTCTTAAAGAATATCGTCTCGACTCTAACATCGATGTCACTCGCAGCATCATTAAGAGGCGGACCA
Source organism: Mycetomoellerius zeteki (assembly GCF_001594055.1). Taxonomy (NCBI): domain Eukaryota; kingdom Metazoa; phylum Arthropoda; class Insecta; order Hymenoptera; family Formicidae; genus Mycetomoellerius; species Mycetomoellerius zeteki. Next base: position 1,006,988 of record NW_017257720.1, on the reverse strand, counting down.
GGATTATCGACAAAGCGCATAATCAAGTTCTTAGGGTAAGCTATATAGCGAATTGTTCTACCAAGATCTATATTCACACCGATTAATTGAAAATTGTATTTACATCACGCGTTAATGTTACTCCAACTAATCCGTAAATCCAACTAATCATTTAGCAAGAACGAGATATAAAACTATAAATACTTTATTACACGAACTTGCCATCTTGGGTCAAATTGTTATAAAACTTATTGGGCGTATATACGGCCAGGAATATCAACCTTTTAAGTGAAAGTACGAACATGTAAAAGTAATACTTCTCGTTTGTATGATTGCAGTTGCTGTGTGAAGTCGAAGCTGCTATGATAAATCTGGAATTAAGAACTTCTACTCTAAACGATGCATTTATCATAACGGATAATTTGCATTGGGCTAAAGAGGGCGATTTGACTGTAATGTTGATTCAAGATTGGGGCGTGTTAAAACTTTATCATACCTTTTTGAAAGATTGGATAAAAGTTTTTCGCAACGCCACCACTGACAACATTTGCGATCATAACGTTAAAAAAACGCCTTTGACTTTTACGCCGAATATGCCTAAACAATGGTTAAAAGGCAAAGGAATGAGGAAACATAAACCGACAAGGAAGCCTGGTCGAAATAATACTTTGCGTCAGAACCTGAGAAAGGGATCTCAAAGGAACAGACTGATGAAGAAACAAAAAGGACCTACGTTACGAACATAGACCAACGTGTCGAACCTGAAGAAGTTTGCGCTTCGACGAGATCTGCTGATAATTTAAAGACACTGCTTTATACAGCGTCGAATCGTATACTATCTCACACTAACATAACTTTTATATTTATTCCATTATCGCAATCATGTTCACTTCAATAGTTTTACTCGTTTTTCGCAGATTTCCCAACAAAATCGTACTATTGTACTAATTGTAAGATTATGTATCTCAACAGCCGTAAAAAAAACTATTTAATCCAATAATTTTGGTTCAAACATTCTTGGATGATAATAGAATCAAACATTATTGGATAATAGAAGTATTTTATTAATAACGGTTACGTACTAGAGACCAGTATTAAAAGATCTACTTCAGAACAGTATTATATCTAATAACATATATGCCGAGCATAGACCATAATATTGATAATAAAGTTTCGAAGTACACGGCGCACTCAAATCGATTAGACTCGCCAAAAATATCGGTCCAATGGATTACAGCCGCCGTTAAAGTGAAACACATAATCTTATCGTGTGTATATAAAAGGAATGTAAAAAATCCCATTTTCATTCTCAGGCATTCAACAATCTGAGATCAACGAAAAAACAGTACATTATGGAAATGCATATTGAGAAGAGAGAAAGAGAAAAAGAACAGAGAATAAATTCGCAGATGTACTTTGCACATTTGAGATTGGCCGTCTTGCGCCCATTATTTATATCAATGTGCCAACACAGATTACGCTCACGATCAAGGCGGCTTGTTACACGGTCACGGATTTGAGTTCATTCGATTAAATCAACGGAGTCTGCGATACGCGCAGGTGATGATAGTACGTGAAAGGATCGACAACGAGTTTAGGCGGCTCGTGAAACTTATTTATTCTAGCTTTAAGCGGATGACGCGAAAACTTAATGTCGTTTAGCTGTGATATCCCGAGCGTACGCGGACGTACAGAGTTCCTACGTTTATACATAGGCGCATATGCACATACGTATACATTAACATAGATAGGTATCGTGCGTTGACGCGTACCACGTAGACGTAGATGATTCTCTCCTCCTTTCCGGTGTGTTGTGCCGAAGAATCTCGCCTTGTCGTGAGAACACATGACAATTTTATTTTTTATAGTTAGTCCGTCACTGCGTTGTAAACGCGTATCGACGTCAGAAGCGTTTTAGCGGAGACAAAGTTCGATGATTTTTATGGTTTCTTCCGATTATACGTAAATGAACGTACCAATCGATAAGGAACTAATTTTAATGAGAATTGTTCGAATAAATCTTAATTATATGCGTATCAGCACATAACGACGTGATGCGTCCTTTTTGCGATAGATTAAAATATATTTATATCATGCAAATCCGATATTTTATAATGAAGCAGTACTTAAGTTACGTTCATAACATAGCGTTACGCATATTTTTGTACTATATGTGCACACGACGCGATGCAAAATTGTTCGTAGACGCGCACTTAATTTTAAGGTCATAATACATTTTATACAATACACATAGAATATTTATTCGGACGTATATGCATAGTGTTCTGTTCTATTTATTGTATCACGTTACCATTGCATATACTATTTATTGTCATGTCTTTACTTATATGTGATCATCTCGAATAAATTCAATGTTTTGTATCGAACTGAAGTTTGGATGACAAAGATATAATCCTTTATAATCCACGTAATAGTTTAATTTCAACAATATTGTAAATCGTTCGTTTTACATGAACATTCAACCGGAAGTATCAGGAATGCATGAAGGATGTTCATTTTGCATAGCAAATTCGATCGTTATCACTAATGTATATAACTGGAAATAATGTAGATAAAATGTGCTATTTAAAATGCAATAAACATGACTCATCGCAGTAATATTTTAAGCGATTAACTAGATAAGCAGTTGAATAATGCATATATATAGTGTTAGTTTTTTTATAACTGCCATTACATAACTATATACATGCTATAAATATTGCTACATCGCAATGCTACTTTGTTGCTACTTTCGCATATAGTGACATATTTATCTTTATTTATAACATTTATATTTAAAGATATATTTAGCTATATTTTATTTTAAAGATAAAAAAGCGTAATTATAATAATCATGAATATTTCTCTCTCACTATCGAATTTTTTACTTATTTACCAATTATTTGCATAAGCAACTCTTTTTACTGGAAACTTTAAAATCGTATTTAATTTATATATATATTATTTATAAATTTAAAATTATTCTGTATTTAATTTACTATTTTTCTATAAGTAAAATGATTAGGCCAACATCATAGTGCAGTTTCATTATGTGAACAGGTTTTCCCAGACGCATCAAACGTTGTAATAGGAGTACACGAAGAGTAGATAGGTTGTAATTGCTCTAAACTGCATTTTGCGTTTATAAAGGATAAATTTATTTGCTGTAATTTAAACTGTTCAGCGCTGCTTCATTAATAAATTGTTCGTTATATAAAAAGCTAAAGTACCTGTCTGTTCAATTCATTCTATTCGTAAATACTAAATATACTTGTAAATAAATACGCAAGCATTAATTCAAATGTTTTATCATAGCTTTAACATAATCATAAACATCTTTTTAAATAATATTTAATATTCAGCTTATTAATATATTTGCGTGTTGTTTTATCATTAAAAACAATAACGTCTACTCTTTTTTACTCATTATCCTTTCCATCGATTATACGCGCAACATTTGTAGCTTTACATATACTGAAAAGATTGCCTGCTACAGCAAATTAGATGGTAACATATAGCATAGCATTTTTAATTAACTGCAGCAGCCAATTTTTGTTTATAGCAACCAATTTTTCGTTGCTAAATCCGCAATGTCAGTATAGGATTTCGAGAGGCTAACGCAACCAAAAATTGACTGCTGCAACCAATTAAAAATGTTGTTATATTCAGCCAATATTTTCTTTCAGTGTAACAATATAAATATTATAATCACGAAATAATTTATTAAAGCGTTAAGCATTATTTAATTGACTATCTCACTGTATGTAAATGTACTGAAATTATTCCAACAAACTTTGGTGAAATCGTGCCAATGCATATGATGCGCTTCTGCGTTTGAATAAGGGTCATTATTTGTTTTTCTTTGTTCATGATATACGCTCGCGAAATAACACGTCACGATGCATCGCAACTTAATCGGGCGTGAGAAGATCTCTAATCTTAGTTCGGTGAATTCAGAGAATCTAATTATAGTATCGCCTTTTATGGCATATTCCTTGGTGGTACAACAAATATCGACGTACGCATCGACGTACGATCATTACGTCTACTTCATTCATAAGTTTTTGTCACCATCTCCTTCTCCATATTTTGATGAGAAAGAATTGACCTCTTCTGACGTCAAAATTACTTATGGGTCATCAGAACGGAATCGCTTGCATGCGTAAAAGTACGAAACTTGTATAGAAATTATTTTAATGACACTTTTAATGACACATTTAAATGTACTGTCATAATATATTTATAAAAAAAATACAGAGACTCTATATACATATATTATATTAAAAGCTTGCAACACAAATTATCAAACAAAACAAATTATCAAATGAAAATGCTGTATATACAATAACTGTAAATTTTTATCATATATAATTATTTTTTTTTAAATTATCTATTATTACATGTATTAAATTTTTCGAAATCATATATTGTCTCAAAATAACAGTTGCAACGAATGTTGAAGGAGTCGATACCTCTTATTATAAATATTTATCAACTTCATTCTTTTCGATTCCAATTATAGCCGAACAAACCTTTTCAATAATAATCATTAGACTTATTATACAAATAGATATAACTGTTTTAAGAATGACCAAATTTCGATCGCGGATCTCTAATAATTTGTTTAACGACATGGCTTTCCCAATTGATTCATAATGCAAACACAACGGTGTTTGCGTCTGAATAGTGCGCACGGCATCCGAGAGATTTCTGACAGAATTGCGCGTACTCTCGAGGTACATGCATACGCCATAAATGCGTGACGACAGGTACCGTTCATGTTTCGAGGAAAATCGGAACATCTATATATACTGTAGGCGAGATCTATAAAGCATTACCAATAGGAATTATTACTGCTAAGTGAACACGTCATTTAGATAAATTTGGATAGTTACACAAGAGATCTATGATGAATGTAAACTCATTAATATATGTATGCGTTTATAAAATAATAAACTATAAAATGAAATATATGTATTACAAATTATGATTATTATTTATTCTAATTATATCGACATAAGTATTAAAACATATGTACGATATTCACAATAATTTTATTAACTAAAATTAATTATTGGTAAAAGAATGCTATATAATGAATCGTTACAAATCAAAAAGTTCAAGTCACTTATCGGCGATATCTTGACCGGAAGTGCTTTAAAAAAAAAGGTATCGCTACTTCAATAAAAGAGACTTGTCTACAATTTCTCGGGGTTCCACCGACGATACAATAAAAAAATGTGGACAAAACCTTAGCTGCAATCCCACCGTCTCCGCACGAGACGTCGAACATACGTGCGTATGTACGATTGTTTACACAATCCCATATATAAGGAGGAAGCACGAGAGTTTGACAATCTCAGTTCACGATCTCACGTCGATCGAGAATATCGTATTCAGTGCCTTATCATTATCATTTTTCCAAGCCGATTCGACAAGATCGTCATTGAACTGCGAAAAATATAACTGCGAAAAATTTACGATAATAAATTCAAACATGTTCCTCGAGAGAGTTAGTCTAATCTCATCTATCTTGGCCGTTGCTTTTGCGGCTCCAAAGATATCCGAGTCGATACCAACGTGGCATCTACCATGTGGAGAACTCAATTTGCGAGCCGTCCCCTTGAAAAATCTCGAGGAGGAAATGAAGACTAGTCTGAAGAATCTTAGGCTGCAACATCAGCTGACGATGTACGACTACTTGAATCGAGATTACGAATACCTCTATGAGAGAGTTAGGATCGGCGTCGACGACCACCAGTACATACCTAATTGGGTACCCGGCAAGAAGGATGTGAATCTTATAAGAAAACTGGCTGACGCTAGTACTCCAGTGGTGAGTACAATCATTCAATTAACATTGTTGCTCGTTTATATCGTACATGTTTTAGTCCGCAACTTAGGTTTTGCCGTTATTAAGAGTTTCAAACGGTTTATCCAGCCATCAACATAAATACGTGACATCAATTGCGCCCCCAATTGGCCATTATTTTGCCCAAGAGATATTGCAATTGCAGAAATCTCTTTGGAAGTTGCTCTATAGATAAATTTTTCTAAATTAGATCTTATTTCTATTCGAGATTCTTCTCTTTTTCTCTCTTAGATCCTTTATGTGATATTACAATAATACTTCTCATTGCAACATTGTTAGCTACATTAGCTTCTTTGGCTACAGACGTTCTTCCTTCATTGTCAACGTTCGCAACATTATGTCTCAGGCCGTTAGTTTCTTCGCGATCGTTAATATTCAACGTTCGTAACCGTCGTTACCGTGTAGCAGAAATGAAAGAGCAATCCGTACAAAATACTACCGCGTGCAAAGGAGAGACGGATAACGAGTGTGCATGAGGAAAGAGAGAGTAGTGTTACAGGCCACCGTCGCGTTTTCAGCGACCGGCCAGTCGGCTGACCACCCGGTTGCAATTGATTAACGCAACGTTAAATAACAAATTTTAATGAGACGGTAATTATTATAAAGTAGCAGGCGAACAGGAGCGAGCGCGGTCTTTCATGCAGTGCGCGCGCAACACAACCGTACGTATGCACTCATGTTCGCCGGGTCGCGCGGCTGCGTAATCGCGCTCGTCTGCCTCCTCGATGCGAGCACACTGATAACGCAAGGCTGATATCGCGACCCGCGGTACTCCCCGGATGCCGGCATTTGGACACGCATAGCCCCCTTCCCTCTCTCTGCCACGCCCCGATCGCCGTAGACTGCAGCAACATTGATCCTTAGTGTTGCATTTTGTTGGGATTTTAGTTGCACGGAAGGTGGGATTTTACAATGGGATCTTAAGCATTCTACGGCGATTAAATTGCAACCACTGATAACGCGAACGGAAATTAGGTTTTGTCGATCATAAAATTCTTCTCTGATTGACGTGTGATTCACAATTTCTATCATTTGCACTAAAAAAAAAGATTGGTTGAATATGGCATAACATTTTTAATTGGTTGCGTTAACCTATCCGCAATATAGGATTTCGATAGGCTAACACAACCAAAATTGGCTGCTGCAACCAATTAAAAATGCGGTGCCATATTTTACCATCTAATTTGCTGCAGCAGATCTTTCTTTCAGTGTGCGTATTCAAAATATACCTCTGGCATTTTCTTTCTCTTTTACATTTGTGTATGTGATCAGAAAAAATATTTTTGAAAATATACAATGAACATTTGCTTCGATAAATTTTTTTAAATGCATAAGCTTAATGTAATAAATCATTCTGCACTGAAAAAAAGATTAGCTGCTGCAGTAAATTAGATGGTAAAATATGGCATAGCATTTTTAATTGATTGCAACTTTTGGTTGTGTTAGCTTATCGAAATCCTATACTGACCTTGCGAATTATAGACTAACGCAATCAAAAATTGGCTGTTGCAACCAATTAAAAATGCTATGTCATATTTTACCGTTTAATTTGCAACAACCAATCTTTTTTGTATGTGTGATGAAAAAATGAGTAAAACTGTTATATACTTGCTCTTACAAGGATGTAACCAAATTTAAATATTTAGATTTTTAGATAACTCTATGAAGACTTTTACTAGATTCTCTATTTCAATTCTTTAAACGGCACTAAAATCAGTATTACACGAAGCGTTCATAAATATTTATAGGGATGTAATAGAATAATTTCTAACGGAGCAATATTTACAGTCGACATTAACAGTTCGTCGACAAGAAAAGAAGTGATGCTATCGTAATCACTTATCTTTACGTCAAAGTTTAATAATATCTTGAAGCGAATCATATAAATATTAATGAGCAAGTATTTAAGTGAGCGGTTTCCTCAATATTTAAATATTTAAACATTAAAACAAAGTAATAATTCCGTAATAACTGTTTTTTACAGATTGTTAACTATTTCCCAAAGTTGCATATGGACCTTCAGAAATTTGCCGTAGCGTTCGAGGAATTGACCGAGGACGAGCCTAACTCTCAAATTCAGCAAGCTCTTAAGGCGACTCAATCGTACTTAACAATGATGTTATGCGAAGTCGAAAGCAACATTATCTCCTTGCCCACCATACAACTCCCAACACGCGTGGAACGAAGCATCATGAGCCATACCGAGCGAAATCCTGTCGATGAAACACGAAGACTCATCAGGGACTGGGGCGTAGTTCTCAAATATCGAGACTACTTACATGCTTGGAGGCACGTATTCAACTATTAAAGATAAAGAAAAAAAGTATTGTTGTCGATAACGGGTCATCATTTTCATCTGAAAATGACACAAGAAGATACATCAGACTATTAGCCAGCGTATACCACTGATGTAAATTGATTTAGCACCTGCCGTGACTGTAACCATAAAATCACGTCACTACATGACGGTGCAGTAAACTTTGAAGTTATTGACAATAATCGTTTGTCATATAGCGATCATTTGCGAAATGTGCGAAGACTACAAATTCGCTTTACGACCCGTGATAATTTCTCAAAATTATTTATTGAAGCAATTATTTATTACCGTGGCTCACACTTAAATATGTAGTGAATAGTATTTATTTTGATGTATAGCAAATTATTTATTGGGTATATTAATTATTTATTTATTCGGATCAATAGTACTTTTACTAATTGTACCTTCTGAAAGGTACTATGTAATATAATCGCGCGCGCGATATCAACTTCTAAGATAATCGATTGCATTTTGTGATAATTAGTCACGATAATTGTATTTGTTGAATATCTGTGACAAGTGATCACTCATAGATTATTTATAAAAGACATTATTTATATAAAAAGACAATTTTTTATTTTGCGCAGTATTATATATTTATAAGTTAACGAGATGTAATATATTTATATGTTTTATTTGACTTTTAGTAACTTATTCATAAACTTTATATATAAAATTTCACAATAAAAATAATAATTTATTAAATATGTTTGTATCTGTTTTCATTATTATTCGAAATCTGTCCTTGTAAATCCTATGTTACCTTGATGTAAGAGAATCGTGATAGATGTCTCTACAGGTAAAACTTACATGGTATAATTATTTTTTAAGTAAAATTACATTGTATAAATATTAAATATAAATATTAAAAATATTTTGAGATATTCTATATGATAATATAATCTATAGAAAATAAAATATTCATATTTTCTCATATTTTAAAGTCTAGTAGTTTATCGCACGGTACATACTTCGAATCTAAAGTAGCGCCACAACAAAACGTATCCAAGAAATCATGTAATACCTTCGAATAAGGTAATAAAGTACACGTTTTTATCAAACATGGGCTATATTTCCTGAAATTATTAAAAATTATAGAAAAAAAATATTGAAATAATTAGAATACAATGATATGTAAAATGTAAAGTTAATAATAAATGCTATTAAATAATATTTTAAGACATCTTTAAAAATTATTACGTGATTTGAAATTTATTCATTAAGTCTCATATTGTTTTTAAAAAATAAGATATTGATTATAATACTAAATTTAACTATAATATTTGAATAAATTATTTGATATACTGGAAAATAATGTTATCTATTTTATATCTTTAAAAAAATTTTAATTTTATTACAAAAGAAAAAAATTAAAAATAGTTCATAAAATTCAGAAATGCATAGTCTATAGTAGATATCGAATTACCAATTGAGAGTAAATCATCGATAGTAAGTAATACCTACTATCGATAAAAACTGTAATTTTATCCTTTATTTTAAATTCTATTGTATGTATATATAAATAATCTTCTCTAATCTTATTTAATTGTTGAATATTTACAATATAAAAATATCTATTTCTACGCAAAAAAATAAAATCTAAATATAAATTAAAATTCTATCTTTTCGTTTGCAATTTTTCGAAATAAATGTATTAAAAATTAACAATGTAATTAATCACAAATAATTATATAAGGATAGTTTTAATTAGAGAGAGAGAGAGAACGCAAGAGCGCAAGCAAAAGGGAGGAGAGGAAGGCTTTTCAACTAAGGTGTTATTTATCTATGATAATAAATGAAAGATCTATATAGAAAGGTGTACTTTGATTCTCAATAGAATATGTTTAGCGAGAGTGTTTGAACAGAATACGTTCAGCGAGATGAGTAGGTCCGTGCTCAAGTCATAATGAAATCATTCTCTAACTGTTATACAAACAGATGCATATAAACGTGGGTGGCAAAAGTAAAGATGATGATGTAAAATTGAAATGGATGTGAAAAGATTTGAATTTGACAGACGAAAACGAACACATTACGTATAGTCACTCTCACTGCAGTGATTTCGTACTTTTCACGAGTCTACTATAATTTTTTATTCATCTGATCATTTATATTCTGTTCTGCATATTACAAACATCACGAGTTCGTTAAATACATATTTTGTTCATTAAATTCGTAAATTATAATAAATTACGTCGAATAATAATCCCACGAAATATTTCCAGTTGCTATAATGATATAAATTTATAATAAAAGAAGATATTCTACAAACGATAAATTATTCCGCAGAAGTAAAAAAATTCTTCGATAATAAAAAATGAGATATATATATATATAAAGTAGTTACAAGTCTACACAACATCAATTAGTTTTAAAAAATTGAAATTACAAAATATTTTTAAAAATATTTTTGCGTTTAAAAGCTCATATAACTATGGCAGAATTAGCATTAATAACAAAGTTATTAGATACTAATTAGGTTAACATATTAGTAACATTTGCTCGGTAGTAGTACAAGTTATTGCCTGTTTAGTCATAATTAATAATTCATGTTTCTTCACTGGAATTACATAAGAATAACACTACGCGTAATTAGACTTCGTTGTTTTACATACTTACAGACGTCTTGTATACATAACTTTGTACAGATAACAAGATATAATTATTTAAATCACCTGATGTACTTATCAATATTCTTTAATTATTAATGTGTGATTACTATTTCAAACAAGTACTAAAAATATATTAACAAAATAATAATGACTACTCAAGAATTTTAAACTACATAATTTATATAATTACACGGTATTTAGTAGTTGTGAACAGTTACAATTAAGATTTCCCCACGTGTACTCTAAATTATAATTGTTTCCCAAGAACAAATGATAAGATTTCTCTTTGTGCCAACTATGTTGTTATCAAGACTTACAATCCGTAACTTTCATCCTCCAGATTTCTACTCATAATGTGAAAGAATCAATTGCTTGATTATATTATTAAATTTTTTTAATGAAACACTTGAATTATCTTCTGCATGGAAAGGTTTCCATAAAACAATGTTTACAATTTCATTATTTCGTTTAAGAGGGATATAATGTGCCACATGGCACGCATTTAAGCACACATACGTATGTCATTTTTATCTTTATGTTAACGAATATTTCAAGGGAGGAAGTTTCAATTTAATATTGCTGCATTATAAATTATATATATAATTTGAAGATTATGTTAATTAATTGCAATTAATTAATATTATTGATTTATTGATAAAATTCTATTTCTCTTTTTACATTATATACAATATTTATTCTTTCAAAAATATGCTTTAAAAATAACAAGTAAAATTCGTTCAGTAACCAATATGACCAATAATTTAGGATTATAATATATTAATATGCATACTAAAGCGAAAATAGCGTTTCTATCACACATCAGATGACTATAAATATGCGACTTCCTCCGCCTGCCACAGATTCCTACTATTAATGAGATTTCAAAAGCAATGAGCAACGATCATTGACCTGTGTGGATAATTTTACTTTCTCTATGTTATACAGATGTTTTTGATCGTGTGATATATCTTCCATACATTTAGGTATATTTAATAATAGAAATTTTACTAATTGATTAAAACAATCTGTTTCATTAAATTAAAAATTTATTTAATGAGTTGTATGTTTAATGTTTGTTGTTTTTTGAAATGGCTTTTAAATTCTTCATTTTCAAAATTTCCAGAGATATAAAGTAGATAATATATTCTTAACATTACTGAATGGTGTATCGTATTACTTATAATAGAGTAATTTAGTAATCAATATTTCGTAAAGTAAATTTTGTAAAAGTACATGAGATTTAATAACAAATTTAAAGTACACAATTTATAAAAATATTTTAATATATTACATTTTTATATATTATGTACTATTAATTTCATATTTTACATAAATTTTGCTTTCCATTTTTGTCTACATATACTGTAAGATCGATTTTGTCTGTACTGAAATGATTTAAACTTCTGTTTCACACAAAAAATAAAGTAGCATAAATATACCAGCATAAAAAATTAAATGTCTGACATAAAATTAATCTTTATGAGAAATAATTCCGTTTTCACTTTGAAGCAACCAATATTGAAATTAACAATTCATTTTAGATACTTTATACATAATTAATCGGGAATCATAGATGAAGTATATCTAAACAAAAACATATTATTTAAAAATAAAAAATTAATTATGACATTCAATTCCCATTTTTTGTTGTTAAACCTAAAATATTAGTTCATTTCCTGGTTACACGAACGATCACGGTAAAGTATGATTTAAGGTGCTAAGCTTTTATTAAGCGTGAAGAAAGATATCGTAAAGCATTCCGTCAACAATTTAGCACTAAATTGCTGCGTACGCAAGGTGGTGTTTTAAATCTTTAATAGCAATTTATTCAATAATGGAAAGGATTCCGATGGGCGTTAACCACACACATACATAGCACTGCTCTCTATTCCAGATCAGGTCAATAAAGTTCAAGATTTAGACACTGTGATGGGAAAGTAGTATTACATTTAACGTGTGAATGGATTCGCAGTTGTGTTTGAATATTCAATAAAAATTAAATCTTTTTGTTTATTTTTTAGTTAACAAATTTGTTATTATTAATTAAATAATGAATAGAAAAGATATAATTTTTAAATTACTTGCCAAAGAAATTAGTCTGACTTAATTTAAAAACGTTTAAAAATTACGTATAATTTATTTATACTTGATGAACTAAAATTAATAAAAGAAATCGTTATAAATATTATATAAATTTATATGATAACTTATAATTTTTAGTAAAGTTTTTATAATATTATTGTTAAAGAAATCAATAAATATATTAAAGTTTTTTCAATGAATTAAAAAACCAATTTCATATTTCTTTATTGTAACGTATTATTCATACTAAATGTTCAAGTAAAAAAAAATTAGCAAAGCAATCGTGTATCAGCAAAACTTTATCCAATTTACTTTGTGAATTATATGTATTGAAACGAAATCTAATAGTTAAATTAAAAGGTAAGGATTTAAAACGGAGAAGCCTCGATTCTGTAAGATCACGAAGTCCATGCCCGATCATAGCAGATGCGAATCATAGTCGCTGGCATTCAAATGCCAACTCTTTGTTCACCAGTTTCCACGCCGAGAATTACACTTCTACAGATGGTTACCGCCGTACATTTACAAAAGCAGTCCTTCGTATACATGTTTTGTATCTGCACGGATTGCAATAATTAGATGGCGCAGGATGCTCACGACAGTATCGAGTAAGTGAGATCGGTTGGTAGTCGATAGTCATTATCCGTCGTCGTGATTTATCAGCAGACGTCGTGAGAAAAACCATGAACTAAAAAAGAACATGGTAACACCGGAAGGTGCAGGGACATCTCTTTGTATCACTTAACACCTCAAACGGATAAAGGAAAAAAACCTAAGGAATATCGCTATGTCTCGCATCATTAATTAACACACTGCAATTACTGAGTTATGTAAAGAATAATGTGTGCTGATGTCATGGAAATCTCTCATGACAAGAGTTAATAATATCGAACGACCATGGCCTCTTTTGACTGAACTTACATTTGAAAAGCGAACATACTAGCGGGGATGACACATCGTTAATCAACAACAATAATCGCACTGACACTGATATCGTTACCAACATGCTGTCTCGAGAATAGAACGCGCAATAATCTTTGTCATTATAATTCGTGGTACCGCCCATTAAGAGACAAGTCTTGGCATCACGGAATCTCGCAATAATTCTGACGTTCACACCGTGCGAAATTGCCGGAAGGTTATTACCTTCACTTAACATGAATCATGCCTGTAGAATTATGTTCGTCACATACAAAAGAAATAGAGACTTTATTTTAATATTAATAAATATATATTATAATATATATTGTAACAGCAATCGATTGATTCGAAAGAAATTTTTATAACCCATTTCCAATTAAGAATAATTCTGTTGCTCTTTCCAATAACATTCAATATTTCTAATTTGATATTTCTTGTGGTTTCCTGTTAATTAAGACAAGATCTTGCACGAACGAAAATCTACATAACTACAAACTTTTACTTTCTACTAGAACGTTAAATCATATGATTCTAAAACTACGAAGTCCAATCGTATATTTCTTAGATATGTTCCTGTGAAATGTCGTTTGCACGATCATTCCATACAGGTTGCATCTGTCAGCTGTACGGAAACGTTTCGAGATGTCGATGCAATCTTCGAGAGACCCCTTCCTGCACCTAAGAATGAGAAAGCCGTTTTGTGGTTGCGCCCATGTCACGGATGACGCGTGTCGTCATACAAGTAGTAATCGTTCTGTCCAACATATTCGCATAAATCTTACACGTGAATCTATAAATTCTATCATATCTGCCGACCTAGACTCTCTATACACTCCTGGAAACTACCATATAATTATATTACCCTAGCAATTACTTCTAATTTAACGGTATGAAGACATTGCAATGTTATTTTCAAATGTATGGATCTGTAGCAGCATACTGTAACTCAGCAATAAACGAATAAATACAACTTCATCGATCATAATTACAAAAACTTTGATCTCATGAGTAATGTGAAATTGTGAAAGTAACTAGATAATGTGAATTATGTATTCAGATTTATGAATTAATTTAGATCTATATATAAATATATGTTTTTAGATAAAAATTACACAATCAATTGGATAATCGCATAAACTTATTTTTGATATAAAAAAGATAAAGTTTATATTTTTCATAAGTTTTATCTTCCACGCGTACGTATATTAAAGAAGTACACACAGATTGATTCAAAAATTTTATTATATCTTGATTTTAAATCGCGTAATATTAATACGACAAATGTGTACAGAAAATAATTGTAATCAGTCGCTTTCCCAGCTACGAGATGGAAGATTTGGTCGGATATCGGATGCAGGAACGGGTGCTTATAGATATCAGATAATACTTATGTCACAAAACTGATTTCGCAACTACTGTCCGTGTTACAAATAAGAAAAATATGTTCAGCTATCCGACAAGTCTAGAATTCAGAAATCGAGAAAACGCAACCGGTAGTCGATGAACTGAGTTCCGACTCGGTAAAATGGTGTAACTCGTAGGTCAAGAATTTCAATAAAAATCCTCCGGAAAGTTTCTCCTAATTATAATTACTATTGATGAATTGCCATGATGCAACACGCCTGAGCTACAAAACATGCGATCTTTTTTTCATCTAAGTTATTCATTATTTTTATGTCCGCCTCCGCTCATGTATATTTATAACTGTTAAATATTTATACGTTAGACAGAGAGAGAACAGTAATTTATAATAAATGTGTAAAATCGCACAAAAATTGTTATGCGATTTCAAAAGATTTCAATAGATTCCAAACCAGCTAAGTTTTAACATGTTCTTTAACAAAAAGGTTTTCTTCAACGAAAATATTAAGAAATGTATACCTATTGTATAAGCTATTTTTCTTATTTTAGAATTAAAATTATATTTCTTTATTAAAATTCTTAAATAGATATTTTTAAACTTTCAATTTGGAACTATTAAAAATATATTAAAAAATATATATTTAAAAAGTTTTTCTTCAAATTTTAATTTTTTTTTAATTTTTCAATAATGTAAAATTGTTTATATTGAAAAGTAGTCAATTTCTGTTGTTAAATAAATATATTAAGATTATATTTTTATTTTTATTGTTATAACTATCAAAATACAATATTATATTATTAACTATGAAACACGTATTTCATCTAGATATTAAATGTTAGATATGAAATTGTTTAAATAAAAATTAAAATTTAATTAGTAAAAAAATAAATATAAATAAGTAAAAGAATGACTATATCAAGTAAAGAATGAATAAGTATACAATCATAGAAACATGATACTACTTACTTTTTTCATTTATTACAGTTCAAGATACATCAAGTTCTATAGGCAAATCGGTTAAAAACCTGTCGTACTATACTTATTTGAAGAAGTCACTAAAGAAGGCTAAATGTCTTAAATGGAGATTCAAGACCCATAGCATAGGATATTCAAGAGCATTAGAGTATTAATCTTTCTAGTATCAAGTAGTTGATGTTACTTGAGTAATCAGATGATTAATCTTATAAGGCTTTTGTTTCTCATTTAAATCAATAGTTCATCTGCCACGAATATTCCAAAGAACGAAGAAAATTCATAATAAATTGATGACCTCACAAACATAATGTACAACATACATTATAATATAGTTATAATATTTCAAAGAGCGGGGCTATGTACGCAATCGCAATCTTGCAAAATGGCAATTGCCGCGTTCTACCATTATTTACTTGCGGCGGTCATGCGGCACCCAGAGTAACAGAATTAATTGCACGAAATACATAATTCGAATAATCTAAGTGATACATCGGAATTTGAATTAAAACACATAATTATACTGCCAACAGAATCTCGTCTAGCCGCAAGTTGTAAAAAAATATTCGTTCGCTTAACATATAATAGATATTTCTTGAGACAGAGAAATGAAAGCGCAATGTCCCGTTACGAACATTTATTTTGACGATTCGATTTCTTTCTCTTAACATCATAATTGTCCGAGTTCCGCAGTCGTATCGAGACGAGGACTTTAATAATCTCAAGAGCTATAATTTAACTAATCATATAATGACGAGCCGTCATAAGCGCAATACAACGGATTGGTTTCCGCTTTTCTTCTACTCTACCAGTAAGCTACGGTAGGTAGGTAAACGAAGATAAGAAGTTATAATATGAGAGATTCAACAAGAAATCAAGGGAGTGCCGGCTGAAAAGGTTTCCTTCTAAATGCCGATTCGGTTCTGCGACTCATGTGCAACGCCATGCCGGATCTTCGTTCTTATCTGCACCATCCTCACGTATTCCTTCGCTGTCATCAATTCCTCTGATTTCAGTTTCTTACTCCTGCCATTGCGATTTATTACGCGGTCGGACAAGAAACCTAGGAAGCGCACCGAGAGAGATGCGCATGATCGCCATATATCCGCTGCACGCAATACACGTACGATCATCTCATTATAGATAAGCAAGTTGATATCTAGTTAATTAATTGAACGTCATCGACAATAACATCTAATGTTATTCTTGGCGATCATTATACCAACGATCCATCTGATCGATGGATCTATTTCAAGCTCAGACCATGTAATAGATCTCTCGTTGTCCCAAAGAAATATCGTATACCTATCGTACCTCATATAAGCGCATTAGACGTAATTGCAGGTCGTTACCGCTATGCTTTTAGATTCTCGAAGATGTACATCAAATGAGAAGCTTACTTCAAAATCCATTAGTCCCGTCAACTATTTGTTCATTCAGCTGAAGATTATTTCCGTTAAAAAATAATTAAGATATCTGCGTAAAATAATTAATGATTACATCAAAATGTAATTATGGCGTAAATGAGCATTTAAGTTAGAAATTATCTTAGATAATTATTAAAGAATTTACGAAGGAGTCTTCCTAAAGAGTATACGTCAAGCGATTTGTACGTATTGCGCGTTAAGAGACCGAGAGGGAAATACATTCCCGCACGTGAGCGCAATTATGCAAACCTATCGGGGGAACGACGCAATAAACAAAGATCGTCTGTATCTTGGCGCATGTCGACGACCGGTGTTGAGCGCCGTGGCTGCATTGTACTTCAACGCTCGACTCAGCACGCGAGTGAAAGACAAGTGGAAGAGGGAGCGTCCTGACATTTGGGACGGCGATTGTCGGGAATGCAAGGGCATGAGTTGACTGGTACCTGCCTCGCCGCATCCTCCTCGTCATCGGCGGCGTTATAATATCGCCATTATGCCAATGAGACACTCGTGGAAAGGCAGGAGCGTGAAGGCATCGACCGTCCCGTTTTCAAGGAGAAACTAGGAAGCGAGTCGAGCCGTCTTCTTTCGTCCGACGACGACGAACGATCAATGGAGTTGTATTGATCGATAGCGCTGCGCTGATTTACTAGCAATAAGTTTGTCAATTGGACACGCACGCGAGAACAAAATGGAAAGCCGGAGAAAAGGAGTAGTGCCTTGCTGCACGTGTGGAAGCTGGACTAATGAAGGAAGCAGTTACGTTTATCGCGAAGAAAATACGGATCGTCTGATCGCGATTTGAGACATCGTGTATCACTGTCTGTGATTACACCTTTCTTGTTGGAAATTTACGCAGTATAGTATACTATAGTAAGACGAATTTGTCTCATTAATCGTCACTTTCACTTTCTCCAATTCATTGACGCGTTCTAAAATTTCTCCGTCTTCGGAACAATGTAATTCTATAGAAAGCTATCGTGACAAAAAGTTACGGCTCGCTAATAATTTATTTTGTCAATCTCATCTATAATAATGTATCTATGTGCAAGCTCGTAAATTTAAATGACATCTAAATCTGCTATAAAATGTCACGACTTAGAATGAAATACACTCGGTATCTCAATCCTGCAAAGGATTGAAATACATCTTCGACAGTGTGTTGTGTTAAGTATTGCTTATCGTTTACGAGCTCGCAGCTGGTTTTTATGCTCGTAGTCATCGCCAGATGACGCGTGAGCAAAGACATTATACATTCACGTGCAGGAATAATAAGCGCGTAAGTGGCGGCAACGCAAGATGTAAACGGCATCAAGCTAATCTCTCGTCAAAGACAGAAGTTATTGCTTAGGCACAGCTTAGCGGCGCTTTATGACCACCCTCTAAGTATTACTGTACCGTGCAATTGCTAATTATACCTCGCGTGGATCGCGACCTGCGCCTTCTCAAACCTCCCTATGCTTTATATTACGTATGTTGGTCGTTCGAGCTCGACTACGTTTTATATCATGCTATAATTTATACGATCGTATCCAAGGATAAATCATGAAATGTATCTTGTTATCATTGGTATTCCTTAGACAGTTAATGTTCTTTTTTACTGAGATAGCTAGATTGATATATTTATGATACTACAGCTTTTCTATAAAATTCCATCAAATTGCAATTAAAAATTTAATTACATGGTTTTTCTTCAATAAAATACACTTGACTACATAGTTTATTTAACTCTCCATCTGCAATCTGAGTCTTTTTTTTTGCACAAGTGAAATTTCACTCTCAAATTTTTTCCTTTTTGTTAAAATTTCATTTTTTACTAAATAAAAGTTTTAACATTCGTTTCAATAGAAGTTTTAACATTTATGTTAAAAAACTATTTGATAATATAATAGAAATGTTAAACAATAACCCTGAATTTTTTTATATTTTTTAAAAGCTCGAAACAATAAAAAAACTTGAACTAGACAAAAAGATCAAAATGGAGGGAGTAAAAATATAATGTAAGATATTTAAAAGACTACGTCTTTCGTATGATTTGTAAATTCTATGCTTATGATGAAATCACATTGATATATTAATATCATATTTTCAACTATACTTCGAACCAAATACTCAATTGTATATTATTTGAGAGTACGATATAATTCATATAATACAATATATAAAAATGAAAATTAAACTATATATGTATTAATTACTGTTGTTTATGTAGAAGATAATTCTTTCTCTGTCGATCATCTAAAATTGCTTACGACAGATTATTTAGTTATAACACAATTTATTTTTGCTTCAGAAAACTAGAGACCACCGTTTGACATCATTACGACAACATCTATGTACTAGTGACACTATCTACTTCGAAAAGGTCTGGAAAGTTCACACGACAAGAATTCAGTGTATGACCTACGATATGCATGGGAACGTTAAATACACAGGTGTCTTCAGGCAATGACACAATGGCTACGTTTACACCGTACATTTAGGCCGCGGCCTATACAATAGATGTCCTTGTTTAGCCTGTAAGTTAAACAAAGACATTTATCGTATAGGTCGCGGACTAAGCGCATGATGTAAACGTAGCCAATATATCATTGATACACGACTCAAACAGCTCACGCGTGGCTGCTAAGTAAGGTATACAATAGTGAGAGATGTGCATTGACCTATTCAGCACCGGATTCACCGGTTGTTTTAATGGCGAGTCGATAAAGACACGTGCACCTTCTCCTTCAAACGTGCACAAGCCACAAGTCGCTTAAAGTCACGTGAATGAAACTAAAACTTAAAATTAGAAATGCTTGTTGTATTTACATATCGAAAATACAAGCAGAAATGCGATCTAGTTAGGAATAGTATCAATATAATTAGAGCTTATATTTTGAAATATTTCATAATTATACCAATTCTATCATAAGTTCTTTAATTAATTTATTACAACTTTAATTACTTTCAAAACAGTGGCAAGTCTTGATATTTATCATGGGGAAATCAAATTATCTTTAATCATCGAAAATACATACCATACGTGCAAGAGATACAATCTTAGAACAGTCATTTTTCTCTTCTCTGTATCGATATTCAAAGCATTAATATTGATTTTTATTTCAATCATATTTAATTACCCATAGATAATTGCTAAAGCTATAAGACAAAAATTTTGTAAAAAATTGTTTTCTTATATTGCACAAAATCTATATAACGATAGTATGTATCTTTGCAGTAATGTCTTCAGATTTTTTACAGAAAAAAATGGAAACATTTGTGTACGCAATAATTCCAACATGATCATAAATTATCTGAATAAAATTCGAGAAAATTCATGTACGAATTGCATAATCAAATTTTCGAGTTAAGAAACTTTTATATCCCGCTCTTTAAATCTGACTATGAATTATACTGAGAATCAGTTATACAGAATAATTGAAATATGAAATATTTTACTGTCGCTTTTGCGACTGTTTATTAAATGACATCGAGATCAATGACTTAATGTCTCCATGTAATAATACAATTTAACCTCATTAAACCCTCTAAATCATTCTGGACATTTACGAATATTTTAATCTTTAATACATACTAGAATAAATTAGCAATTTCATCAATCAAATTTTTTAATCAGGTCGTATTAAATTCGCTTTTTAAATCCTTCTTTTGATATGTAAACGAAACATAAAGAAAACACTTCGAGAGCAGGATTTCCGTCCATCTATATCATTTAAAAAGAGATGTCCTGACGAAACGAACGTTGCCATATTCCTTTGTAAATGCGACCGCATTGAAGAGTCAGTTAGACATTTGTTAGTCAGATGCGATTGAGAAGTAGTCGTCATCATTTCTCAAGAAGAAAGTTATGCCTTACCTTGTCGAGTAACATCTGTGACCCGTCGACCGCTCTCTACGATGAAAGCAATCAACGTATAGTGAAAGCTTTTACTCATGTACTTTACATCAACGTAGTGCGCACACTCAAATATAATTCATTGAAAAATATAACTCAATTGAAAAATATTAATATAAAAGTTCTGCAACAATAGATATAGTGATAAAGAAAATTTTTACATCTTTAGTTAAACAATTTCATATGTATTAGTAACTTATTGAAGAGCTTTAATCAGCTTATATTCCAAGCGATGTAATGACGATGTAAGGCGATCGAGGAATTACATAAGATTATCCGCAAACAATAGTCAGATTGCGTAGGTAAAATCATTGTCACCCCACATGCCGGATTACGCTTAGTAAACAGGTAGGCACGCACTTGCGTGCATTATGTAAACTCTGGAAACATTGTGCAAGTGGCAAGATTCATCGATATCAAACCATCAGGCAAGGTATGAATGGTAATGACATTCGATTTACTACCGTTACGCTGGCTTGCAATTTAACATTTATGTTTCTGCTTTACTATAACTTTATTAATAATCATATAAAAACATCATATGTATAATCAGATGTTTAAAGGCTTTAAATACAAGTTATGTTATTTACAAAATTGTACATTTATTATTTCAGTTTATAATTAATTTAGAATGTATGTCAAAAAGATAAAATACGATTAATAATAATAGATAATGTTATAAAAAATTTATGTAATAAGTAAAATATAAAATAAAATTTAAAACAAGCAAGGAAATAGCAGATTGCAGAATTAATCTTGCTGTTTCGTTGTCAGTCTGGTTACAATGGAATACCTTGTTGAGTGAGTAATACTTGTTCATGTGATTGTCTCACGATACTGTCATTCTTATCCCGGATTACTAACCCGCAAGCAATTATATAGTATATATTAGTGCTGTTTTGACAAGCAAACAAATCAATGATAGAGCGATATTGACTGAGTCAGACTCGTGCTAAAGAAAATACATGTAAGACCAATCAGGTCAAGATATACGTGTCCATTGATGTTAAGATTCTATCAAACCTAATTCCATCAGACCCCTATGTCGCTATTACGATTGTAACGGTATATGTTGTAACTTTCAAGGTTATATAGTAAAATTTCAGAGCGAATGTCAAGCAGGTTCAAGTTATGATCAAGATTTAAATAATCGGGACGCATATCCATACTTTGAAACCGTAACTAGCATCTCGCGTTCAGCAACTGGAGAACAACACGACTTGACCTTCACCGACGAACCAGTCGGAATGCAAAGTCCCTGAGAAAAGCGTTAACTGTATCGAACGAAGGAAGCAATGGTAAATGTCGGTCCGCAAAACACTATAGCCATTGTTAGTGCGCACCTTGCGCAATATAGGTAAGCATATTCGCTCGAGAATCGATCGCATTTATCATCAGGTTATACAATCATACGTTGTATCGTAATCTTTACCTACATTTAAGAACATGCGTGCTTCGAAATCGATATAGCTAATAATAATTTTTTCAATTCGACACATGACTGTCCAAATAAGCATTTGAGGCACGTCTACTAAGTTGTTACAGTTACTTTAACGTAATCAAATGCGACTTATACAAAAATTAATTGCTATTTTTTTGCTAATTATTTGCTTCAGTCCCAATTGTTTTGCTCCAGTCGATTCGCAAAAAAAAAAAACAATAGCTGTATTAACTTAAGATTAAAATTAGCACAGCTATAAAGAAAAAAAAAGAGAAATGAAAAATAAATACATATTTATATAATACTATTTACTTGCTAATTATTTATTCTGTTCTCAATTTTATTGCTTCAGCTGATTATAATAAAAACAATGCTAAGCAATGAAAAAATGGTCGAAAAACTAAAAAACGATCGAACAAATGAAACTTTAATCTTAAGTTACCACAATCATTGTTTTTTGCAAATCAGCTGGAATAAAAGATTGGAAATAGAGTAAATAATTAGCAAAAAACAATTAATCTTTTGTGAACAAGCCATATTTTTTGTGTTTACATAGCTGTGCATCTTAATTAATAGACGTAATGCTTTGACCTATTTATGATATGATAGATGTCCTGTTCACTTTTACTACAATCAATTTTATATGTGTAACCTATATAAAAATATGTAAATCAAAGATTTTTAGCACAACAATATAAGATAGTATTTCTCATGAGATCATATTTTCTCAAGAATATGAAATGATACTAAAAGATATCATTAAAGCTGCGTACAATACTACACTGAAAAAAATGCATGTAATTTTACATGGAAATTACATGTTTATAACTGGAAAATTACTTAAATTACATAAATATGGTTGAAAATTTACTGGAAATTGTAAATTTCCAATCATATTTAGGTAATTTTCCGGTCATAGACATGTAATTTCCATGTAAAATTACATGCATTTTTTTTTCAGTGTATGTATACTTTACTTTAATGATACAATAGCATACATAAAGCCGAGCTGAGCTTGGAACCGAAATGATGAGCTGAATTTCGATCCAAAATGAAGTCGAGCTTTAAACCAAATTTCACGAGTGTCGCAAGCGATAATTTGGTTTAAATCTCGACTTCATTTCGGTTCGAAATTCAGCTCGATTATTTCGGTTCCAAGCTCAGCTCGAGGCTCGGCTCGAGGCTCTGCGAGAGGCTCGGCTCGAGGCTCGCGGCTCAAGACTCTGCTCGAGGCTCGCGGTTTGGCTCGCGTTTCGGCTCAAGTCTGGACGCAGCTTAAGAAAATGAGTTTCTAAACGATTCGAGATTCCTAGATAATTCCTAGCAAATAAATTTATCAATGCAGTCGATTCTACAGATCATTGTGTGCTGTTTAACATGTTGCCATTTTTATTAATAATAATCGCAAGTGATAAATATTGACATCTATGTAAAATCGTAGCGATCGATTTGTCATTGCGATAGTTCATCATTCTTATGCGCACAACCACACTTTTACTCTCGTAATTTATAATGACAAGAGACTCGTACTATAAGATCTAGGACAAAGATATGGTACCTCGATTGCATTAGCTAAAAGGATTCGTCTTCTTTATTGACTTTGTTTCTCAATCTTATTTTTATATAATTTAAGCAACAAAAATTGCAAAAAGAAATTTAAATAATTTATAATTTTTTCACGTTTATGCAAAATTTATTTAATTTAACTTTCTCTGTAAAAAATTCATAAATTCTTTATATGTATAATTAAAATGACAAATTTCTAAAAGTATTGTACGAGTATTTAAGTATTTAAAAAAAAAAGAAATATAAATGTAAAATTTTTTTATTTCGCGGACTGTAACAGCTAGAAAGTTACGCGTCGTAGAACATACATTTTAGAAGAAACTTCCGCGTTTTAAGGTCACATTCTCACCTCCATTATAACAATTCTCAAAATGACAATGACATTTGTTCATATGAATCACGAATACGAGTTAAAGCGACGAAGGACATGTAATTATAAAAAGAATCAGAACAAAATGTATATTCATTCAAATTGTACAGTGCAGACAAAAACAGGATGTACATAATAAATGTACAGTATATAAGAAAAAAACGTAAAAATATGAAAATAAAGAATTTCAAAAATTTTTACATAAAATTACATGTTACTTCGCACTTTCTCAATTATAAATGTTTTTTAAATTTAATTCTTCATAAATTGTTCATAAATTTAAATTTTGTATAAGTATTATGTTATAATATTCACTTATAAATATTATTATGTTTTTATGATATATAATAACATAAAAAATATCGGAATACTTCTTGAGAAGCATTCCCTAAACGGGAGTAAAATTATTAAAATCACCTATAAGATTCTCTCGAAAACAAAAAAACGTGAAACGCTATATATAGACGTAGGTGATAATTATTAAAATAGCCAAGGCCTCTCATGAAGCGTACAACCACATAATAGCCATAGCAATAATTTTCACAATCATTAATAACGCGTAAGCGATGAGATAAATATTATGATAATGATTCACACAGACACACCGGTATATTCGAGTACGGCTGGTTAGAATATCAAAATTCATTAGTTCGCCACGGTACGGTCGTTACTTCCCTTCGGGAGAAACAAAATCAAGATCTACATCTCAGGGAGGATTAATAGGTGAAGTAATGATCGATCACGGTAGATTGAGCACTCGGAATGTATATCTTTGAGTACAGCAGAAATATCTTGGTGGTATATCGATCACAGATCAATCCGAGCAGACAGCTATATGGAAGTTGCGCCTAGCTTACAATCACATATTGCGACCAAGTTCCATAAGATTTTCCTTTTTTATCGCAGTTCTGGCGAGGTGTACATAGAATAAAAGAGAAAGAGAGAGAGAGAGAGAGAGAGAGAGAGAGAGAGAGAGAGAGAGAGAGTTTAGATCGTTATCGCGATATTTACAGACTGTTTTTAGCTCGCGATAATTGAATTTCTCATTCGTCATTTGTGAACACATCGATACATGGCACGTATGATTTTCGAAATTACCCGACTATCGTGGAGAATCTTATTTTATCTTGACGAATTAATAAGATAGTTATCTTTAAATTTTCTAACAATAATCGGTATTAGTTGGCAGGCGAAGACGAGATCTGTTGTATCGCATGGATTAAAGATAAATGAATTTCTTCGTACGAATGGCAGGTCTTCAATAATCTGCGAATCTCTCTGCTTTGACCACCACATAGGGTAACAGAATGTGTTCATAACATTTTACCTGATACAACTATGTATACCTAATCAATGATATTCTTAAAGTGTTCAATAGTACAGAATTCTATAAAAATGAAATTTCAATCTTAATTGTATATGTCACGTGTTTAAATAATATATGAACTATGTTTGCACCTTTCCATAAAAAAGGGTTATTCAAAGGATTGAAGTTAAATTTTCCAAGAAATTTGTATATATTTAAAAGACAATAAATTAATTGGTTATAAATAGATAGGATTAGATTTTTATAATTATAAATAGATAGGTTTAGATTTTTATCTAATACGCTATTATAATATTTTTTAATTATTTGATAGATATCTATCAGGTGCTACCGACATTTTACACACAAGTAACATTTCTTGTATGATTAATAGTGTAACTATTCATTAAGCTATAAATACTAAGTATTCATATAGCGTTTGGATAATTATGAAATACAAAAGAAACAAGTTTCACGTATCTTTACAGAAAATGAGATTGATAAATTGAGATTATATTCAAATATAACTAACGTGTCTGTCTCTAATTAATAATATGAAAATATGCGTATATGTGATCAAGATTATTTCTCATTTAAATATTAGATAAAAATAAGAAGCTACATGAAGAAACTCTAAAATTCTTTCTGAGAGTTAGAATTTTCTCAATTATAACGAAATTTTGAAGGTGAGACGCTAGCTTCAAAGATGTTCAGCATCTATTATCATGTAACGGCTTATTGTAGTCGCTATGAAAGCAGTAATTGCACTCGATCGTGACTTCATGCCATGTTGCTTTAATGAACCTGTCTGAATGGCAAAATTACTGACTACGGGTTAAGAAGCGGTAAATAACCTAGTATTTAAAGGCATCAGTCATTGAACGGTATAAGTTGTCTTAAAAATCTTATTTAATTGGGCAAACATTTACTCTTAGTTAAATTTTATATACGAAATTATTTACTTTACTACAAAGATGTATTTTCCCTCCTCTGCCCTTTCTTTAATGTCAAGCTAAAGTTAGAAATATTCATTTTGCAATCCAATATATTACAATTGTCAAATCTAGTCATATTAAATGCTATTTACTCACAAATTAACATATATTTTATAGCCTATATTTTTAACTTTTTAAAACTGAAAATTACGTAAGCGTGATGCGTGTTAAATGAGAATTCACATTAACCGTAAAGTAGATTAAAAGAACGACTGTAACATGTAGGTATTATAAGATGCTCGTGTGAGATGTGCGCGATTTAGAATGTTTCGCAGTTTCATCAACCGCCTTACACAGATCTGCCTACGTGTATCACCAGTTCTTTCTCTGATGGCAGTAAATGGTAAACGAGCCGCAGTAACCGCGAAATCGTGCCAGTTTCTCGTTAAGATAATTAATAACGCGAAGTCTGGTTCGATGGCATGTCTCGCTACAAGTGCGATATATAGCAGCGTCTTCTGAAACATCTTGATAATTGATTAGCTAATTAACCGAGTTCCGACATGTACTTCGAACATGAACGAAGGAAAGGCATTCCGCGAAGAGGACTTAAATCTATGTCTCTATAATAAACATCGATCGAACACCGTACTTAAAGATTTGCATTATCGCGCAACATTATCTATCGATTATGAACATTCTTGTATTTTTATTGGATAATATCTAGAAAACTTGCAAAAAATGCAATTCCTTTTATGAGTCGCATCAAAATATTACGCGAATATCTGCAGCTTTCAGTTAGCGTCGTTTTATTCGATTGCGTAGCATATTCTGAAATATTTGCATCGAATTTTTGCATCGACGCAATTGAACGATATATAATTTACGATCTACATATACAATGTATCGTTCCGTCCATTAGCAATGTGCTCTTGTTGTATTGCCGTGTAATCCATATTTTTAACAATAATGTGTTTTAACTGTCAAATAAATCTAGGTGACTCAGGAGTTGAAAGCTGACTTTCTAAATCATTTTGGAAACTTTATAATGCCTTGACTTGACACATCATAAAATTTATCTAAGATAGCTTAAAAATTTCTTGTTGATAAATATTTATTAATTATTCGGCAATTATATAAATCAGCAGTCAATTTAAATTAATATCGAGTCGCAACCTAAGCGATACTGTGAAACAACTCGATTAATCAATTCGTCGCGACACATATGTGCATATATTTAATTTCTGTTGCATGAAGTATTGCAATTGTTGACCACACCCACATTAAATACCGAATATCTATAAAGATTAGCGTATGTCTAAAAGACATATTAGTAGAAATGTCCGAAAGGAATATTAGCAGAAAACGTCGGACTAGACACATAAGGATGTAATATATATTATTGTGTGCTGCAAGGCCTCGTGAATATTTAATGAATTGTTGGACAGATTTAGCTTGGGGACATTATAAAATTCTTTCAGGTCAATGATCGATATAGTGCTTGACTCACGCTACATTTAACATCACTGATCTACATTATCCAGTAAAAAATTTACTATTTCCATGAATATGTAGACTGTTATGTGTATTGCATATCACAAGTCATACCATTTCAAAATAAGCTTGTAAATATTTTATGAAAGATTAATAATTATAAACAATTGCTCCTCATTTCAACAAAACAATCTTAATTGATCATTTATAGCGAAAATGCATTAATAAAATATTATGAATGACTGGTGAGTTAACGAAATTTACGAAATCAACTCATCACTCCAATTTTAATTATAATTTTATCTTCTTATGGTAACATAACGAATGGTTAAGCCTTTTTATATCACTGAAAAAAATGCATATAATTTTACGTGGAAATTACATGTTCATGACTGGAAAGTTGCCTAAATATGATTGGAAATTTACAATTTCCAGTAAATTTCCAAGCATATTTATGTAATTTAGATAATTTTCCAGTTATATACATGTAATTTCCATGTAAAATTACATGCATTTTTTTCAGAGTAACTATACTACTATTACTACTACTACTACTACAATTACTGTTGCTGCTCCATGAGTACATTCGAGGAGCGCGCTATGAGCGCCATTTGTGTAATATACTATCCTTGTTTCACGTCTAATGGGCGATGAAGATAGAATGACACAAATAGCGCTAATAGCGTCTCCCCAAATACAGCTCATATATAATGATATATTCATTGTAAAGTCTTCCTTTTTTAAATTGTAAATACAATCATTTAAAAACAGCTTAAAATTAATATTAAAGAAAAAAAACACGAATGTATAATACCTGCTATTTTAAACATATTGACCATGTCAAAAAAGAATTAAACTTAAAATTCAAAAGATATATTAAGTTATAATATCTAATAACATATTCTAAATTAATTTAGCATTTAATATATATTAAAAAATTGTTAGTCTTTCTCAGAGCAAAGAAATTTTTATAGGCTCATAGCACAATTTTGAAAAATGATAATTATATATGAATTTCCTCAGACATTCAAGATTTGTCTATTAGCCAATGACAGATACACATTAATTGTATTAACGACTTATTCCTTATAGGATTTGTTGCACAATTCAAGTTGAATGAATCGCCACTGAAGATTTAAATGAGCTACCAGAAAGCGGAGTGCCACATAGCTGTGTCGATATTGCACCAACCTAAATTGCGCCAATATTTGAACCGTAGAAGTCATTACAAGCTGATGAAAATTTTTATACATTTATACTGATTAATGGTCGATGGACGTTTAGAAAAAGGAATGCTTATTCGTTTGAATAAACGACTGTCCAAAGTGACGTATTTCGAGTATACTTGTAAACTTTCTGAAATAAGGATCACACAGCGCGCGTTTAAAATCAGAAAAAAAATCCTTAAACTATCGCTTTAATTTTATTGCCACGATTATCATAATTAAGATCAGGGTCAAGTACTTCGATACTCGGGTTATTATGAAAATATCGCGACGTGAGAATGTAATTAAAAGGGAAAATGTTAGAGCGGGAGAGACGCAGAGCAATACATGAATGTGTCGACACTTCCCTTAGCGTGGCTAATTATTAAGGATGTTTGCACCACCCGAGATTAATGTGTTAGGTATCAGCACGAACTCATAGTCTTACCGAGACATTATCGGCTCGAGAGAAAGGAGGCTGCTGCGAAATACCTTTTAAATTAAATCAGCATCCAAAATCAGAATTACTAATTAACATTGCGATTATTATCGGTTTTCCGTCCATTTTTTCTTTTGAAAGTTCATTAACATATAATTATATATACCTTTGATATTTCTGATGAGTCACATAATACTTCGACATATTTTCAGTTTAGGTAAAGATCTGTTGTGCTGTAAATAAATATACCGACTAATGTATAATTTTTCTTAATTTGATTAGAATCAATATTTATGTAAAACATAATAATTTTAATTACATACTAATATAGCGCAAAATTTTTATATTTTACATTACTATAAATTTTACTCGTCAACGTAACAAAAAATCTTTAAACAATTTTTGTACCAATTTATTTATGTCAATCTTTTCTTCGATCAAATTTAAATTAATGATAGCTAAAACAGATCAAGGAAATGCACTTACGAGCTTATTGCAAACTCAATCATAGTAATCTAATGATTATAACTATTCGTATTTCATGTAAAAATACAGGAACATGCTTGAAACCGAGCATGTACATATTATGAAATAGCTTCATTTACTTTTCATCCATATAAGAAACATTCTTGCGATGGCAAAGCAGTGCAGGGAGCAACTGCAATAGATCGTTTATGAGTTCGTCAGAAAGGCGAATTAAGTGCCTTCATGCTGCTATAAGAACCGTGAACCTGTCAGTCTAGAGATGATTCGTAAGACATAACCCTTTGTTATTTTGATAGTAACAGATTACTAAATCCAATAATAACAGTTTAGATATGAGATCATTGCGTTAATCAAGCATAATTGGATTTAGCGTAACTTGGAATTTGCGTCAATCCAAGATCGATCAATCTGATTCGACTCAATACGCGCAGCTAAGATTGCAACAACAACTATCACCATGTCGCTGGTAAATACACACAGAACATTACTGATATAATCCAAGTATCGACTTAATATGTACGATTTAGTATGACTACTTTCACGTTTCTACTGATTACCATCTTACTTATCATGACGCGAACACTGGATTACTCGTAGAATTCCGTTTTAAAAAGGTAATTAGTAGTTATACGAAGCGATTTTCTAAGCAACCACTAGGAGAGCATAACTAATTCCGAAACAAATTTACGGATTCTTTCCTTATCAGTTTTTAAAGTGGTAATAGATCTAATACGACCTGTTCCATTTCATTTTCAGCATCTTTAAGCTTAATGATACAGATTAAGACGTGTGAATACCTAGTGATGAATAACGTGTTCGTAACCTATCGTAGCTTAACGAAAAACATCCGGAGATCTCTCTTCTTCTCGCAGTCGAGAATGATTAACGATACTCAAAATAAAATCTCCCCGGCTTCAAAATAATGAGGCTTGCTAAATCGCGGAAATGCAGAAACCGGTTCGTTCGAGTGATAGGCAGTTTCTCGGTATCCTCTTCCTCCTACATTTTTGCACGAAATCTCATGCCGTAAATTGCTTTATGCATTTCTCAAAATATGTAATTTAGTTTTAATTTTTTCTCTAAATTTAAATTCTAACTTATATCTATAATTGATTAGCGAATATCAAAGATAAGTATGCAATAAAAAAATTAATCTTTTAAACAAAATAAAACATTTAATTATAAATTATTAACCTAAAACAATACCGTCATTAGGGCACTAGTAAACTACCGTTTACTAGTGCACATATCTACTTTACGACATTGATGCACGATCATGAAAGCGACCCGAGTACTTCAAGCTTATGAATTAGATTGGCGCCTTCGGAGTTATGCATTAAGCAATATAAAACGTATAACTCGGGAGGATTGTCGAAGCTTTCGAAACATGCGAACGAATTATTTCCAACGACCAAGGATAATGATCCCGGGTGCAGTAATGATTCATCTAGGACAGCGACTGACCGGCAAGGTGCAATAGACAATGAATCAAACTGCAGGTTTGTTTCACGACCTAACACTATAAAGCGAGAATATTCTTTCAAAAAAATCTATTTAACAAGACCGGATATTCTTTATAATCTTTTTAAAACGTGAGAAAATCTTGAATATTGACGTGCACAGACATTCATCATAATGAAAAATGATAGACATTAGGTACATTTATTAATTCATTATAGCATTTGTAGCACATTCAACTGTTTTTGTCAATTAAAGGTAAGTAAATTTATCTTTTTATATAGTATATAATTTGTCATCATTTGTTTTATTGCATTACGTAAGGTTTCCGTGATACAATTTAGAAAGATCTGAAAATAGCATGTGTTAAATAAAAACGAGCTTCGTGAGTTGTATTTTCTCACGCGAATATATGTATATATCATTTCAGTGAGAGTAATGACGATTCAAATGGTAAATAGAAAAACTCGTAAAAATTTTAGTCTATCTTTCATCAACTCATTTCCCGGTTATATTGGCGATTAATCATAGAATAGCATTCGATAACGAGTAGTTGCTTTGGTAATGACACCAACATTGTAGCTAACTATACGATTAACGACTCATCGACCCATGTAATCGATAGTGTGGAACACTATGCCTATAATTCTGCGCTCGTAATTATATTTTCGTGCATTTGCTTTCTGTTTCACCAATTACTTCAGTTCACTAATCGTAAGCAGTTATATAAGGTCCTGTCCAGATCAATATTTAAAAACGATGAAGTTGAAGATTGTTTATTAGTTGTAAAACGACTTTCATCGAGCTTTTCTTTCAATTTATATCGATAATCGAATTGTTGATAATATATGCGTATAAAACAAAAATATAGAGGAGAAGATAGTATTATGGCACTCCAGTTACCTTTTATACAATAACTTTGTCAATATTTAAGTTTAAAACTTGACAATTACATTTGTTAAAATGTTGTTGAATCGATTCTGAACTCAAAGTTACGAAATATTTATTACTTAGAATACTATTAATAAAATGTAGCGACATTGCATAATGACTCGAAGAAAAAAATGGATGGTAATGTGGCCTTCCATAAAAATAGCCTTAAAATATCAGTTTTGTTTAGAAAACAGTATTCGGTTACAAAATTAACAAAAATGAAGGAATGTATATACATTCACATAACTTCTGCATATAGGATAACTCCGGCAAATACGCCGCGCTGGGATATACGCCGCAAAAGTCAGAAAAAATAAAAGGGGGGGGGGTAATTTTCTCGCAACTACTCTGTTACGTATCTTTATGTTATATTAGTATTGTGTTATGATTTCAGCTTCTTACTGTTAATATTAATGAAATTATTGTGAGTTGAATCGATTTGTCACTGTAATAAGAGTAGCGCCCCCCCATCATAAATTATAATCTACATAAAATGATTACTATAGGACGTGTAAAAGACCTACTGGTTATTTCGTGATACATACGTATAATGGAATAAATAAAGCATGTTTATATAACAAAATACAAGTGCTTTGCTTTCGTATTTTTTGTTTAGTTTGCTGTCTTGTATATCCCACCTGTTTGGGATATACGGCATTTTTAGCGGATGGGATTTATGCCCAAAGCATACAAAGTGCGCAGATTGAATTCAGTACACTAAATGCAATGAATATATTACATGGTACCTCATGTCATAACACTTGTAATATATGTAGGAAGATTGTAATTATTATTTATTATTTCATATACATATTTATCATTGATATTCCTTAATAAAACTTTATAAACTTTATATTTTATAAGTTATTGTGTCATTTTATGTCTTATTTATAAGCATTATTTGTAAATTTTTCATGAGCCGTACATACCCCCCTCTCCCCCTATGAGTAGCCATATATTCCCTATGGGATATACGGCAAAAATGCAAGGATTTCAAAAAGTTCATTTCTTAATACGAAAAATAAATATTAAATTAATTTTTTTTTAATGTTTTAACATTGTCTGCTGATTGTGGGTTGTTCTACACCTACATTGTCCAATTACAACAGAAATTCTTAATAATCACATTACTATAATTTTTTTTTATTAAATACATCGAAAGAAACTAAAATTTCTAATTACAAAAAATAATAAAGATTTGTCTATAAATTCATACAGCTTTTAACGTACCTATGCAGTTTGCATGTTCTATTAATCTATTGCATTTACAGTCTGCAGGATCGCCTTGCACATTTTAACTTTTTATTTTCGGAGCAATTAGAAATAACGTTCTTTTATTTATTATTTTGAAATTAAAAGTCGGTAAATGTAAGTGCCACGAAATTTAACGATTCTCTGTGATGTCTCATGGTACGTCCAACGACGTGCATGAGAACCGTGTAGAATCCCCTCTTTCAGAAGAGGTGCTTTCGTGCGCACGTATAAAGTCAGTGAAAGCGCCAGGCGGCCCTCCAGACTACCGCACCGTCCGACAGCGATAGGAGCTCTGCCGACAAACCGTACGGCAGACTTAGATTAACACTTGAGAATCTCTCGCGTAAGTTCGAACGTTGAAATAAAACAATTTTGAAAATTGACCGCGTCGTGCAGTTCGCCGTCCACGTGTTCGCGAAATTTCTTGTTATCGTTATTGATTGTGATTAGGATAGCTTAGACTGGGAGTGATCATGAGGATGCATCTCATTGGAACCTTGGCGATCCTATTATTCGCCGGTACCCAGATTTTAGGACATCCCTCACAGGAAAGATTAATGCCAGGTATGTGATATTTTTAATGTTATGGTACATGTTATGTGTACATAATTTGTTATTTTCTGATGTTTTACGTAGGTTTTACATTTCTAATTACTTTTCTAATCAATTCCAAGTAGAACATTATTTTACGTATCAATTAAAAATTATATATAGTATATATAGTATATATTATATATATATAGTACATACACATATATATACATATATTGTAAAATACATTGTATATATTTTATAATAATATTGTATGTATCAAAAAATTTAAAATAATCGTAATAACAATTTATGAGGTACGATAATTTGGGAGATATTATGTACAAGAATACCGGACTATAATTCATATATGTTTCATGAAAAATTAATAAGAATTCCCAGCATTAATTTGTTATTAATTAATAGTAATTGTTAATGTATAATTTATTAGCATATTCATGTAAATAATAATAAAAAAATATAAGTCGGAGAAAAGAAAGTTATGCCTCTATTTCGCCAGCCATATTACAAAGTATTATATTAACGATTAAAAGGCAAGCTACAATAATTTTCAATCATTTTTTATCAAGATAATATAAAATTGAACTTTACGTCACATGCAATAAGACGTGTTCGAAGACATTATTCGGTTTTTTATAAACATGTGATTGTTTAACTATATTCAATCTAAATTTAAACATTTTTAACAACAGAGAACTTATCTGTACATAGGTATCACTATTTTCTTTTAATTCAATGTATCGGTTTTATTCTAAAGCCTGTGAGAAATTTGATTATTAATAAAAATAATGCTACTTGTGCAACAAATTTTTTAAGTTATCTTTTATAGGATAGTTATCTGCAAAAAAATTTATTACTTAAAATATTCAAAAGTTTAATAATTCAAAAGTTTTTATTAACATTAATTTTTAAAAAATTACAGCTACAACTTTTTTACATAAACTATCATAACTGAAAAAAATATGAAATTCTGACTACTGAGATTCTGCAACAGTTACGAAATATTTTCTTTCGTCTAGCTTATGCTATTATTCTGAAGATGAGAAAATTCCGCAATTTCATCATAATTCTTCGTGAATAGTGATCTTAGTTGTTCTCGCTACTGCGCACTATCTTTCTTTCCATTTTGTTCTATCATAGTTATTACGTCTGGCTTTATCCCACATAATTATATCT
The DNA here is from genome assembly GCF_001594055.1 of Mycetomoellerius zeteki. Lineage (NCBI taxonomy): Eukaryota > Metazoa > Arthropoda > Insecta > Hymenoptera > Formicidae > Mycetomoellerius > Mycetomoellerius zeteki. The sequence continues at coordinate 970,930 of NW_017257720.1, read as the reverse complement.
CCACCCTCTCTCTATCCTTTATTCACGAAAGTGGAACACTTCCTTCTACAGATGTTAATCCTGATAACCTCAGAGAGTATGCTGTCTCTCTAGGACGTGACAGCGCTCAAAACTGCTGCAATGCAGATTTCTCACTTCTACCACTATCCCACAAGCGAACTTTTCAACATCATTCTCTTATTGCTTCGTATCCAGGGCTCTGACATTTGTCGAATAAACATTGGTAAAATGGTTATTACAACACGTGTCACTTTGAATGTATGGGAAGCCGCGAAAAGGCATGTAAACGGCTGTGTCTGTATAAGCACGTGAGTCTAGCTCGTCGCGAACTACGCTCACGAGATTCGCCGCCTACGCGTTAGCTGCATACTCGTCGTCATAGCTGCATGTGAATACCGCGATCTACAAGGACTACAACTTTGCTGCATTTTTGTTAGGAACACTGACATATAACAGGGTCGGCAGATATAGCGGGATTTGTATTTGTGATCAGAAAATACCATTTTATAATCAATTTGAGCATTTGAGCATTTTCCTGAAGGAAAAATTTAATCAAAAAATGTATTTCTTAACTTTTTCTAGAAAATATCAAAATATGTATTCAGTGATAATTGAATTAATTAATTAAATATTGAAGGAGAATTGATCTCTCAAATGACGATAATTCAAAGATCAAAATACGTTCTGCATTTGTAATGAATATTAAGATAGGTATATGACAAAAGAATGTCAAATTTAATAAGCTTGATAAATATTCATTTATGAAATTGATTACATCGCCCAAGTATTTGATATTTAATATTCATTTTCTGAAGAGGTTGTTCCTAATTCTACATGCTTCATTCTGTTTTTTCCATAGACATGTAAGATAGATCCAGCACCCATATATTTTTCTATAGTATATGCTGAGTTTGGCAGAACGGTGCGAGAGACAAAATATCGGGGCAACTATTTTTCTCTGTGCGCACTTGACATTTATATTACTGAAAAGAATAAAATAAGATATAAAATTAAGGGTAATACTCAAGAATTCTATCTTCCTCATCGATTTTCATGAAATTAGAGCAGAAAATATTTATTCTAGCCTCACTTATATGTTCTCGATGTGACAGATTTCCTAACCTGAATAGCCGTTAACTTCAACGATTAATATCTCGGTCTACGGGACAGAACGTCACTTTTTTTTGTCATATTTGTTCATTTTGTGCAAAAACGCATTGAATGAGCCTAATTTCGTCAAAATCGGTGAAGAAGGTAGAATTTTTTAGTATTACCAAAGTACGTTTACTGTTAAGATGCGCGCGCAGAGAAGGATAAGTTGCTCCGATATTTTGCCTCTCGCACCGTTCTGCCAAACTCGGGTATATATAGCTAATGCTGGGTCTACCTTATATGTCTATGGTTTTTTCATAAATATAATGTCGAGTTTTTATAACTTCATAACATTTAACTAATCATTTTACTTAATTTCTAATTTAAAATTTCGATAAAACATAATTCACATAATGTTAAATTACAAGCAAAATTTTAACTACTTATATTTCTGAAATATATAATTTATAAAATTTGTCCAATATTTTAGATTCGCAACTTAAAAGCAACTTAAAACTTTTTAATATTTTTCTATAAAAATTTTAGATAAAATAAAGAATCTTTGAAAAAATTAAAGTGTGTAGAAAATATAAAAGATTCGATTTATGTGCGTACATTTTCGCAAATTAATTTTATAATAAAATTAATCCTTTTTATAGTAACTATATGTTGCAAACGCAATCTCGCAATCATCTAATTGTAGCGTTCACACCTACACGCGTATAGAATCAATGCTGTTGCATAGACACTACTAGGGCACGAACGATAATAACAATTCCTATATGTCCGTACGCAGGAGCCAATATCACGTGCTGCACGTGATTACACGTGCTTTTGCACGTGCCAGTTATTGCCGATCAGTGCGGACACGAGAAAGACGAAGAAAGAGAGCTACGCTTGTACCCTTTCCTCGTACGGATTAATACCATCGAGGGAAAAGTCCGACCGAGTCACGTGCATGCGTTAGCCGCTCGCCTCGAATCACGCGACCGTTCATTCTGTCAATTAACGTCCGTGCGACGTCTTCTCGGCCAACTCCGTCTGTTCACCGTTGGTCCCTAGCAAGGTCGCGACAAAACCCGTTCATATCGCAAACGCGAAGCTTTCGATTCTCAGAAATCGCGCAATATCGTCCCCTGTGCCACAAAAATGGAACTTACAGGGTAACTCCGGCAAATACGCCGCGCTGGGATTTACGCCGCAGAAGTCAGAAAAAATAGGAGTGGGGGTAATTTTCCCGTAACTACTCTGTTACATGTCTTTATGCTATATTAGTATTGTGTTATGATTTCAGCTTCTTACTGTTAATATTAATGAATTTATTGTGAGTTGAATCGATTTGTCACTGTAATAAGTAACGCCATCATAAGTTATAATCTACATAAAATGATTAATGTAGGACGTGTAAAAGACTTAGTGGTTATTTCGTGATACATACGTGTAGTGGAATAGTAAAGCATGTTTGCATTAATTATAAATTTTTCATGAGCCGTACATACCCCCTTTCCCCCTATGAGTAGCCATATATCTCCTATGAGATATGCGGCAAAAATACAAGATTTCAAAAAGTTTATTTTTTAATATGAAAAATAAATATTTCGGATTTCTAATATTTTTTTCATAGTAGTAGACAGTACAAAGTTTTTACTGATATAGTTCGTTTACTATAAACATAGTAAATAATACTTAATATATTAAGTTTTTGATAGGTGCAGCGTATATATATACCGGAGTTACTCTAATAACTTACAGATCACTCGCAATTATATATTCAAATCATCCTAAAAAAATTGTATGATACATCCTTATTTTTAGACCTATTAAAAATCTAAAGAACTTATTGAACCTTTTATCTTTTTTGTAACGAACTACCTATTATGATGGGGAAAGGTGCAAATGAAAGTAAATCTTCTGAAAAGAATAAGATTCTATAATACCAACAATTTGACATTGACACTGCGTTTTAAATTAACCTTGTATAAGCAATTAGCTAGTTGTAAAACAAGTAAGTAAAGAGTCGCACGTCGTTGAACTTATAAACTACTAATAGAGACGGAGAAAGTGTGAGAAATTCAGGTGGGATTGCAGTGTATCGAATAATGACATTCTCGCGGCAAAAAATGGAACGGCAACATGCCTGTCATTGACACTGATTCGTTTTCTCGTATCTAGTGTGTTAATATAAAGAGAACCGCGAGTTGAATTTATAATAGACATCTCTCATAAGGTGCCCAGAGAAAATTAACTAGCGCGTGACTAATCCCAGCACAATATTCATACATTCTGAAATATCGTAACGTACCATTTAAATTTCTCGATGATTGTGACTTCCGCTAGTATTATCGTTCTAAGAACTTTCTCCGTTCGCAAAATATAAAGAAATAAAGTATTGTAACATGGTTAAGAATTATAATTTTTATAACGTTCTTTCGCACTTGTCGCATTACTTACTGAAAGCACTGAACGAATGAGCCATAAGCAAAACCTCGGATTTATTACAAATTAAATTATTTCTAATATTTATTACATATTAAAGTCACACGGTAATATTGCGTACAAAAATAATGCGTCATTATTTAGCCTCGAGAACTGAAAAAAATAGACCGTTAAAGTCAGAGTCGTAACACGTGCTGCAAAAATAACTTGTGCAAGAAATTATCAGTGAAACGTGAGTATATGTACGACAAAAGCGAGTAAACTGGCCTTAGTAATCTGACCTTCCATTCTCCGGATGACTTTGTCCTAGTATTGATAATTAAAGAGATTGATTACCAAGATCATACGGTTAGTAAAATAAAAATTACTAAACTTTTTAAATCATAAATTAACTGCTGCTTTTGTAACCATAATAATTTAAATAATTAAACGCTTTGTGTGAATTATTTATTACATACGTGTGAATAAAAATAAAATTTTTTTGTGTTTTCCAACATTAAATTTTTATGTACGTCTTTATCATTTAACGAATCATTCATTTACGTTATGATTGAATTATTTAATACATGATAATTAAATACAAGTTTTAATCCCTATCAATTAACAGACATAAAAACTTATTTAAAGGACAAATTGATAATGTAAAAATATAATAAATTTTAATATATTAATTGAGTAAGATGTAAAAAAAAGTTTTGGCTTTAGTGACGCTTTAGTATACAAAAACTAATGATCATGATCAGCAGTTTTAATAAGATACACTTATATTTACTATCTTTCTTAATAATATCCAGAGAAATATATACAATTTTCTTAATTCAACTTTCCACGATTCATGATCATGATTTAATACCCGTGGGATTTTTAAAGCGTCCGACTAATACTATCGTTTACTTAATAGTGGCGATAAGTACGTGAATTTAAACGTCAACTTTCTACGATAGTAATCAATATTATTAGTATCAACGTGCGCGCTCACTGACAGATTTACGGTAATAGGAATATGTTAATTAAATCAATACAGAAAGGACCCCCAAAGGACCGCGTGATTCAACTTAATTCGAGCAATTAACATTGTTAAACTGTCAATGGAACAACCGTACAGTGATTGATAGCACATTTTAAAATGGAGACAGCGACTCCACCTCGTTCCTTTGCTGATATAGTTTTTATTTTATCACAAGAATTCTTTCTTGGCAATTATTGATTGGTCCACTGTTGATTGCTCTGCAAGCTAGCCCTCTTTCTTCTCCTTTCTCTCGCAATGCGTTTGTGAAATCGATTCGAAAGCCTAATTGTTATTCCATTTACATCTAGAGTACACATGGGAACTGCAAAACTATTTCCTGTTACACTGCAATGTATAATTCGCAATACAATCTAACTTATAAAAGTAACTACGCTTATATTTTAATGGAATTCATTGCTTCCAACTAATCTATTTGTCATAAATTAAAATTTATAACTTTCAATTAAATTCATTCGCAGTAAATTTTTGTAAAATTTCTTATTCGATCTACATTAAAATTAGAGAGCACAATAATAATTTTTAATATCTGTTTTTAATATTAATTGCTAATAAAAATATTGTTTATGTTTACAGAAATCGATATTGCACATAATATGCACAGAAGATTTCCTAAATGTATCTGAGATTAATATTAGCTTCCTTAAATAAGAATCACTACACTTTTTTTATACTATACAGTTCAGCACCCGTAATAGAAATTTCCGTAATAAGTACGTTTATTCTCGTTCGCTTTTATGCAGAATTCACGTGCAGGAGAGCGTGGCGGCCGGTGCACTGTTCGATGCACGTGACGAACAGTGCAATACCGCTGCACGTGGTCACGTGCACCAGCCGCGCGTTACCGTCGCGCTACGATAAGTCGAGTTACTTGGGATGTGGCTTTCGCAGCTCTCGATGAGATATACTTTACATGAGAGAGTACAGTTATTCATTATTATATCACTTATATAACATGTATAATATTGCATTAAGAGCAACGCAACACTTTGCACGTAATCGTTTCGTTAATCGAGCAAACATTTGGTCATTCAATCATATGTTTTGATCAAAACAGTAAGTAAAAACAAATAAATTATTATCGTAGTTGCAAGTTATTATCGTATTAACATAGTAATGTTGCTTTGTTCTTATATAATTTACCAATGTAATTTATTACAATATTTTACTACAATAATGATTTATTTACCTATACATATATAACTTCTTCCTGTAATTAATATATATCACAAGTTAGTTACAACCAACAGTACTCTATCTTGTTATGATGCCCGTATCTCAACGCGTTAGCAGTAAATTTCCTCGCACGTATCGTAACACCAAGTGCGAGATAAAAAAAATGGCTGCAAAAAGAGAATGACATATTTTTGTTTTCTCGGTTGCTTAATTGCATTGCCAACAATCGTAATTGGATGCTATCCGCCACTGCAAAGGCTTTCGAAATTAAAGCACTGATAATAAACCTTTTTCCTAAACAAGGAATGACTTACTCTACGATAAATCGTAATGCATGACGTTGTTAATGTTTACGTGTCCTTTGAGTTTCCACGCGAACTAAGTAAATACTTGAGAAATACGCGTTTGCCAGTAGCAAATTCTTGCACGTTTTATTTAGCGATATACATGTATATCAATCGCTTGCATGTGGCAATGGTGCGTTAAGGTTCTACCGCGACCAATATTGCTTGTCGGGCCCGATGCCGGTTTTCTAGGTCGGACTTACGTTACACCTAATAAGTAATTACGCTAGTGAACGCGTATAAACTGCTTGACCACATACAGACTGGAAAGCAGTTCGCAATTGTCCGCGTGATTTTCATCAATAAATGATTAATCTGGCATAGTACTTATACGCGAACAAAAAATTATAATCTTTAAATTTTTTAAATATTTTTCTGTTCTTATTCTTAATTATTGTTGCATTATTGTTCCTTATGCTTAAATTTATATAATAAAAGACAATAATAAATAATAAATTATACTACATATTTCTAATTATTAATTATAAATTATATTACTAATAAACACATAGAATATTTTTTTTATGCAATATTTAAAAGTTCACTACTCTAAATTTTCCAATGATTATTAAAAAAATGAAAAGAGTTGTTAACGTCCATAACAAAAATAACAAGAATAAATCAAATTAAAATGAATCTTCGCGTTAAAAATATATTAAAACATTTTGGAAGTTTATAAAATTATTATTATCATTTTATACTTATTATACTTTTATTCAAAAACGATTGTTCATTTAAAATGATAACGGAAATTATAATTATTAAATTCTATCTCATGCAACGTGATCCGTGTAAAGATCAGATAATTTTTTTATTTAAAATAAATCAAGTAAAGAATAAAAATCCAGAAAAAAACTTTTTAACATGTTTTTCAACCTTATACTACATACATAGGTAATGATACAGCATGCGGACTCATTACGATGTAAAATGCAATTGCAGCTTGCCTCTATATATATTTAGATAAGTAGAAACGTGCAATTCACACGCGAACGCAATAGGATGCCGATCGACTAGTTTTATCGACGTTCACCATTTTGGGCGATGGAAATGTATCGATACGTTACAAAAAAAGCAAAAGCGCTGTCTCCGGGTGAAATTGAGAGATTACGTGTATTTCCTTGTTCGTCTTTGCATGCCTAAGTAAAACATGAGCTTCCTGCATACATACCGTTTGTACTGAGCAAAATCTACTTTTAATCTATAAAACTTTCGCTTTTGAATCTTACACGTCGGTGTAGGCCGTAAATATCAGTCGCGGTAACTAACTGTTTTCGACCTTACGTAAACAGAATTGTATTACTTTCTTTGCAATGCCACTTCGTAACCGCGAGCTGATAAGACGTGTTAATTAATCCAATTAAAATTAACATCCTATAATTATTTATTAATTAAAATAATTATTATTTACTTTCTACCAATAATCTGGAACATATTCAGTAGCCCTTTACTCGCGGTAATAAGCTCGTGCAGATAAATTTTACGTTAAAGACGGAATAAAATCTGTTAGATGGATTCATGCTCAAAATTTCTGCGATATATCAGTAATGTATCTCGGTTAAAGGTGATAATAATGTACGCTGATCTTCTCGCTGAATCGTATTTAAATCTCGTGTCAATAATAATGGATAATGTCGGTGATATATCGTATTTAAGTGATATTGAATGGAGTTGGGACCCACCGAGACTCTCTTCGAGTCGAACGATCAACGTTAATGCGTGTCAAGTTTCTATGTTCCCGTCATCCTTGAACATAAAGATGCAGTTGTGCTAGCCTTAATAGGCAAACAAAGAGAATGTGATAATGAGCAACCTCTTAGGTATGCAAAAAATTCTCGCCTACATATTCTTATTATTCCCGCCCTGTTATCCTTTTCTTTTAGATTTCTTTCAATTTATAGTGACGTTAACCGTTATGAAACTTTCATCTATTATTAGTACGTCAATTTTAGGAAATTATTTTTATTTTTCGTAACTAATTATCGTGATCTTAATAGGGTAAACTAGGGTATTATGGCCATACGGAAAAGATGACCATAGGCTGTAATTTTTTCAATAATTGCTAAATAGAGCATTTTTGTAGCCATTCTAAAAGCCTTTGGCCATCTTCCCCGTATGGCCATCTTATTCGAGTTTACCCTAAAACGGAATTCTTGCGGTCAATAAAACAATTAAAACATTTTATAAAACGATAATCTATTCGCGGATTTATGGTTTGTCAAAGTTTGTCAAAACATTCGGAAATCCATCCTATATGTAGATATATGAAGTTATCATTTCATTACACAAAGTCACGTTGTCCTTCGACCAACTCCGTATTTATGAATAATACTTATTAGCCAATTGACAAACAATTTTATTGCAGCAAACATACCTAGTCTCGCACTTGACAACGCTCGTAAACGATGCATATGTTAAAGATACATTGAATGCATAAAGTAAACATTTTATTGGCAACTATGTCAGTAAATGATCTTATAAGCTAATAGAAATGAATAGATATCTCATTACCACGATTTATAGATATACGATTTATTTCATAAATACATAAATCTATAAATACGTTCATCTTCAATTTCAATCTTTTAAGGTCGCGCGGAGGAGCTTCCTAACAAAAGTTTAAAAAGGACCTTGTTTTCTAAGGGATTTTGCAGGATTGCTGAATTCAACTCTGGCCTAAGAATTCTAAAATTCAAATTTCCGAAAAATAATTTAATTATCATAAAACTTCAGGAGGTTCTCAGATTCGCTGAGTTTAAATATAGCTGGAAATTGTCGAATTTCAAACGGATAGTAATCTCTAATCGCGAAAAAAATCTACCGTCACAAAGTTCATAATCAGAGTTTGGAAGTCAGTTTGGATATCCATATTAACTGTTATTCTTCACACTTAAAAATGTCTTAAAATTAAGTTTTATGTAACAAACAGATTATTTTTTTTTAGAGAGAGAGAAAGAGAAAGAAATTCTATTCATCATATTAAACTCACAATTTTGAAGTTTTTATTTTTGACCTCTCGGGTTGGAATAAAGTAGATATCAAATTATCCCGTACACTATGTTTCATAAAAATCAAACGAGCAATTCATAAAATGAAAGAGAGTGACTCTTAAGAGATTCACCGATGCACAAAGAGTTAAGAAAAGACCGTTAAACTTTGCGAATGTGTATATGTTTGTAGTATACAGGGTGAGTCAGCTAAAGCCGGCTATAACACCCATAGTTTTGGAGATAGAAAAAAATTTTCAGATGAAAGTGAAACGATTGCAAGGAAGACGTATTTTGGTCATGTTATTTTTCTTTTAGGTGGAGGCGCCAAAAAGATATGAACGTTACCTCCACTTTTTAAAATGGAATTGCGATTTTTTTATACGTAATATGATTTCTCTAATTATTCTGAATATAAAAATATTGTAGTGATATCAAAAAACTAATAGTTTACGAGATATTTGGCACTTTATTCTGGCACATATTGACATAAAATGTTAAATAACTCGTAAACTATTAACTTTTTGATATCACTACCTCAATACTTTTATATTCAGAATAATTAGAGAAATAATATTACGTAAAAAAAGTCACAATTCCATTTTAAAAAGTGGAGGTGACGTTCATATTTCTTTTTGGCGCCTTCACCTAGAAGAAAAATACAATAACATAATCAAAATACGTGTCCCTTGCAACCGTTCCACTTTCATCTGAAACATTTTTTTCTATCTCCAAAACTGTAGGTATTGTTCGGGTGGCCGGCCTTAGGTGACTCACCCTATATACTCTCATACAGATTTGAATAATTTTTCGATTTAAGTATAAAATTTAATTTGTACATACGTTTATATAAAAAGCAAACGATAAACAAATAGTAAATAAAACAAGCCTGTTTCAAAATATCTCATTCGTTTGTATAGTCCTAATCTTTGATAAGATAAATTTATTATTAGAAAGAATTTGTTGATAGATACCTATATGAAATAAAGCACTATATATTCTATGAGCCAAGTAGGTTCGAATGCCAGGAATTGGGGCCACCCACTTTTTTGATACAAGAACTGCATTCTTTTCGAAGAATGAAGGCAAGTATTTCCTACCTTTCCTGGCGCGAAATTGTTTCTTATTTCTTAATTAAGAAGGAGTGCATTCAAAGAGTATTATACCGCCTGACCACTTTTTATGAATAATATCGATAAAGATTAGAACAGTAGAGAAAACGAAGGAGAGAAAGTATCGTTTCATTTTTCTGCTCCGGAATACAAAGACGGAGAGTAAGGAGAAATGAATGCTCAATAAATGATATTAGTAAATAAATAAAAAACTACATGTACCCCCCTCCCCCACCGAACAAACCATTTATAAAATACAGCATCTAATTGAAATAAATACGACCAGTCACGTTCTTAACAACATCTTTATTTCAATGAATGCATTCACAGCTTTCCAATCGATTCAAGAGAAATGTATAAACAATTTTTCTGCGAGTTAGAAAGCGCATACATCTACATCTTTTGCTCGACAATCAAATCGCAATAAGAATACTAAATTAATAGCACCACATACAGAAATTTCATTATGTCTAATTAATGTGTAATTCAAACAACTATCCTCGACATTTGCTTCCTCACGTCCGCAGTATAATATTTCATTTGTTGTATAATTAAGCAATAATACGATTCAGTCTCTCGTTCTATTGGAAATAATGCCTGTCTCGTCTAAATCAGCTCCGGCGTTTCGCAATAAATTATTCGCCTTCGCGCTCATCAACGCCTCCACGTGTAAACGCAATTGTTCCCCATGCATAATAGATGGCCGCCGAATGAAACGGTCGTCCGCTCGTTGATTAGGATCTAAGAATCCGGTTATATGGGTCGCTCGTGATCGAGGGATAAGATCTACGGCAGCGTTCTGAGCGCGAGCGCAACGACTGACTGCCGTTCTCCTCGTGCTCCTCGTCACGAGACGAGGCTGACGAGACTCACCGCCGTCTATTTCATGCAAATCCGAGCGAGTTCAGATAAGCGCGCGAGACTGCACCCCGCGACTCAAGAAACCAGATTCCCTTGATCTTGCGCGGAGCAAGAATTATTTCACCATGTGCCACACGCGGCCGAGTCAAGTCGCGATATGTTTATCATTATTGCATTATCTCGACACACCGACGACGCTCATAGAGAACGGTTTCGAAAGACTTTTACTGTGTTTGCTTAATTTTTTATTTATCATCGTCGTTTACAGACCGGTCTATTCAAGCGTGCACGTGGGTCTCCATAAGCAGCGCGATAACATGACAGTCCCCGAAGAATTTATAAAAATTTTTCAGCAAAAGTGGCCCGGATTATTAACGTACTTTCAAACGGTAAAATCGCCGTCACTCTGATGTACGTTACACGGAAAAAAAAGATTAGCTGCTATAGCTAAAAATTAGGTATGGCAGCTAAATTCAGTAGCGTTACATGGACACCTAACATCGTATCTGCTAGGTCTAATTTCTATTAGCTGTGAGGCCTAAATATTATCATTGTAACAGACAAGCATTTTGCTATTATGTCGATGTATTGATCATTGCAACAAACGGTTTCTGTGTAACAGACAATTTGGTAGCAAGTACAGTTTCAGCAAACCATATTTAATCGTGGTAGAGACAATTTCCTTTTACAAGGACATATCCGATAACTGTGACAATTAATTTCATATTGCTAAATAAATCGATCTGTAACAGACATGCATATTTTGCTATCACGTCCTTATATTAGTTATCCTTTATATGTATTAGCAAATTTATAGCTATAGTAGCTAATGCAATTTCAGCTAATCAGAATTAGCTGTAAACCAGAAACATTTTTTTTCCGTGTACGTTTCACATGCGTGGCCACGCCGTTTGCGTTCCTACAAAGAGTTTGCATTATATGCGAATTTTATCATTCTTTCTCTTAAAGCCGTTAACGCTGACGTTACAAGATATTGTTTAACTACCATTCATAGAAGGATACGATTTGCACGCTTGTTGATTTATAAGACATTACGGAGTTACGATTAACAATGTGGTAATTAAAACCATCGCCTGCAATGCAATTCGTGTCTCGTTATCATATAAATCCATTAGCATTTCGCTTCAAGAATCAGATCGTATAAATTATTTCCCATCGTTTTACTTTTACTTTGTTCCTAACACGCCAATCCACGTTGCGCGTCTAACGACCTCCTCGGAGAAGGTTGCGATGCTATAACTCGTCGCTCAACCTCGCATTTATCCGAGGAAACTGATGAATTTTCCTAGGCAACGTTTGACCTTTGAGACGACTACAATAAGCAGGCAAAAGAAGCGTAAGCCAATCAAGCAAATCGATCTGGCATTCACACTATCCATTTATATGCCACAGTGGAGTAGTATCGCGATGAAAAGAAAAACTAATCGTTTTGTTCAATTTGATTCAATATATGCGCAACAATTCTCAATGAAATAATTCAATTAAGATGTGAAAAATGCTATCAAACATGATTTCATTTGAGATTGTAATGCGTCAATTCAAAGTTCTACTCGATTTACATACTCGTATCTGGCACACCTTATAGCATTGTAATCGAAAACAGTGTTTGAATTGAACGGACAACACCAATCAGCTGTACCAGGTCATTTTGCGAGACTCGATGTACTATCGCGGAGATATAGCGAAGGCATGAGTTTCACGGTGCCCATGCCAGTACAGTTACGATCGCTTAAATTGAAGCTTAAACGCGTTTATTCTTTCGGATTAATTACCGGCGACCTGCATCGAGCATATAATGTGAATTTTCTCTTACAATTTTATGTCGCGGCGGTCTTTAATCGATCGTAAACACGGGGATAATGATAAAAGCGACGTCAAGAGAGGGCGGATTTCTTTATCTTGAAAAGCGGAACATCTTGAGAGATTCTCGCGTTCTGACTTAACGACGCGAAAATTATCTTTCGTTTGCACCGTTACCGCATTTCTCCGTCAAATTGTGCCTCGGCAAACCGCGCGGCTATAAATCTCATGGCGGCTGTGAGCAATCCCGGCTAAAAACTGTGGTTATACGAGGAGAATTTAAATCATTTCAGTTCTTTGTATTCTCATCTCGCAATTGGCTCGGCGAAAGTCTTTTTTACGAACTCCCTCTTCTAAGCAATCTGTTTTATTGAGCACACCGCCTTCTGCATTCCGATATTGATATTATTCGCATTTGCAATCTAAAGAAGACATACCGACCTAACTTAAAACTGCACAACCTATCGCTTTCGAAAGCATCGCATTCGTCTATCCGTTTTCCGCAACGAAACGTTGATCATTCATACTTAGAGAAAGCAAGACAGAGATAGGAAAAGAGAAATAGGACTAAAAAAGCAAAACCGTTAGGGAAGCGAACCGGCAACAGTTAGGAAATCCTGGCAACATTGCTACATATAGTGTCTGGCAATTACATAGTGATAGGCGGACCGCTCTTTTGCGTCTCGGCACTAGTATGTCATGCAATAAAGTATCTTCGGGGATTTATAACGCGTTACAAAACGGACTATCTCAATGCTCGCGACAGACGTGCAAGTACTGACGCATCGTGAAATTGGGCGATTAGATGCTTGTGTAATCTACAAGCTACGTGTATTGATCCTACAGTCGCGTTGAAACATATATAGTCTAACCTCTCCATTTATATTCATTATATGAGTTTATATATACGGATGTCATACTGTCAATTGACTTTGTTGTAACTGACAATCACGGATTTGTAATATTTAAGTTCTAACACATTTCTGTTTATAGCATATTAATTACTAATAACATATTAATTACCAATTACTAATGCAAGCTGACCACCGTGTAATAATGTATTTTCAAATATACATACAGAGAGAGAAAGAGGGAGAGGGGGGGCATATTGCGTTTCTATTACCAAGCAATTGTATGGAATATTACGAATCTCGATGTAATGAGCAAATATAACATATGTTATAGATAATCAAGAAGATATGAATATTTGTTAAAATAATTAATATTATTTTCTCATAAAAATACCGAAAGTCATTAATCAATGACTTTCTAATTTATTATGATTTTAATAAATTACTAAAATTTTTAGTAACGCAGAATAACAACTTATAACATTTTTTTCGCATCAGCATATTGGAAACAGTTATCTTGATTATTTGCCTCACCGGCTGCTAACTAATTTGTCAACCAGTTTGTAAATCAAATCGCAAGATTGCTCATTACGGGCATCGGGAATTAGAAATACGACAGACTAAAAGAGTGCAATGCTGCAGCATCTACGGCTTACCAGTCGCAATATGCACTTACTCTTATTTTTAAGGTATCTCTAATTGGCTCGAACGATAATAATGACGAGATTCGCAACAAGCAACGTTCACGTGAGACGATTCTAATGCTCTTCGAATGCAAGATGCACAACGTGCGATGCATTTCATGCATTCACGAGTCACGAGGACGCATGGCGCTTCAAGCCTTATATCGTGAACTTTAACACAGATAGTCCTTGAGCTTCTTCAATGCGCAATCCCGATGTAACGCGGCGTAATTCGTTATTCATCGCGATGACCGCCGGCAAAAGTCATCACGATCCACGATACTATTTTTCTCATCTGTTATCCGTATGGCTTTGCGCGGCGCATGGCTTTTGAATAATCTTTCCCTGTCATCTCTGCCGATCTCAAGAAATAAATCCGATCGAGTCGTGACGAGGTCTTTTATCCGATTTATGCACGCTCCTACATTGAACCAAAACCGTACGTAAATACAATAAAATATTCATTGAATTATGAAAAAATAATGAAAATTGGTCCAATGAATTCTCATAGTGATTTAGATTATAAAACTATTACTAGAATTCATTGCAAGAATGAAATATATAGTTGTATAAATGAATCCAGTTATTGTATCAATGAATTAACTACATTAAGCCAGACATTAAGTCGGACATTGATTAACAATCATTCATTGGACCAAAAATCAACAAAATTTTTTTTAGTGCAGTGCTTCTCCTTGGATTTTAATGCTAAAGTCAATCTTGCGTAGCGTCTTGTTGAAGAAGTCTTATTTTTGATAGTTACAAATTTTAATGTACTAATATTATATACAGGTTTCTTAAAAAAATTTGCTGCTAGATCTTGAAATAAATAAATCAGTTTATAGTTTTTAAAAAATTATAATAATACAGTTTGGATATATTTATATGTTCATTAATGACAAAACTTCATACTTTTATCTATTTAAAATTAACGCACAAAATATAAAAACTAATTTTAATTAATTCTTGACACATACACCTAATATGTTGATTGATCGTTAGTATATTTTTAATTTGTATGACACACAAACGTTCTTTTGTAAAAAAAAACTGGGAAACATTAATTTTATCATTTATTAAGATTAATGATCACGATAATCAGAAGCAGAACTTACTTTTCAATCGAATTGGAATGCAATATAAAAGTGTCAATAATAATTTATGATATGCATCTCGCATGCATTCTTCGACCAGTGCATTTACGCCTTCACATTCTTTGTCACATAATTGTCGACTTAATCGCATTGCCCACTTGATCGTAAGATTTGCAAGCAGTTTCAAAAATTCCTTTTATACCTTCGCGTTGTAGTCCTTGAGCCTTTGGAATGCAATTGAGCGTATACATTGTTTGTGACTCGCGTAAAAATAAAAATCAAGAAAATTTATATACTTCTTTTACTTCGTGCTTGTGCACTGCAATGTGAGCGTTGCTGAAGATGATAATGTATGCATCATGTTAAGCAGAATAAAACGAAACGCAATAAAATTTAACGGAATCATATCTTCAAAGAAAATAGGGATTTTTGCAATAACGTGAATCCAGATACGGTGAACGCTAAAGTCACGCTATCCTTTTCTTAATTAGTTGTTAAGAAGAAGATAACCTGATCTTAGCGTTCATTGTATCTGGATAAACGCTATTGCAAAAACTCCCTAATGTCTCTTGAGTCAGTTTCGCCGTACTCGCATACTGCCGTATGCAAGAAAACCGTATTTGTATTATCATTAAAATTATTTTAAGTACATTAACTTTGTAATTTCTGAAAGACTATAGCAATTAGATAAATATTATTTTAAGTATTAAATTTTATGATCTTTTAATTTTCCAAGATATAATTTCATGTTTCAATCATTTTCATAAAATTGTTCATACAATTAGACTATCTGTGTATGCACGAAAAAAACAGTTTTGCTGAAATATCTAAAAATTTAGCTAGATACAGAATGCTTAAGCTGATTGCTAGAATGTCAAAACCTTTTACAGCATTGCTCATTATGTTTAAATTTCCTACATAACTGCTTTGGTGGTTCAACAAAATTATTTTCAGATCTGTATCTACCTAAATCTTTAAACATTCCAGCAAAATCGTTCTTTCCGTGTAGATACATTTTGCTTAGCATGGCAGGTACCTGAAACAGGAAAGATCTTCGAAGATCTAAACTCGGCTGTGCAACTTTGTTGCACAACATACCTCGCTACATCGCCTGCAATTTGTCGAAGAACGAGAACTTGTGGCTCTTCTCTCGGTGGTTTCGTGACACCGGGCTTTATTGCCGCAATACGAAATACCATTGCGATTGCAAGACGGCTTTTCAATGAATTTAATCTCTGGCATGGTCTCTTTATTGAACAAAGGAACAATGGGGTGTTCACTGTCTCAGAATCGGAAGCTGATTTCGTCTTCGTTGCAATCGACAAGTTTGATCATCCGTTCGAGCTTATGCTTCTCGCAAGTGCTTGTCGCTCTCTTCAATGCGCCTTCATTCGTGCGTGACACTCATCCGTGTAAAGTTTAAAAATTGAGCTCCCCAACTTTTGAAAAAATTAACTTTCTGTAACTCATTCGATTGCTCACCGTTTGCATATGTATCCTTATTTCGATTTTTCGTTTACACACTTCTGATTAAAAAGTTATTTAAAAAAAACGATTTTCGGAAAATAATTTCACACTAGTCCCCCAACCACAAGCAAATTAGATTTAACTAGTCTCAAGTCGATAGATTTTCGTTTACACCTTCCGAAACAAGTCGATTTTTCGTTTGAATACCTTCAGTTAAAAAATTATTAACAATTAAAGTTTTAAGGATAGTCGACTCAGGTAAATTGAATATCGACGCCTGAGCCGTAGAAGGTGCTATATCAAGAAAAATATGAAGAAAGGTCTATGTCAAGAAATGAATGAAAAGTGGTCTATTTCGCATAAGGCGTGAAATCGGTCTATGTCGGAATGCATACGAAGTACGGTTAATATCGAGTAAGCGAGAAGAACGGTTCAAATCGCATAAAATTAAAGAAGAGATTATATAGTATAGCGCAATGTATTTTCTTCTCATAAATTTTATAGTGGTATAACTGAGAACGGGAATCGTCTTGATTTTCAATCCTGTTTCTCGCACTCATTTATTCATATATTATTTAATTTTCCTGAATTTGTAACTGAATTTGTGTAATTTATGAGTAGTGAATATTGCGCTATATAGACCCTTCTTTAATTTCATGCAACTTGAACCGTTTTTCTTACTTTCTCAATATAAACCGTACTTATGCGTACGTATGCGTTCTGACACAGACCGGTCTTCATGCCTCACGCGAAATAGACCACTTTTCATTTATTTCTTGACATAGGGTAAAAGACCATAATAAAAAAAATAAATAATTAAAAAAAAATATAATATATTTTTAATACTTAAATTATCATTAACTGTATAAATATACTTGATCAAATATTACTAAACGTTTGATATGCCAGAAATATGGTCTTTTACCCTAGACCTTTCTTCATATTTTTTTCGATATAGCACCATCTACGGCTTAGACATCGATATAATAACTTTTTAACTAAAAGTGTGTAAACGATGAATCGACTGATTTCAGAATGTGCAAACGAAAACCTATCGATTCATGACATTTTGAATATAATAACCGGGATTTGAATCTACTGAGAATCGATTGAGAAATAAATTTAATTTGCTGGTGGTTAAGGGGCTACGTGGTGTGAAATTATTGCTCCCCCCCTCAAAACTGTTTTTTAATAACTTTTTTTATCAAAAATGTGCAAACAAAAATTCGAAATGTGCATACATGTGCAAACGATGTACAATCGAATGAGCTATAGAAAGTTAATTTTTTCAAAAGTTAAGGGCCAACTTCACACGGGTGTGACACTAAAGCAGGCCTGTCCAACACTTTGCTCGTGAGCCGAAATGCTTCCATCTCTCCGCCGTCTCGCTCTACCGAGACAGCGAAGAGGTGGAAGCGTTTCGGCTCACGAGCAAAGTATTGGACAGACCTGCAGTAAAGGAATGATTATACCAGAACGTTCACAAGCGACAGCGATTATCAGTACATCCGTGATTAACAGTCACTGTAATCACTGTAAAACACTGTAAAACAGTAAGTTCTATACACTTTATTAGACATTGCTATAAAGTTCTCGGTTATTAAAATATTTCTCTTGCGATATTTAAAATATCGCACATTATTTTGAAAAAAAATAACGTTTCTTTGATGATGCAAAGTCTGCGCTTTGGTAATATTCGGTACACAGTTTTCTTTTACGTATCCTACGTCACGTGTACTCGCTGTTTCGAAAGCGAATATTAAGCTAGCACTGGCAACAACTCTACCTCTGCTTTTTCTCTCTATAGACATTTTTATAAACGTGGTTAGGAATTCGCACAGTAAATTTCATTGTGTATGTTAGCTAGTTTTAGTGACGCTATTTTTCCAGTGTGTGACGGTGATCTTTTCAAGAATAAAAAATGTTTCGCAATGTATCAAAGTAAAATCGGAGCATAAAATTTAGAGATAATTACGTATCGTAAAAATTACGGATAATTGTTTTGTTTAGATACATATTCTGTTAGAAAAAAAAACAAACGTCGCAATTTAAGAATAATATAATATTAAAAAGTATATAACATTTGTAAAAATCATAGTCTCAATATCAATTAGTAAATTAATAAAACGTTTTCAGGGATTTTAAATCTGAACGATTAAAGGTTATTAATAAATTCATTCTTTTCAATTATCATGTCATTTATTAAAAAACTTATTAGGAAATGAAAGTGAAAGCGGTAGCAGTAAATTGTATTAAAATATGGAATGAAAAAAATTTCTAAATAGCTATTTCATGACTTGCAACTTCAAGAACTTGAATTACAATTTGACAAAACAAGACTTAATCATTTTACGGTCCAAAGCTTTCGCAAACAGGCAACACGTGCACGGATGAGCACGTGGCTTACGTTTAGTGTGGCCCACATGTTCAGTGAAGGGTTTGAGCAATCAACGACGAAGGTGCAATCAGTGACGTCCATCAACAAGAGTCCAATCAAGCAATAAGTAATATCATATGACTAAAGTGGAAATTAGTTCCAGTAGAGCACGCGCTATCGATGTGTTGATTGTGGTTAATATATAATTATGGTTCGCGCTTGAACTAGAAAAATATGTCTTTGAAATACTACCTGTGCGTCTAAGTAAAACAAATTTTGAGCCATTTACATACATAATCTCAGTTTTAATAATCTCTCGCGATAACGAACTTGATTAATGATTAGCACGTGATTTCGTTTACCGAATAGCGATCGCATTCCCGCGAAAAGCGAACGTTTACATTCGATTAATTAATATTATGAGATTTTAATAATTTTCGCGTTTATTCAACATTACAGCAACTATGCTTTTTCATAAATAATGTCGGTAAGAAGTAAAAAATAAGTTTTTTTTAATGGTTTGCACTTATAATAATAGTAATAATATCAAAGAACTTTCAATTATTTTAACCTATATACACTAAAAAAAATATAGTCAATTTTAATAAATATTTAGTTCAATACTGCCAACTAAACATTTACTTACAGTAAATAAGTATTTATTCAGTAAAAAGAATGATTGTTAAATTAAATTAATGTTTCTTGTAACAAATAAATATATCTTTATATTTAATAAATATTTAGTTGGCAGTATTGAACTAAATATTTATTAAAATTGACTATATTTTTTTCAGTGTACGTAATACTATTAAAAATGCCAGAAGATATCAATATTACAAACTATTATAATTTAAGTACAATATAATTCGTATAATTACATAGAGTAATTAGAAAGCTTAGATTTGTCGTCATTCTCGTTTTGTGCAGACATCGTGCCTATCCTTCGAACCATAAAATGAAATTAATGAGTAATACTCTCACATAACCTGTCTTATAACTCTTCTCATAAGTATCGCTTAATGAGACGGTCCTTTATATCCCAACAAGAACGTGACAGCAATTATATTATACCTACATATAATACACTTAAGCTTGACAAGATCAACGTCATCGACATATCAAGTCGCGGCGATCTCGCACGTGGATCGAAGGCGAGTTCCATATTATTTTCATTCCTTCGCATAACGGTGAAATAATGATTTTTTGCGCAGCCATGTGTATTTCGTTCGCGAAAGACACGCAGAAAATAAATTGTCCGATTTTATGTCGTTTTGATCAATAAAGTTAGACGTGTACCATATTTCTAAAGTTGTCTCGCGTGCATTCGGCCATACGATCAATTGACGCGATTATTTCTGAACTACGCTTAATTTAAATCCCTGATTTCGTCTGTCATATTTTATCGTTCATAGATGTATCAGCCAGGCTGCACCGACATTTAAATCTCGACTGCCAATTCTAATACAGTAGCGTAATTAAAAGCTGTAAAAGCTATACAGGGTGTTTAAAATTTTGCGCCCGCGAAGTACAAGACGTAATACTTTATACTAAAACAAATAACTTTTTCCTTTAACAAAATTGCGTCCGATAAATAATTTTTGCACTTATTTGTTAACCTGCTTCAACCTGCTTTACAAAACCTACTTATCGGACACAATTTTGCTAAAGGAAAAAGTTATTTTTTGTGCTAAAACGAACAACTTTTTCCTGTAGTAAAGTTACATTCGATAAATAATTTTTGCGTTTACTAGTATAACTTCAATCTGTTCTTCTGCAAAAACTACTTGTCAGACGCAATTTTGCAAAAGGAAAGAGTTGTTTCTTTCAGCATAAAAGGTGCGTTCAGGGAGCGCTATATGTGTCATTCTATCCTTGTTTTACGTTTAATAAACAACGAAGATAGAATGACAGAAATAGCGCTATTAGCGTCTCCCCGAATGCACCAAAAGTATCACGTCTTGTACTTCGTGGGCGCGAATTTTGAAACACCCTGTATACATAACGTGTATAGGTGCGGTACAATATGTAATTATAATAATATAATAAATAACGTGAATATAATAATTGTAATAAATTTCAATTAAAAAATATTTTATTGTATACTATTACCTACTAAATAATATTTTACCTTAATAATAATTATTCAATAATAGTATTATATATAAAACATTTTCATTAATTAAAATTTATTACAATTTTTATATTTTGTGTTATATTAAACTCCAAATAGATGAAATTATGAAGTTTTACAGTTAATAAATATAAATTCATCCAAATTGTAATTTTTCTAAGACTATAAATTCATCTATCCATTTATTTAATTAAGGTATTAAGGTATTATTAGAGTAAATAATCAAAGTATTTACTCTTCTCAAGAAATAATAAATAAAGTTATAAACTAATAAAATAGTTCGCACGCGCATGATCTTTTAATACTTAAGATCTTTTATGCTGCCATTTAAATCGTATATTGCTAAATCGACGATTGATTCAATTACTAAATCAATGATTGTCTCAATTGCCTACCATTTGCAAATTCCGCAGAAAAAAAAAGAACGATGCATTCCGCATCGTTCGGATAATTATTCGGGCGAATCCATGAGGAATGGACACGCGCCGTGGTTTCACTGCGCGAGTTATATCGTCGATTTCCGGGTATACATTGCGGCGCACGAGAAATCACGGCGTTCTCCGTAGAACGTACAGACATATCGCAGATTTCGCGATCGTCTTCCGTGCCGACATGCCAAGTGCGCGTTTCAAAGAACCTCGAGGGAACTCTCGATGGCGTGCCAGCGTTCTGTTTGGCGGTGACTTATGTACTGTCAGCTCTCGTGCGGGTCTCGCATTAAACACTTTCTCGATTCGATCCTTAAAATACCCGACCCTCAAGGATCGCGCGATAAGCACTGCAGATCGTATTACGAAACGTACAATGCAATAGTCTTCCTTCCGCGGGCTGCTGCGAAATCGCGTTCTGGACAGTTAACGCTTGCACGTGTCATGACTCCTCGAAGACTTGCCAACCCGAGTTGGAGTGACTTAAACGGATAATTGAGTATTATCAATCCTAGCGTGCATGACTAAATGCAAATTCATTTATATAACTGAGGGCTGACACGCTTCTTGTACACGGAAGATTTCTTTCTCCAATAAAAAAATTTTAAGAGATAATTTCATGTAATATGATATCTAAGAATAAAAAATCGCTGAAAGCCATTCATACGACAATAACAAAATTATGAAAATTGGAATTTTAGATTTTTTAATTAAGAATTCATAGCATACATATATCTTTCAGTTTATTTCAAAGTAAAAAGTTCTCTTAAATAAAAATTGATTTCTATGTTTTTTTATCAGTAAAATGTCTAATTCAAGTACATTCGAAGCCATATTAAGATAAAAGTAATCGAGATAGTCGAGAAGGCTGGGCCGTTTTTTTTTTCCAGTTGCAATGAGATATAAACGTTTCATTCTGTGCAAGCGTAGCAACTCAAGCACTAGAATCGCAGTAGTTGCATAAGACAGTCTACCACATACTGTGCGAGGTGCCGCGTTCACCGAAGAATGTTTTAAATATCGTTAGATTTTTTTGCCACGCATGTAACTTTCTATGCTTTATACTGAACAATTACGTCGTCGCAAAAAATAAGAAACCCGGACGCGGTTTCGCGCACGATCTTTACGATCGCATTTGAAAAAGGAAAGCTCATACATAGTGCAATTACAAGGATGCACCTCTTTTTGTTTTCGCTTAAAAGCTAATTTCATATAATAGATACAATTATTCAATAAAGATTCTTATAAGGAGATTCTCGCGCTACTTCCTAATCAATAGACAGTTTATTCATAATAATATGTAAAACAATTAAAATAATGAAATAAAAAGATAACCAACAATATCTTATGCCATTATACATAATTATCGTTAATTTTATATATTACTAAATATTTTCAAAATGACAAAATAAAAGTTGTAAGATGCTCATTTGATGTACACGCATCATCCATTTGACGTATATTCTAATTTTTTTCATTGAAGAATATAAATTTCTTGTAAACTATACGGTCAGTTTAAATGAAACTTTACGAGAACAAACTTAAGTGTTTACTTTATAATTATAATGATTTTTAAATTACTATCTTATACACAAGTGTCTCAATTTAAAAGAGAATAATGGAATAAGGTTATACCTTCAACTTGTAATATAAAATTCTATAAATTAATGGGTCAATTCTAAGCAGACTCGTAAGACTCGTAATGTGTTCTCGTAAAACTTGTAAGAACTTATGACTAACGTCATTTGATGTACACGCATCATCCATTTGACGTATATTCTAATTTTTTTCATTGAAGAATATAAATTTCTTGTAAACTATACGGTCAGTTTAAATGAAACTTTACGAGAACAAACTTAAGTGTTTACTTTATAATTATAA